>NC_091293.1:37911194-37930701 GCF_038502225.1 Cherax quadricarinatus | reverse complement strand
CAGTCGTCTGGCACTGTGATTATGTTCCCTTGCCTGTAGTCTGTCTACATTTTCACTCAGTTATATGTTTTCTTCACTGATATACAAAGTGAAGACCTCTGGTTCCTGGATTCTTTTTAAGTAGAAAGTTACTCTCCTTTTGCGGTAGGTTTAGTCTCTCACAATGGTCTGTGTAGGAAGATAATTTTAATCTTGTATCCGTGCCTACATTTACATCATAAAAGTCTGAATTATACATTTTAGGGGCTTCTGAAAAAGATGTCAGTGCAGTTTTTTACTGCCGTAATATCAGCCGTTTGTGCCTCAGTTGTTCCAGACATTAATGTTTGCGGATACTCTAACAGTTGAGTTCAACAGCCTCACTTAAGTTCTATTGGTATTCGTCATGCGTCTGGCGTAACAATAAAATCTGTGGGAATTGATGTTATAGATCATTACTGAGAAATGAAGTTCATTAAGCACCTCCGAAAAGTTGTCTACAATAGCAACCATATAACTGAGGTCAGACATCTGCATCACCTACATAATGCCAACATAGCGAGCCTTTACGGTATAATCAGGCACCAGTTCCTAGACAATATATGAAAACCGGTTGTAGCTGCTTTTTCATATCTATTCCTCATTTTTGCCTCTGCTTTCTCCAGGATTTCGTTGACCAACTGTCTATTAAGTTAGAACCTTACCTTTAAGCCATCTTGAGCATTACTTTTGCTGTCCTCCACCTTCCCTCTCCCTCCTTCACGCCCGCCCTCTTTAAGGACTCGCAAAGTTCCTCTTAAATTGTGGTTAACAGCATCTCGAAGAGGCTGTAGCTGGGGGACTCCTGTACAGTTTTTTTCATAGTGATGAGCAGAGAATGTAAGGATTCATTCCAATAGGTAGGATATTATGTGCAGTAGGTTAGCATTATAAAGATGTGACTGAGGAAGGTCAGTTTAACTCGTAGGCAGCTCAGAGCTTCACAAAAACCTTTTGTCTTGAAGTTAAATTTTTGGCTGTTTTGTATAAAGAGCGTGAGAGACCTTCCTGGGCCATAAATCAAAAGAGGACTTTCTGTATAGTCAGACGACCTCGGGGTATCAGGTTGTCTTGTCGAGTTTCATAAAAAAAACTGACTACCTAACTTAGACTTGGGTAGATGCTCTACACAATCTATTATCAGGTGTTCACATAGTCTTCCACCTTCCAGAATAGGACACAAAGGAGCCGGTTTAATATAATGCCACATCTTCCCCACCAGATGGCAGTCATGGAAGGCTTTAATGTACTATTTTTTTTATAGCAATTCATCTCAAGCTTGGTCAAAAAAAAAAAAAAATGATAGTAGTCACTCCTAAATGCGTCACCCCCCTCCCCATGCGAGGCAATGAGTAATGGGCCTGGAATCGAACTTTTAAGGTATCACCCATTTGTTACGAATTCTATCCCTAGCAATAAAAAATGGATTACTTTTTTAGCTTCAACTTTAGACGCCATAAAATTTAAAGAAGAGGTCAAGGAGGCGTCCGTTAATGCTCTTCTCAGAATGTTGTTGTGTCAGCCATGGAAGTGAGAGTCTGGCAGTCCTGCCACCCAGGAATAGGTACACTTGACCATTGTAGTTTCACTACAACTGCATGGCCCTGGACAGCTGCCATAGCAAAACAAACCGTCCAACCCAGTGTTTGAGTCCCCCGAGGTAAGGTTAGCATTCTCATCAGATATTCCCTTAGGCACTATCCGTGCTACGACCATGACCGGGACTAGCTCAGGTCAGGAGCTTACATGACCCAGTAGAGTATCAACACACAATGATGTTTGAGGGAGAACATCATTACCAGTTAATAATAATAATAATAATAATAATAATAATAATAATAATAATAATAATAATAATAATAACAATAATAATACGTTCTTTAGAGGAAATTTCCCTGATATTCCCACAGTTTAATATCCTCTTTGATACTCCATGTCAGATATAAATCCCATGTAATGGGATAGAAAATACTGCCTCACCATATGCCTCCAGAAGCGTATTTTAGTTGGTAAAAGTGTTTAGTGGTGTTGTAAGTGCCTCGTCTCTCCACACAGAATAACAAACAACTGTATCCATGACTGTGATGGTAATTACTGGCTGCTGTCATTCATTTACTGCCACTGTTCTCACTATACAATGGAGGAGCCATGCACTCGTCCACATAATGCACTCGTCCACATAATGCACTCGTCCACATGATGCACTCGTCCACATGATGCACTCGTCCACATAATGCACTCGTCCACATGATGCACTCGTCCACATAATGCACTCGTCCACATGATGCACTCGTCCACATAATGCACTCGTCCACATGATGCACTCGTCCACATAATGCACTCGTCCACATGATGCACTCGTCCACATAATGCACTCGTCCACATAATGCACTCGTCCACATAATGCACTCGTCCACATAATGCACTCGTCCACATAATGCACTCGTCCACATGATGTACTCGTCCACATAATGCACTCGTCCACATAATGCACTCGTCCACATAATGCACTCGTCCACATAATTCACTAGTCCACATGATGCACTCGTCCACATAATGCACTCGTCCACATAATGCACTCGTCCACATAATGCACTCGTCCACATAATGCACTCGTCCACATAATGCACTCGTCCACATAATGCACTCGTCCACATGATGCACTCGTCCACATAATGCACTCGTCCACATGATGCACTCGTCCACATAATGCACTCGTCCACATGATGCACTCATCCACATGATGTACTCATTCACATGATGCACTCATCCACATAATGCACTCATCCACATGATGCACTCATCCACATGATGTACTCATCCACATGATGCACTCATCCACATAATGCACTCATCCACATGATGAACTCATCCACATGATGTACTCATTCACATGATGCACTCGTCCACATGATGCACTCGTCCACATGATGCACTCATCCACATGATGCACTCATCCACATGATGCACTCATCCACATGATGCACTCGTCCACATAATGCACTCATCCACATAATGCACTCATCCACATGATGCACTCATCCACATGATGTACTCATCCACATGATGCACTCATCCACATAATGCACTCATCCACATGATGCACTCATCCACATGATGCACTCATCCACATAATGCACTCATCCACATGATGCACTCATCCACATGATGCACTCATCCACATGATGCACTCATCCACATGATGTACTCATCCACATGATGCACTCGTCCACATAATGCACTCATCCACATAATGCACTCATCCACATGATGCACTCATCCACATGATGCACTCATCCACATAATGCACTCATCCACATGATGCACTCATCCACATGATGCACTCATCCACATGATGCACTCGTCCACATAATGCACTCATCCACATGATGCACTCATCCACATGATGCACTCGTCCACATAATGCACTCATCCACATGATGCACTCGTCCACATAATGCACTCATCCACATGATGCACTCATCCACATGATGCACTCATCCACATGATGCACTCATCCACATGATGCACTCATCCACATGATGCACTCATCCACATGATGCACTCATCCACATGATGTACTCATCCACATGATGCACTCATCCACATGATGCACTCATCCACATGATGCACTCGTCCACATAATGCACTCATCCACATGATGCACTCATCCACATGATGCACTCGTCCACATAATGCACTCATCCACATAATGCACTCATCCACATGATGAACTCATCCACATGATGCACTCATCCACATGATGCACTCATCCACATGATGTACTCATCCACATGATGAACTCATCCACATAATGCACTCATCCACATGATGCACTCATCCACATGATGTACTCATCCACATGATGAACTCATCCACATAATGCACTCATCCACATGATGCACTCATCCACATGATGTACTCATCCACATGATGCACTCATCCACATGATGTACTCATCCACATGATGCACTCATCCACATGATGTACTCATCCACATGATGCACTCATCCACATGATGCACTCATCCACATGATGTACTCATCCACATGATGAACTCATCCACATAATGCACTCATCCACATGATGCACTCATCCACATGATGTACTCATCCACATGATGAACTCTTCCACATAATGCACTCATCCACATGATGCACTCATCCACATGATGTACTCATCCACATGATGCACTCATCCACATGATGAACTCATCCACATGATGAACTCATCCACATAATGCACTCATCCACATGATGCACTCATCCACATGATGTACTCATCCACATAATGCACTCATTCACATAATGCACTCATTCACATAATGCACTCATTCACATAATGCACTCATCCACATAATGCACTCATTCACATAATGCACTCATCCACATAATGCACTCATCCACATGATGCACTCATCCACATGATGTACTCATCCACATAATGCACTCATTCACATAATGCACTCATCCACATAATGCACTCATTCACATAATGCACTCATCCACATAATGCACTCATCCACATAATGCACTCATCCACATGATGCACTCATCCACATGATGCACTCGTCCACATGATGCACTCATCCACATGATGTACTCATCCACATGATGAACTCATCCACATAATGCACTCATCCACATGATGCACTCATCCACATGATGTACTCATCCACATAATGCACTCATTCACATAATGCACTCATCCACATAATGCACTCATTCACATAATGCACTCATCCACATAATGCACTCATCCACATGATGCACTCATCCACATGATGTACTCATCCACATAATGCACTCATTCACATAATGCACTCATCCACATAATGCACTCATCCACATAATGCACTCATCCACATGATGAACTCATCCACATAATGCACTCATCCACATGATGCACTCATCCACATGATGTACTCATCCACATAATGCACTCATTCACATAATGCACTCATCCACATGATGCACTCATCCACATGATGCACTCGTCCACATGATGCACTCATCCACATGATGTACTCATCCACATGATGAACTCATCCACATGATGTACTCATCCACATAATGCACTCATTCACATAATGCACTCATCCACATAATGCACTCATCCACATGATGCTTTCGTCCACATCATCAACTCATACACCTGATGCACTCATCCACATCATACACTCAACCACATCATGCACTCATCCACATCATACACTCAACCACATTATGCACTCATCCACATCTTGCACTCATCCACATCATGCACCCATCCACATCATGCACTCATCCACATCATGCACTCATCCACATCATGCACTCATCCACATCATGCACTCATCCACATCATGCACTCATCCACACCTTGCATTCATCCACATCATGTACTCATTCTCATCATACACTCATCCACTTAATGCATTCATCCACATAATGCACTCATCCACATGATCTACTCATCCATATGATGCACTCATCCACATGATGAACTCATCCACATTATGAGTCCTTTACCCACTATGCCTGAGGTATCCCAGCAAGTCAGTTCTTCAGCACTTCTCTTGTATTATCCCAGTGCTTAACAGAATAGGGAATATCATAAGAGGGTACAAATAAAAATGGGAACTATGGTTATTATTTACTTAATAACAGAAGCGAGATTACAACACATCCCTACGAAGAATTACATAATAATTGACCTATGAGACTTATTACCAGGAGTAAGTGTAGCTGTTATCAGTAACACAGACTTGTTCTTACTCTTAATTCACCGACCAGCTGACCGGAGATACGCAATGCGTAGTCCACTACACACAGGGCTGTCCAGGGTTCCCGCTCACCGAACCTGTCCCGAGCTCTCTCTCTCTCCTCTCTAGCTGCTTCCTTGAGCTTATATGGTCCTTAATGCACCCTCCCCCCTTATGAGGCGTACACAATGTGTTTTAGGACCTGACGCTAGTCAAGAACAAAAGACCTGAGCCTTAAGCCGTGAGACGTGGCTGACTGCTATTTGCCAAGGCAAGGTGTGACAATCTATTGGTTAGTTAGGTCTCCCTTAGCGACCTCACAAGCAGTACATCACAACATGTAGTCATCCACATGATGCACTCATCCACATGATGCACTCATCCACTTGATGCACTCGTCCACATCATGCACTCACTCGTTCACATCAAATACATCATGCACTCACCACACACTGCACTCATTCATGTAGAATAGCACTGTTTTGTGTAGTACTCTTATGTGCAGTACTGCAGTGTGTGGCGCTGCTGTGTGGGCACTGCTGTGTTTAGAAATGCTGTGTGTGACACTCTTGTGTGCAGTAATGCATTGTGTAAGACACTGCTGTGTAGCACTGCTGTGTGTGGCACTCTTGTGTGCAGTACTACAGCTTGTGACACTGCTGTGTATACCACTACTGTGAGTGAACCTGCTGAGTGTGTGGTGCTGCTGTATGTAGCACTCCTGTGAGTGACAGTGTTGTTGTGTGGGACACTGCTGTGTGACACTGCTGTGTGTGGCACTGTTGCACACTGCTGTGTATGACACAGCTAAGTGTGGCACTGCTGTGTGTGACACTGATGTGTGTGACACTGCTGTATGTAGCACTCCTGCGTGTGGCACTCCTGTGTGTAGCACTGCTGTATAAGAACATAAGAACATAAGAAACAAGGAACACTGCAGCAGGCCTACTGACCCACGCGAGGCAGATCCAAGTCTCCTACCGGCTTATGCCAATGCCCTAACCTAGTTAGGTCAGGTCACAATCATTTAAGGAAGGAGCACGGCATTTGACCTAGTAGCACAAGCTAGCCAGGTCCAATTCACACCAATCTGCACCCACTCATGTGTTTATCCAACCTATTTTTAAAACTACACAACGTTTTAGCCTCTATAACTGTACTCGGGAGTTTGTTCCACTCATTCACAACTCTATTACCAAACCAGTGTTTTCCTATATCCTTCCTGAATCTGAATTTTTCCAACTTGAAACCATTGCTGCGAGTCCTGTCTTGGCTAGATATTTTTAGTACGCTATTTACATCCCCTTTACTTATTCCTGTTTTCCATTTATACATCTCAATCATATCCCCCCTAATTCTACGCCTTTCGAGAGAGTGCAGATTCAGGGCCCTCAGTCTATCCTCATAGGGAAGATTTCTGATACATGGGATCATCTTTGTCATCCTCCTTTGCACGTTTTCCAGAGCATTTATATCCATTCTGTAATACGGTGACCAAAACTGTGCAGCATAATCTAAATGACGCCTAACCAAGGATATATAGAGTTGGAGGACTCCTGTTGTTTATGATTCTTGATATAAAGCCAAGGATTCTGTTCAGTTTTTTGCGAACACTAATGCACTGTTGTCTTGATTTTAGATTACTGTTAACCAGAACTCTCAAATCCTTTTTGCAATCATTAATATTAAGATCTATATTATTTAGTTTATATGTGGCATGTTTATTTTCCTGTCCAATGTTTAGAATTTTGCATGTGTCTATATTAAACTGCATCTGCCACTTCTCCGACCATTGCATCAGTCTATTCAAATCTTGTAGATGAATGGTTCAGAGAACCAACACGTTGATAAATTAGACACATGTGCAACTCTTGGGTATCTTTATTGAGGAAACGTTTCGCCACACAGTGGCTTCATCAGTCCATACAAAGGAGAATTTTGAAGAACAGGAGGAGAATGAGGTAATCAGTCCCTCAACCTTGAGTCGATGTGGTCAGTCCATCAATCTTGAATAGAATACGGCATATGAGCGGAGAAGGAGCTTATAAACCGTATGGCAGGAGAGGTACAGCAGTCGTAGGTGGTGTCACATTTTTTCAATGTGGAAGTAGGTCGTGCCCAAGGGTTAGGCAAGCGAAGAATTCCCAAATATTAAGATCCCAAAAAGTTGCAGTGTCTGACAGGATTGTAGCTGAATGGTTCAGAGAAGATTGATGAAGTGACCACATCGACTCAAGGTTGAGCGACTGATTGCCTTATTCTCCTCCTGTTCTTCAAGATTCTCCTTTGTATGGACTGATGCAGCCACTGTGTGGCGAAACGTTTCTTCAATAAAGATACCCAAGAGTTGCACATGTGTCTAATTTATCAATCTATTCAAATCTTGCTGGAGTGCTCTAATGTCCTTATCAGACTGAATTCGACGGCCAATTTTGGTGTCATCAGCAAACTTGTTTTATGTCGCTATTTATTCCCTCATTTATGTCCTTTATGTAGACTGTGAACAACAAGGGGCCCAACACTGACCCTTGCTGAACACTGCTCGTGACGCTTCTCCACTCTGATTTCTCCCCATTTATTCAAACTTTCTGCTGCCTATTTATAAACCATGCCTCTATCCAGGAAAAATAATTCTTCTCCTATTCCGTGTCTTAATTTTCCTCAATAGTCTCTGGTGTGGGATTCTTTTAAAAGCCTTACTGAAGTCCATATACACAATATCATATTCATTACAATGATCTACCTCCTCAAATACCTTAGTGAAAAAGGTTAATAAATTCGTAAGACGGGAACGTCCTTTTGTAAAACCATGCTGGGATTCGTTGATCAATTTGTAATTTTCAAGATGGCTACGAATTGCCTCGGCAATTATTGATTCCATAAGTTTTCTCACTATAGAGGTTAGGCTTATTGGTCTATAGTTCGAAGATAAGGACCTGTCACCTGCTTTGAAAATAGGTATCACATTTGCCGTTTGCCACTTATCTGGCACTATGCCAGTTTGTAATGATATGTTGAAAGGATTAGCCAAAGGTTTGCTAAGCTCCTCTTTACATTCCTAAAGGAATGCATACAGTTCATCAGGACCTGGGGATTTGTTAGGTTTTAACTTATTTATTTGTCTAAGGACCATGTCACTTGTGACCCTAATCATTTATAGTTTATCGTCCTGTTCTACATAATTTTTTTTTTCTGAAATATCACTAGTATCTTCCAGTGTAAAAACTGAGAGGAAGTAAGTGTTAAAAATTCTACACATTTATTACAAAAAAAGTAAATTTTTAAAAGGAAGAGAGAGATGTTAAGATTTACTCCTTTTGTAATAAAGAGTTCGGGATACATAAATACACACATTAATATAAATTAATCTTTAATATATAAAAATCAACTATCTTTGGTCTAGAGGTATTTGAACTATGATATAATAATAATATGTACATGTTACTATAATAAATTATAATCAGCATTTTACTAAAATATAATTAATAACCCTACACAGGGTACAACTCTTGACACTACTGTCACTATATATATATATCTCTATGCTAAAACAATAAATTATAAATAACATTTTTATAATAATAAATTACAATCAACTGCCTCTCACGACACGAAGTCAGTCACACGACACTGTTCAGTGTACACTACAACCAGGCCATCTTCAGTGTCCCACGACACCCTTTTCATCTCAGTGTTCCACTACGGTCCTGTGCATATCTCAGTGTTCCACTCCATCGTACGTCCCTCAGTGTCACACTACGGTCCTGGCCCAGTTCAGTGTAACACTCCAACCTTTTCTTCATGTAATGTCCCACTAAACAGCATCTGACGACTCCGGCCCACAGTTGATCAACGTAGACGGTGAGTCCACAGACATCACCGGTAGTCCAGTAAATCCTCTCCAAAGGCGGTTGACACACCGCTAGCCGAACACCATGCTGCAAGCTCACTGAATGCGGCCGTCAAGTAACTGAGGCCAACAGACTCAGTGAGCTGCGGTGAGCGGTTCTTCTAACGCCAGTAGATAGGTACGATTCGGTGGTCAGGTACCTACTGCATAGACGTGTACCCTGAGGAGTTCAGGTACTTAATGTTAAACCAGTAGACGTGTACCCTTCGGTGGTCAGGTACCTACTGCTTAGGTGTGTACAGCGAGGCGCTCAGGTACATAATATTTCTAAAGCCCGTAGACGTGTACCCTTCGGTGGTCAGGTACCTACTGCTTAGGTGTGTACAGCGAGGCGCTCTGGTACATACTGTTACTAAAGCCAGTAGACGTGTACCCTTCGGTGGTCAGGTACCTACTGCTTAGGTGTGTACAGCGAGGCGCTCTGGTACATACTGTTACTAAAGCCAGTAGACGTGTACCCTTCGGTGGTCAGGTACCTACTGCTTAGGTGTGTACCGTGAGGCACTCAGGCTCTTACTGCTCTAAGGCCGGCTCAGCAGCCCCCACATTGGGTTTGATGACGCACCCAGTGGTACTGCCGGCCGGCAGGTTAACTATTTAACCGCTAGTTTGGCAGGGGCCGCAACAACATTTCTTTATCACTGTCAGTGAGCCGACCTGAGTGACTTTTGAGTAGGCCTATCTTGTCCCTAATCTTACTTCTGTATATCTGAAAGAATCCTTTTGGGTTAATCTTTGATTCTTTTGCAACTTTAACTCTTTTTCGCCTACATATGCCTCTCTTCTGACCAATGAGATGTTTCAATCTATTGTTCATCCATTTAGGATAATTTTTGTTTGAGCTGATTTCCCTGTTTGGAACATAAATTGTCTGAACAGCTAGAACTATGCTCTGGAAAACGTTATATCAGCAACCATCACCACCTACGTGACCCTTAGTCAGGTCATTCCAGTTCAGCTCATGCAGGCAATTTCTCAGTCCTATGAAATCAGCCAAGCGGAAGTCAGGGACAGAGACTTGGTTGCCATTATTAGTGTAATTCCATGATATCTTAACATTGAGTGATTTGTGATCACTTTCCACAAGTTCATGATTAACATCAAAATTATTAATTAGTGATTCCCTGCTGGCAAGAACCAAGTCAAACAAGTTATTTCCTCTAGTTGGTTCTGTCACAAACTGTTTTAAAATACATAAGAACATAAGAACATAAGAAAGGAGGAACACTGCAGGAGGTCTGTTGGCCCATACTAGGCAGGTCCTTTACAATTCATCCCACTAACAAAACATTTGCCCAACCCAATTTTCAATGCCACCCAAGAAATAAGCTCTGATGTGAAAGTCCCACTCAAATCCAACCCCTCCCACTCATGTACTTATCCAACCTAAATTTGAAACTACCCAAAGTCCTAGCCTCAAAAACCCAACTACGTAGACTGTTCCACTCATCAACTACCCTATTTCCAAACCAATACTTTCCTATGTCCTTTCTAAATCTAAACTTATCTAATTTAAATCCATTACTGCGGGTTCTCTCTTGGAGAGACATCCTCAAGACCTTATTAATATCCCCTTTATTAATACCTATCTTCCACTTGTACACTTCGATCAGGTCTCCCCTCATTCTTCGTCTAACAAGTGAATGTAACTTAAGAGTCTTCAATCTTTCTTCATAAGGAAGATTTCTAATGCTATGTATTAATTTAGTCATCCTACGCTGAATGTTTTTTAACAAATTTATGTCCATTCTGTAATATGGAGACCAGAATTGAGCTGCATAATCTAGGTGAGGCCTTACTAATGATGTATAAAGCTGCAGTATGACCTCTGGACTTCTGTTGCCTACACTTCTTGATATAAATCCCAGTAATCTATTTGCCTTATTACGTACGCTTAGGCATTGCTGTCTTGGTTTAAGGTTGCTGCTCACCATAACCCCCAAGTCCTTTTCGCAATCTGTATGGCTAAGTTCTACATCATTTAACTTATAAGTACTAGGGTTATGGGCACTCCCAAGCTTCAGAACCTTGCATTTATCTACATTGAACTGCATCTGCCACTTTTCTGACCAAGAATAGAGTTTGTTTAAATCCTCCTGAAGTTCCATAACATCTACGTTTGAATCAATTATCCTACCTATCTTTGTGTCATCGGCGAATTTGCTCATATCACTAGTAATTCCCTCATCAAGATCATTGATATATATTATAAACAACAACGGGCCCAAGACTGATCCCTGTGGAACGCCACTTGTTACAGATCCCCACTCGGATTTAACCCCATTTATGGACACTCTCTGCTTCCTGTCAGTGAGCCATGACTCGATCCACGAGAGCACTTTTTCCCCAATGCCATGAGCTGCCACTTTCTTTAACAGTCTATGGTGCGGAACTCTATCAAAAGCCTTACTAAAATCTAAGTAAATGATATCAAATTCTTTATCGTGGTCAACAGCCTCAAAAGCTCTATTGAAGAAAGTTAATAAATTAGTTAGACAAGACCGGCCTCTTGTGAATCCATGCTGAGTATCATTAATCAAGCTATGCTTATCGAGATGGCTTCTTATACTCTCAGCTATAATTGACTCTAGTAATTTGCCTACAATTGAGGTCAGGCTTATTGGGCGGTAATTTGACGGTAACGACTTGTCCCCTGTTTTAAAAATAGGAATTACATTAGCCATCTTCCACATATCAGACACTACACCTGTTTGAAGAGATAAATTAAAAATATTAGTTAATGGTTCACAGACTTCCATTTTGCATTCCTTAAGAACCCTTGAAAAAACCTCATCAGGACCCGGCGACTTATTTTGCTTCAGTCGGTCTATCTGCTTCACAACCATTTCACTAGTGACTGTGATGTTACATAATTTATCTTCTTCTGGCCCACTATAAAAATTAATTACTGGAATATTGTTAGTGTCTTCCTGTGTAAAAACTGAGAGAAAATAATTATTAAAAATCGAGCACATTTCATTCTCTTTGTCAGTAAGATGCCCATAGTTATTTTTAAGGGGACCTATCTTATCTCTAACTTTTGTTCTATAGACCTGGAAAAAACTTTTTGGGTTAGTTTTAGAATCCCTAGCAACTTTAATTTCATAGTCCCTTTTAGCTTTTCTTATCCCCTTTTTAATGTCCCTCTTAATGTCAATATACTGATTCATAAGATGACCCTCACCTCTTTTGATACGCCTATATATTCCTTTCTTATGCCCTAGTAGATATTTGAGCCTATTATTCATCCATTTTGGGTCATTTCTATTTGATCTAATATCTTTATATGGGATAAACGTTCTTTGAGCAGCATGTATAGTGTTCAGAAAACTGTCATATTGATAGCTCACTTCGTTACCCCAGTCAACAGATGATAAGTGTTCTCTAAGCCCATCGTAATCTGCTAAGCAAAAATCTGGGACTGTTACTGAGTTATCGCTACTATCGTACTTACATTCAATGCTAAATGTAATTGATTTGTGGTCACTAGCACCCAGTTGCTCTGAAATTTCTAAATTATTAACAAGGGATTCATTGTTTGTCATAACTAAGTCAAGCAGGTTATTTCCCCTTGTAGGTTCTGTCACAAACTGCTTCATAAAACAATCCTGAACTACTTCTAAGAAGTCGTATGATTCTAAATTCCCAGTCAAGAAATTCCAATCAATATGACTAAAGTTAAAGTCTACTACTAGTGGTAGTGGTGGTGGTGGTGGTGGTAATAGTGGTGGTGGTAGTAGTGGTGGTGGTGGTGGTGGTGGTAATAGTGGTGGTGGTAGTAGTGGTGGTGGTGGTGGTGGTGGTAATAGTGGTGGTGGTAGTAGTGGTGGTGGTGGTGGTGGTGGTGGTAATAGTGGTGGTGGTAGTAGTGGTGGTGGTGGTGGTGGTGGTAATAGTGGTGGTGGTAGTAGTGGTGGTGGTAATAGTGGTGGTGGTGGTAATAGTGGTGGTGGTGGTAATAGTGGTGGTGGTAGTAGTGGTGGTGGTGGTGGTAATAGTGGTGGTGGTAGTAGTGGTGGTGGTGGTGGTGGTGGTAATAGTGGTGGTGGTAGTAGTGGTGGTGGTGGTGGTAATAGTGGTGGTGGTAGTAGTGGTGGTGGTGGTGGTAATAGTGGTGGTGGTAGTAGTGGTGGTGGTAATAGTGGTGGTGGTAGTAGTGGTGGTGGTAATAGTGGTGGTGGTAGTAGTGGTGGTGGTAGTAGTGGTGGTGGTAGTAGTGGTGGTGGTAATAGTGGTGGTGGTAGTAGTGGTGGTGGTAGTAGTGGTGGTGGTGGTGGTGGTAATAGTGGTGGTGGTAGTAGTGGTGGTGGTGGTGGTGGTAATAGTGGTGGTGGTAGTAGTGGTGGTGGTGGTAATAGTGGTGGTGGTAGTAGTGGTGGTGGTGGTGGTGGTAGTAGTGGTGGTGGTGGTGGTGGTAATAGTGGTGGTGGTAGTAGTGGTGGTGGTGGTAATAGTGGTGGTGGTAGTAGTGGTGGTGGTAATAGTGGTGGTGGTAGTAGTGGTGGTGGTAATAGTGGTGGTGGTGGTAATAGTGGTGGTGGTAATAGTGGTGGTGGTAGTAGTGGTGGTGGTAGTAGTGGTGGTGGTGGTGGTAATAGTGGTGGTGGTAGTAGTGGTGGTGGTAATAGTGGTGGTGGTAGTAGTGGTGGTGGTGGTGGTAATAGTGGTGGTGGTAGTAGTGGTGGTGGTGGTGGTAATAGTGGTGGTGGTAGTAGTGGTGGTGGTGGTAATAGTGGTGGTGGTAGTAGTGGTGGTGGTGGTAATAGTGGTGGTGGTAGTAGTGGTGGTGGTTGTGGCATGCAAAGAGTACGTAACCTTTATTCGGCGCATGGACACACCCTCATTTACAGGCTATCTCCCCCAACCAGCGAACCAGGTTGCTAAGAGTTGATGATGGGGCCCCATCGTTCAACTAGTGACCAGGTTCTAGCCAATAAGAAGGTGGGATTGACAATCGCAGAGGTTATGTGGATACCGCTCTCCTGTCTGCCCTTGTCATTCCCACTCTAGAGCTGGTTGAAGCACGGTCTGCTATCTTGTGGCTTCTATTTCTGCCTTGCTTACCGTGGAGTGCACTATATTTATCACTGTACATAGTGTACATATTGCTGTTATAATTGGTGAAGGATAATATAAGTCTAAACTTTTTCTACTGTGTTTATTTGCTCCCATTACACCTGGGATAACAGGCCATTTGAAATCCTAGGTTGTAATATGGGGGCCTGTCCGGGAGCTGGACTTAGAGAAACGGTTGAGCTTAGGGTGAAGCTTGTAGCAGGAACATTGTGTAGCTTGCTGTTTCGCTTCGCTTTAAAAATTTTGCGTGTCAGTTGCTTATGATCAGCCTTGCTATTGTGTGATCGTTCAACAGCTCGCTACTAGCTTGTTCAGTGTGCTCGCTTCGCTACGGTCAATCTTGTGTGCAGTCGGCTTTGCTTGTATGCGTATTCTGCAATCGTACTGTGCATAGCTAAGCGTGTTCTGCAAATTAACGTGTTACGTTGGGGTATTCGTACTGTGCATAGCGAATAACTTATGCCACCTAGACGAGTCAGACGCCTGGTGTCGGCATATACTTTGCATAACCTACCTAAATTGTCCCTACAGCGTTGTTGGCAAATTGCTCGTTCCATTGGCATTCCCTATAAACGCACTCTCACAGCTGCGCAACTGCGTTCACTTATTGCTGACATACTTATTGAAGAAGAGATGGCACATCAAACTCCTCCCTTTACGGGAGCTAGGGAAAAAACTACTATGTTCTCGCAGGAGGAAGATGATACACCTACGGAGCAAAATGGTCAGTATAGTGCAGCTGGGTTGTCTCAGGGTGAATCAGCGTCGTTGGCACTTGAGCTGGCAAAAATCAATCTTGAGCAAACTAGGGAACAGAGAGCATTCGCAAGGGAAGAATTTGATAGGGAAAGAGAAAGGAGGCAGTTTTCGCATTCTGTAAACGATTTCAGTTTACAAAAAGCAGTACAGCTTGTTCCCCGCTTCAATGAGGCCGAACCAGAGCAATTTTTCGAAAGCTTCGAAAATCAGGCTCGAGCCTTGAGGTGGCCGGAACAGCACTGGGCAGCGTTGGTTCATACAGCATTATTGGGTAAGGCACAGGAATTTACGTCGGTATTAACTGACGCTGAATTCTCTGATTATCAAGTAGTGAAGACCACAGTGTTGGGAGCATATACATGTATCCCAGCTAAATATCGTAAGACCTTCAAATTGAACAGGCGGCAGCTTGGTCAATCCCTGGTGGACTTTGTGAGACAGCAAACCAAAGCTTTTACCAGCTGGTATAAAGCGAGTGGTGTCTCTAACTTTGAGGAGCTGGTGCAGCTTATTCTGATTGATAACCTGCTGGAGTCTGTGGGACCAGAGGTTCGTGTCTTTCTGCAGGATCGTGACTTAACCACTGCATTGGAGGCGGCCAGGTTGGCTGATACCTTCGAAACGAACCGCTCCTTGTCCGAGCGGTCCTGTCTCTCTTTTCAACAGTCTGGCGTGAGCAGAGATCGACAACATTGGAGAATGAAGTGCCAGCAGGAGGGAGAGCGTCTACGTCATCCAAATAAGTCACCTGGTGAGCCACGCTTCTCAACGTATGGTCCCCCTGCGGAGAGGCAAACTACTTATGGAGCATCTCGACAACAATATCCAGAGAGGCACCAGCCAGAACGACACCACTTGCAACGTCATCAGGGAGTAAAGGGCAAGCCTGTCGTCTGCTTCAGATGCAATAAAGTAGGTCACATCAGTTCCAACTGCCCTCAAAAACCTCAACCCATCGGGAAAATCTCTAATATCCCTAGTAACATGTCCCCTAGAGAAGTAGAAAAAGGTATGGCCCCTTATTATTGCGAAAGTCTTATTTCCCTTCAGGAAAACTCGGAACCAACTAAAGTAAATACCTTTAGAGATACTGGAGCATATTGCTCACTTGTCAGAGAAGGAATATTACCCCTTTCAGAGAATACTTCCTTGAATTCCTCAGTTTTATTGGAAGCTTACGGAGGAGCTATATATTCAGTTCCTTTGCATAAAATTTATGTACAGTGCAAATATTACACTGGGTACTTGACTGTAGGTATCTCAAAAGGATTTCCCATGAAAAATGCCATGTTATTACTGGGTAATAACATTACTACTGTTACTTCGTGTCCTGAACCTATAATGATTAATGCTTCTCCAGTGTTGGCCATAACTCGGGCAACATCCCAAGGGTTGTCTGGGGAGAATGTTGACCTATCCTTGGACGACTCCGATCTCGGAATAGCCACGTTGTTTTATGAGACACACCGGCCGGAGTCTCGTAAATCAAGTGAACAGACCCCGATCAAGCCTTCCTATTCCCAGGTTGCAGGATTCCCAGATGTCTCTGTTTCCATGCCCGAGGGACTGTCCTTCCGGGAGGAACAACGAAAGGACCCTTCTTTAAAATTCGCTTTTGAGGCAGCCATGGGTAAATCCTCTTTGGGTCATCCAGTCAAGTATGAAGTTAAAAATGATTATTTGGTATGCACTGAGACTGGTAAGGAGATAGAGGGCCGGCAATTATACGACAGGTTAGTGGTTCCAACCAAGTATAGACCTCAGATATTAAATATAGCTCATAATACGTCATTAGGAGGTCACTTAGGAATTACAAAAACCTTGTATAGAATCACAAAAGAATTTTATTGGCCAAAATTAAAGAAAGATGTGAAGAATCATATTAGGTGTTGCCGAGAATGTCAGCAAGTTGGGAAACCTGGACATTCCATTAAACCTGCACCTCTCCAACCCATACCTGCTGATGGAGAACCTTTTGCAGATTTAATTATAGATTGTGTAGGTCCACTACCTAAGTCAAAGTCTGGAAATCAGTATTTATTTACAATTATGGATAAAGTAACCAGATATCCTGAAGCGATCCCAATGCGTAGTATCAATACTAAAGCTATTCTCAAAGCTTTAACAAAATTCATTTCTTGTTTTGGCATTCCTAAAACTATACAAAGTGATCAAGGTACTAACTTCACTGCCAAAGCATTTAGGGAAGTATTAACTAGGTTAGGGATAATTCACAACTTATCCACTGCCTATCACCCTCAGTCCCAAGGCGCCTTGGAAAGATTCCACCAAACATTAAAAACAATGATGAGAAGTTTTTGCATGCACTTTCCGACAGATTGGGATGAATCTCTACCTTTGTTGCTGTTCTCAGTACGGGAGACGGTGCAAGAGTCTACAGGGTATAGTCCGTTTGAGCTGATCTTTGGGCACAATGTACGAGGTCCTCTTCGGGTGCTCAAAGAAGGATGGATGGGAGAAGACGTAAGCTCAGCACTCTACAACCCGTCTTCAAGGTTGCAGGTGGCACGTGAGTTGGCCACGGCTAACCTAAAGACAGCTCAAAGTAAGATGAAACAGAGGTATGACAAAAGTGCACAATTCCGCTCCTTCCATCCAGGAGACAAGGTGTTGGTGCAGGAACCTATACCTGGCCACACCTTGAAAGCTAGATTTACGGGACCTATGCAGATAGTAAGTAGATTATCTGATTTAAATTATGTGGTAGCTCCCATTGATAAGACCTCAAAAACAAAAACTTACCACATTAATCAAATCAAGGCCTTTCATACACCAGATAAAGTCCCAGTAATGACTCTGTCCTCTACCTCTGAGGACGACTCTGACTCTTTGCACTCTATCTCTGAAATTAATACTAAACTTTCAAATTCTGTCCTCCTCAAGGATCCTAGCCCTTTAATGGCTGGATTATCTGAAATACAAGCAACCAATTTAACTGAGCTTCTACAGTCATATCCTAATATTTTTTCGGATGTGCCGAAAAAATGTACGTTAGGTTACCATGATGTAGATGTGGGAAAATCTAAACCAATTAAACTCTCCCCCTACAGAGCTAATCCTGAAAAGCAAAGGCTACTTCAGCAGGAAGTAGACTTCTTGTTAGAACATGGTTTAGTGGAGGAGTCATCTAGTCCATGGGCTTCACCGTGCATCCTAGTAAAAAAGGCTGATGGAGGGTTTCGTATGTGCACAGACTACCGTAAAGTGAACGAGGTCACAATTACAGATGCTTACCCTCTTCCTCGTCTGGATGACGTAATTGACTTTGTGGGTAAGGCTACTTTTGTGTCCAAATTAGATCTCCTTAAAGGTTACTATCAGGTACCTTTGACAGATAAGGCGAAGGAAATCTCTGCCTTCGTGATTCCAGGAGGTCATTATCAGTATACAGTTACCCCCTTCGGAATGAAAAATTCCCCCTCTTCATTCCAGAAACTCGTCCATCAGGCTATTAAAGGACTTGAAGGCACGGCAGCATACCTAGATGATATTGTTGTGGTGTCTGATACTTGGGATCAACACCTACTTAGACTTAAAGCTCTGTTTGAGACCTTTAAGAATTCCCAATTAACAGTTAATTTGTCTAAATCTTCCTTTGGCCAGGCCACTGTCACTTTTCTAGGCCATGAAGTAGGTAGTGGTAAAGTTGCACCTAAACTTGCTAAAGTTCTTTCGATTAAAGAATATCCAGTTCCTCATGATAGGAAATCTCTTCAACGTTTCCTAGGCATGATAGGATTTTACAGAAGATTCTGTAAGAATTTCTCAGATATTGTAGCCCCTCTTACCTCTCTTACCAGTCATAAAGTTCCCTTTAATTGGACGTCAGATTGTAACACTGCTTTTAATAAAGCAAAAAGATTATTGTGCTCTGCACCCATTCTCTTGTCTCCAGACTTCTCCAAACCTTTTTCATTACAGGTTGATGCTTGTGAGTCTGGGGTTGGGGCGGTACTATTACAAATCGGGAACAAGGAGCT
>NC_091293.1:37866194-37903694 GCF_038502225.1 Cherax quadricarinatus | reverse complement strand
CAAATAGGTGAGTACACACACACACACACACATACACACATACACACACACACACACACACACACACACACACACACACACACACACACACACACACACACACACACACACACACACACACACACACTCACACACACATACACACACACATACACACACAGCATTCCGACATCTTAATAAGGAATCGTTCAGGACCCTGTACACTGTGTATGTTAGGCCGTATTGGAGTATGCGGCACCAATTTGGAACCCACACCTAGCCAAGCACGTAAAAAAACTAGTCCCAGAGCTAAGGGGTATGTCCTACGAGGAGAGGTTAAGGGAAATCGATCTGACGACACTGGAGAACAGGAGAGATAGGGGAGACATGATAACGACATACAAAATACTGAGAGGAATTGACAAGGTGAACAAAGACAGGATTTTCCAGAGATGGGACACAGCTCTGGGAAGACAGCACAGAAGGGAACATCAAGAGGGAATATACCAAAAAGTGTTGGATGACATACGAACAACCGAGGAGGAGGTGCAGAAGCTGCTAAGTGACCTTGATACCTCAAAGGTGATGGGACCGGACATCTCCCCGTGGGTCCTTAGAGAAGGAGCAGAGATGCTGTGCGTGGCACTAACCACAATCTTCAACACATCCCTTGAGACTGGGCAACTACCTGAGATATGGAAGACGGCAAATGTGGTCCCCATATTTAAGAAAGGAGACAGAAATGAGGCACTAAACTACAGACCTGTGTCTCTGACATGTATAGTATGCAAAGTCATGGAGAAGATTATCAGGAGGAGAGTGGTGGAACACCTGGAACGGAACAAGATTATAAATGAAAACCAGCATGGATTCATGGAAGGCAAATCCTGTGTCACAAACCTTGTGGAGTTTTATGACAAGGTAACAGAAGTAAGACACGAAAGAGAAGGATGGGTTGATTGCATTTTCCTGGACAGCAGGAAGGCCTTTGACACAGCTCCTCACAAGAGATTAGTGCAGAAGCTGGAGAATCAGGCGCATATAACAGGGAGGGCACTGCAATGGATCAGGGAATACCTGACAGGGAGGCAACAACGAGTCATGGTACGTGAAGAGGCATCATAGTGGGCGCCTGTGACGAGCGGGGTCCTACAGGGGTCAGTTCTAGGACCAGTGCTATTTTTTATATATACGAACGACATGATGGAAGGAATAGACTCTGAATTGTCCCTATTTGCAGATGATGTGAAGCTGATGAGAAGAATTAAATCGAATGAGGATAAGGCAGGACTGCAAAGAGACCTGGACAGGCTGGACACGTGGTCCAGAAACTGGCTTCTCGAATTCAGCCCTGCCAAATGCAAAGTCATGAAGATTGGGGAGGGGCAAAGAAGACCGCAGACAGAGTATAGGCTAGGTGGACAAAGACTACAGACCTCACTCAGGGAGAAAGATCTTGGGGTGACCCTAACACCGAGCACGTCACCGGAGGCACACATCAACCAAATAACTGCTGCAGCATATGGGCGCCTGGCAAACCTGAGAATAGCATTCCGATACCTTAATAAGGAATCGTTCAAGACACTGTACACTGTGTATGTGAGGCCCATACTGGAGTATGCAGCACCAGTCTGGAACCCACACCTGGTCAAGCACGTCAAGAAGTTAGAGAAAGTACAAAGGTTTGCAACAGGGCTAGTTCCAGAGCTCAGGGGAATGTCGTACGAGGAAAGGTTGAGGGAAATCGGACTGACGACACTGGAGGACAGAAGGGTTAGGGGAGACATGATAACGACATACAAGATACTGCGGGGAATAGACAAGATGGACAGCGACAGGATGTTCCAGAGAGGAGACAGAGAAACAAGGGGTCACAATTGGAAGCTGAAGACTCAGACGAGTCACAGGGACGTTAGGAAGTATTTCTTCAGTCATAGAGTCGTCAGGAAGTGGAATAGCCTAGCAAGTGAAGTAGTGGAGGCAGGAACCATACATAGTTTTTTAGAAGAGGTATGACAAAGCTCAGGAAGCAAAGAGGGAGAGGACCTAGTAGCGATCAGTGAAGAGGCGGGGCCAGGAGCAGAGTCTCGACCCCTGCAACCACAATTAGGTGAGTACACACTCACGCACACACACACACACACACGCACACACACACACACACACACACACACACACACACACACACACACACACACACACACACACACACACATACACACACACACACATACACACACACACACACACACGCGGGGCCAGGAGCTAGGACTCGACCCCTGCAACCACAAATAAGTGAGTACACACGCACTCACACACACACTACAGGGGGGACTACACAGGTATGAGAAACTTCCTGCAGGAGGTTCAGTGGGACAGAGAAATGGTAAGAAAATCAGTAAACGAGATGATGGAATATGTGGCAACAAAGTGCAAGGAGGCAGAGGAAAATTTTGTTCCCAAGGGAAACAGAAATAATAGGAAGACCAAAACGAGTCCTTGGTTTACCCGAAGGTGTAGGGAGGCAAAAACTAAGTGCAACAGAGAATGGAAAAGGTACAGGAGGCATAGGACCCAGGAAAACAAGGAGATTAGTAGAAGAGCCAGAAACGAGTATGCACAGATAAGGAGGGAGGCCCAGCGACAGTATGAAAACGACATAACATCGAAAGTCAAATCTGACCCGAAACTGCTGTATAGCCACATTAGGAGGAAGACAGCAGTCAAGGACCAGGTGATAAGGCTGAGGAAAGAAGGTGGAGAACTCACAAGAAACGATCAAGAGGTATGTGAGGAGCTCAACACGAGATTTAAGGAAGTATTTACAGTAGAGACAGGAAGGACTCTGGGGGGACAGACCATATGGGGACACCAGCAAGGAATACACCAACAAGTGTTGGACGACATACATACAGATGAGGAGGAGGTGAAGAAACTGCTAAGGGACATCGATACCTCAAAGGCAATGGGACCGGACAACATCTCCCCGTGGGTCCTTAGAGAGGGAGCAGATATGTTGTGCGTGCCACTTACCACAATCTTCAACACGTCCCTGGAAACTGGGCAACTGCCTGAGGTATGGAAGACGGCAAATGTAGTTCCCATTTTTAAAAAAAGTGACAGAAAAGAGGCACTAAACTATAGACCTGTGTCATTGACGTGTATAGTATGCAAAATTATGGAGAAGATTATCAGGAGGAGAGTGGTGGAGCACCTGGAACGGAACAAGAGTATAAATGCCATCCAGCACGGATTCACGGAAGGCAAATCCTGTGTCACAAACCTTCTGGAGTTTTATGATAAAATAACAGAAGTAAGACACGAGAGAGAGGGGTGGGTCGATTGCATCTTCTTGGACTGCAAGAAGGCCTTTGACACAGTTCCTCACAAGAGATTAGTGCAGAAGCTAGAGCATCAGGTGCATATAACAGGAAGGGCACGGCAATGAATCAGAGAATACCTGACAGGGAGGCAGCAACGAGTCATGGTACGTAATGATGTATCACAGTGGGCACCTGTGACGAGCGGGGTCCCATAGGGGTCGGTTCTAGGACCAGTGCTATTTTTGGTGTATGTGAACGACATGACGGAAGGGTTAGACTCAGAAGTGTCCCTGTTTGCAGATGATGTGAAGTTAATGAGGAGAATTAAATCTGATGAGGACCAGGCAGGACTTCAAAGAGACCTGGACAGACTGGACACCTGGTCCAGCAAATGGCTTCTCGAATTTAATCCTGCTAAATGCAAAGTCATGAAGATAGGGGAAGGGCACAGAAGACCACAGACAGAGTATAGGCTAGGTGGCCAAAGACTGCAAACCTCACTCAAGGAGAAAGATCTTGGGGTGAGTATAACACCGAGCATGTCTCCGGAAGCACACATCAATCAGATAACTGCTGCAGCATATGGGCGCCTGGCAAACCTGAGAACAGCATTCCGATACCTTAGTAAGGAATCATTCAAGACACTGTACACCGTGTATGTCAGGCCCATACTGGAGTATGCAACACCTGTTTGGAACCCGCACTTGATAAAGCACGTCAAGAAACTAGAGAAAGTACAAAGGTTTGTGACAAGGTTAGTTCCAGAGCTAAGGGGAATGTCCTATGAAGAAAGATTAAGGGAAATCGGCCTGACGACACTGGAGGACAGGAGGGTCAGGGGAGACATGATAACGACATATAAAATACTGCGTGGAATAGACAAGGTGGACAAAGACAGGATGTTCCAGGGAGGGGACACAGAAACAAGAGGCCACAATTGGAAATTGAAGACACAAATGAGTCAGAGAGATAGTAGGAAGTATTTCTTCAGTCATAGAGTTGTAAGGCAGTGGAATAGCCTAGAAAATGACGTAGTGGAGGCAGGAACCATACACAGTTTTAAGACGAGGTTTGATAAAGCTCATGGAGCGGGGAGAGAGAGGGCCCAGTAGCAACCGGTGAAGAGGCGGGGCCAGGAGCTAAGACTCGACCCCTGCAACCACAAATAGGTGAGTACACTCACACACACACACACACACACACACACACACACACACATACACACACACACACACGCTCACACACACACACACACACACACACACACACACACACACACACACACACACACACACACACACACACACACACACACACACACACACACACACGCGCAACTACCTGAGGTATGGAAGACCGCAAATATAATTCCCATTTTTAAAAAAGGAGACAGAAAAGAGGCACTAAATTACAGATCAGTGTCACTGACCTGTATAGAATGCAGTCATGGAGAAGATTATCAGGAAGAGAGTGGTGGAGCATCTGGAACGGAACAAGATTATAAACGATGACCAGCACGGAATCATGGAAGACAATTCCTGTGTCACAAACCTTCTGGAGTTCTATGACAAAGTTACGGAAGTGCGTCACGAGAGAGAGGGGTGGGTTGATTGCATTTTCTTGGACTGCAAGAAGGCCTTAGACACAGTTCCTCACAAGAGACTAGTGCAGAAACTAGAGGATCAGGAGCGTATAACAGGAAGGGCACTGCAATGGGTCAGCGAATACCTTACAGGAAGGCAACAACGAGTCATGGTACGGGATGAGGTATCACAGTTGGCACCTGTGACTAGTGGGGTCCCACAGGGGCCGATCCTAGGACCAGTGCTATTTCTGGTATATGTGAATGACATGATGGAAGGGTTAGACTCAGAGGTGTCCCTGTTTGCAGATGATGTGAAGTTAATGAGGAGAATTAAATCAGATGAGGATCAAGCAGAACTTCAAAGAGACCTGGACAGGCTGGACACCTGGTCCAGTAACTGGCTTCTTGAATTCAACCCTGCCAAGTGCAAAGGCATGAAGGTCTGAGAAGGGCAAAGAAGAAAGCAGACAGAGTATAGACTAGATGGCCAAGGACTGCAAACCTCGCCGAACATGTCTCTGGAGGCACACATCAACCAGAAAACTGCTGCAGCATACGGGCGCCTGACAAACCTGAGAATAGCCTTCCGATACCTTAGTAAGGAATCGTTCAAGACACTGTACACTGTGTACATCAGACCCATACTGGAGTATGCAACACCAGTCTGGAACCCACATCTGGGCAAATACGTCAAGAAATTAGAGAAAGTGCAAAGTTTTGCAACAAGGCTAGTTCCGGAGCTCAGGGGAATGTCCTACGAAGAAAAGTTGAGGGAAATCGGACTGACGACATTGGATAACAGGCGGGTCAGGGGAGACATGATAACGACATACAAAATAACGACAGGGAGGCAGCAACGAGTCATGGTACGTGAAGAGGTATCACAGTGGGCGCCTGTGACGAGCGGGGTCCTACAGGGGTCAGTTCTAGGACCAGTGCTATTTTTGATATATGCGAACGACATGATGGAAGGAATAGACTCTGAAGTGTCCCTATTGGCAGATGATGTGAAGTTGATGAGAAGAATTAAATCGGATGAGGATGAGGCAGGACTGCAAAGAGACCTGGACAGGCTGGACATGTGGTCCAGAAACTGGCTTCTCGAATTCAATCCTGCCAAATGCAAAGTCATGAAGATTGTGGAGGGGCAAAGAAGACCGCAGACAGAGTATAGGCTAGGTGGACAAAGACTACAGACCTCACTCAGGGAGAAAGACCTTGGGGTGATCATAACACCGAGCACGTCACCGGAGGCACACATCAACCAAATAACTGCTGCAGCATACGGGCGCCTGGCAAACCTGAGAATAGCGTTCCGATACTTTAATAAGGAATCGTTCAAGACACTGTACACTGTGTGTGTGAGGCCCATACTGGAGTATGCAGCACCAGTCTGGAACCCACACCTGGTCAAGCATGTCAAGAAGTTAGAGAAAGTACAAAGGTTTGCAACAAGGCTAGTCCCAGAGCTCAGGGGAATGTCGTACAATGAAAGGTTGAGGGAAATCGGACTGACGACACTGGAGGACAGAAGGGTCAGGGAAGACATGATAACGACATACAAGATACTGCGGGGAATAGACAAGGTGGACAGAGATAGGATGTTCCAGAGTGGGGACACAGAAACAAGGGGTCACAACTGGAAGCTGAAGACTCAGACGAGTCACAGGGACGTTAGGAAGTATTTCTTCAGTCATAGAGTTGTCAGGAAGTGGAATAGCCTAGCAAGTGAAGTAGTGGAGGCAGGAACCATACATAGTTTTAAAAAGAGGTATGACAAAGCTCATGAAGCAGAAAGGGAGAGGACCTAGTAGCAATCAGTGAAGACGCGGGGCAAGGAGCTGAGTCTCGACCCCTGCAACCACAATTAGGTGAGTACACACTCTCACTCACACACACAGGGGCCAGGAGCTGAGTCTCGACCCCTGCAACAACAATTAGGTGAGTACACACACACACACACACACACACACACACACACACACACATACACACACACACACACACACACACACACACACACACACACACACACACACGCACACACACTCACACACACACACACACACTCACACACACACACACACACACACACACACACACACATACACACACACACACACACACACACACACACACACACTCACACACACATACGTATACACCTAAGCTCGGCTAGTGGCGGCCATCTTTAAAGTAACGTAAACAAAACAAAGAACAAATGAGAGTAGCTTACCAGCAGTGCGTGCTAAAGGGTCGTTGACTCTCAGCGGCGCTGGCTTCGGCAGGGAAAATAGAAGAAATAGATGATGATGTTTTGATTTACATAGGTCTATATCAGTGCTACAAGGAATAACCAAGAGGCATCCTGGTCGCCTTTACAGCACGTAGGGGCAAATTCAGGGCTCCCTTTGGGGCACTGTCAGAGCTCCCTGAGGAGCAATACCAGGGCTCCCTGAGGGGCTATACCAGGGTTCCCTGAGGGGCAATACCAGAGCTCCCTGAAGACAAAATAAGGGGGTAAGAGAAAGTCTGGAAGCTGGGACTTGACTGTGACTCAAGGATGTGAGTTGTGCTGTATAGTGAAACCAAGACTGTGACCTGTGACCACTGACCTGTGACCACTGACCTGTGACCACTGACCTATGACTACTGACCTCTGG
The DNA here is from genome assembly GCF_038502225.1 of Cherax quadricarinatus. NCBI lineage: Eukaryota > Metazoa > Arthropoda > Malacostraca > Decapoda > Parastacidae > Cherax > Cherax quadricarinatus. Next base: position 37,896,144 of record NC_091293.1, on the reverse strand, counting down.
TCACTGACCTATGACCACTAACCTGTCACCAGTGACCTGTCACCAGTGACCTATCACCACTGACCTCTGACCACTGACCTGTTACCGCTGATCTCTGACCTGTGACCAGTGATCAGTAACCTGTGACTAGTGACCTGTGAACACTGATCTATACTCACCGGTTTGTGCTTGTGGAGGGCCAAGACGTAGCTCCTGGGCCCTCCTCCTAGACCACTTTGATCATCATCCAAGATGGTAAGGTTCAGTACCTTGAACGTCTCCTCATAACTCTTTCCTTTCAGCTCTGGCACGTCTAGTTGCTAGCCTCTCTTCCACCTTTTCAGCTTCACGTGCTTGACCAGGTGTGGGCTTCATGCTGGAGCTGCGTACTCAATGACTGGCCAAACATATGTCGTGTATAAGGTTCTGATGAATTCTTTATTCATGTTCCTGAATGCTATTCTGAGGTTTGTTCATTTTTCATATGCCGCTGATATCTGCAGCTTCTCTCCACCCATGCTGTACTCTGTGTCCGGTCTGTTCTTTCCTTCTCTAATTCAATTCAATTCAATTCAGTTCAATTCAATTCAATTCAATTCAATTCATTTCAATTCAATTCAAGTTTATTATCTATAAGGGTTACAATGTGGGGTTTACAGGTTTTGGGTATTGTGTGGTTTACATGTTATAAATTAATAATTACAGAGGGGGCCACTAGGACACCTAGCATGGCTAGGCATTTCGGGCAGACTTAGATTAATTCTTAACATTAAATCCTTACAGATTATGGTATTAAGGCTAAGTGACTACATCATAATTTGTGAGTTTAGCAATGTGAATACTTTTGTTTTGGCACAATACAAAGTGTCTATATTGGAGTATCATAGGCAAACTTATGACTAGTTAGGATTTATTATTTTAAGATTAAGAATAGTATTTCTGGGTTTATAGTCAGTGGGTGAGTGAGTGTAATTGTGAACCACCAGGTGGTTATCATGTAGTTAGTTGTCGGGGTGTATCAGGGAGATAAGATGTTTTCTAACTGTAGTTTTGAAAGTGATGAATGTGTCTGCAGTTCTAGGGTTTTCAGGTAGGGTGTTCCAGATTTTAGGTCCTTTGAAATACACTGAATTTTTGTAAAGGTTTAGTCGAACACGGGGAATGTCATAGAGATGTTTGTGTCTGGTGTTATGCCTGTGGATCCTGTCACAACTATCAAGAAAGCGTTTTAGGTCAAGGTTAATATTGGAATTTAAGGTCCTGTAGATATAGATTGCATAGGGGTAAGTGTGGATGTTCTGAACAGGGAGTAAGTTTAGATCTTTCTTGTTTTATCACTGAGATCTGTCGTAGAATTCCAGCAAATTCGTAAGACAAAATTACCATCCCTAAATCCATGCTGGTTTTCGGTAGAGAATCTTCTCTCCAAGCGTCCCAATATTCTTTTCCTTAATGTGTTTCAGAACCTTTGATAGTACGCATGTTAGAGATACTGACCTCTAATTCATGGCTTCTTGTCTGTCGCCATGTTTTATTAATAAGAACCACATATGCCGTCTTCCAATTTTCTGGCAGCTGTCTTGATCGAGAACACTGGGTGAATATAATTTGCTATTTGGTTGTGTTGCCCCTTCACTCAACACCCTGGGAGATATTCTGTCTGGCTCCATTGTTCTTGTTACATCCAGCTCTAGTATCACTCTCTTCACTTCCTGTGTTGCTCTGGAGAAGAGAGAGAGAGACAGAGAGAGAGAGAGAGAGAGAGAGAGAGAGAGAGAGAGAGAGAGAGAGAGAGAGAGAGAGAGAGAGAGAGAGAGAGAGAGAGAGAGAGAGAGAGAGAGAAGAGCATAAGTGGTACATATAAAGAAAAATAAAGTGGCAAAGATAGGCACAGACAAAGAAAACTACTGTCAGGATAACACGACTGTGGATGTTCCGACCGTCCGACCGTCCGTCCGTCTGACCGTGCTCTAGGCGTGCTCACGTCCATCATGCAGTTCCCGGTGAGTCTGGTCAGGGTGCTCCGCTCTGGGTGTTGACAGCGGCTCTTGTGTTGACTCACCATTACTGTTCTGTCATTACTAGAAAAAGAATTGTTACAAAGAGGCACAAGCAAACATGGAGAGCAAGCCCTCCCCCCCCCTCCATCAACAGTGTGTTCAAATATGTTCACATACGTTCACAGACGACCACATACGTACACATACGTTCATACACGTTTACACAAGTCCACACACGTTCACGCATCTTAACCACGTTCACACACGCTTATACACGTTTACCTAAATACATACTTTCTCATTAGAATATAAAAAACGAGGAGCACTGCCGCAGGCCTACTGGCCCATACTAGGGAAGTTCATCTCAAACCCAAACCCCGTAGCAGAAATATGTGTCCAAAATATTTTAGATGCTACACAGAAAATAACCAAATGTCGAGTTATTGCGCAATAATCGCTAACAGGCGGTAGAAAATGCAAAACAACAAGGGGAGAGTTGAATGGCAGCTCTCAGCCTTTCGTGTTGCAATCAACACATCATCAGGAGCTTACAATGTAGCAGAAAAAATGTGTGCTCCAGCACACATCAGTCCAGTAACTGCTGCAGCACACGTCAGTCAAGTAACTGCTGCAGCACACATCAGTCCAGTAACTGCTGCAGCACACATCAGTCCAGTAACTGCTGCAGCACACGTCAGTCCAGTAACTGCTCCAGCACACATCAGTCCAGTAACTGCTGCAGCACACGTCAGTCCAGTAACTGTTTCAGCACACATCAGTCCAGTAACTGCTGCAGCACACGTCAGTCAAGTAACTGCTGCAGCACACATCAGTCCAGTAACTGCTGCAGCACACGTCAGTCCAGTAACTGCTCCAGCACACATCAGTCCAGTAACTGCTGCAGCACACGTCAGTCCAGTAACTGTTTCAGCACACATCAGTCCAGTAACTGCTGCAGCACACGTCAGTCAAGTAACTGCTGCAGCACACGTCAGTCCAGTAACTGCTGCAGCACACATCAGTGCAGTAACTGTTGCAGCACACGTCAGTCCAGTAACTGCTGCAGCACACGTCAGTCCAGTAACTGCTGTAGCACACGTCAGTCCAGTAACTGCTGTAGCACACGTCAGTCCAGTAACTGCTGCAGCACACGTCAGTCCAGTAACTGCTGCAGCACACATCAGTCCAGTAACTGCTGCAGCACACGTCAGTCCAGTAACTGCTGCAGCACACATCAGTGCAGTAACTGTTGCAGCACACATCAGTCCAGTAACTGCTGTAGCACACGTCAGTCCAGTAACTGCTGCAGCACACATCAGTGCAGTAACTGTTGCAGCACACATCAGTCCAGTAACTGCTGCAGCACACGTCAGTCCAGTAACTGCTGCAGCACACGTCAGTCCAGTAACTGCTGCAGCACACGTCAGTCCAGTAACTGCTGTAGCACACGTCAGTCCAGTAACTGCTGCAGCACACGTCAGTCCAGTAACTGCTGCAGCACACATCAGTCCAGTAACTGCTGCAGCACACGTCAGTCCAGTAACGGCTGCAGCACACGTCAGTCCAGTAACTGCTGCAGCACACATCGGTCCAGTAACTGCTGCAGCACACGTCAGCCCAATAACTGCTGCAGCACACGTCAGTCCAGTAACTGCTGCAGCACACATAAGTCCAGTAACTACTGCAGCACACGTCAGTCCAGTAACTGCTGCAGCACACGTCAGTCCAGTAACTGCTGCAGCACACATCAGTCCAGTAACTGCTGCAGCACACGTCAGTCCAGTAACTGCTGCAGCACACATCAGTCCAGTAACTGCTGCAGCACACGTCAGCCCAATAACTGCTGCAGCACACATAAGTCCAGTAACTACTGCAGCACACGTCAGTCCAGTAACTGCTGCAGCACACGTCAGTCCAGTAACTGCTGCAGCACACATCAGTCCAGTAACTGCTGCAGCACACGTCAGTCCAGTAACTGCTGCAGCACACATCAGTCCAGTAACTGCTGCAGCACACGTCAGCCCAATAACTGCTGCAGCACACATAAGTCCAGTAACTACTGCAGCACACGTCAGTCCAGTAACTGCTGCAGCACACGTCAGTCCAGTAACTGCTGCAGCACACATCAGTCCAGTAACTGCTGCAGCACACATCAGTACAGTAACTGCTGAAGCACACGTCAGTACAGTAACTGCTGCAGCACACTTCAGTCCAGTAACTGTTGCAGCACACGTCAGTACAGTAACTGCTGCAGCACACATCAGTCCAATAACTGCTGCAGCACACATCAGTCCAGTAACTGCTGCAGCACACGTCAGTCCAGTAACTGCTGCAGCACACATCTATCCAGTAACTGCTGCAGCACACATCAGTCCAGTAACTGCTGCAGCACACATCAGTCCAGTAACTGCTGCAGCACCCATCAGTCCAGTAACTGCTGCAGCACACATCAGTCCAGTAACTGCTGCAGCACACGTCAGTCCAGTAACTGCTGCAGCACACATCAGTCCAGTAACTGCTGCAGCACACATCAGTCCAGTAACTGCTACAGCACACGTCAGTCCAGAAACTGCTGCAGCACACATCAGTCCAGTAACTGCTGCAGCACACATCAGTCCAGTAACTGCTGCCGCACACGTCAGTCCAGTAACTGCTGCAGCACACGTCAGTCCAGTAACTGCTGCAGCACACGTCAGTCCAGTAACTGTTGCAGCACACGTCAGTCCAGTAACTGCTGCAGCACACATCAGTCCAGTAACTGCTGCAGCACACGTCAGTACAGTAACTGCTGCAGCACACATCAGTCCAGTAACTGCTGCAGCACACGTCAGTACAGTAACTGCTGCAGCACACTTCAGTCCAGTAACTGTTGCAGCACACGCCAGTCCAGTAACTGCTGCAGCACACATCAGTCCAGTAACTGCTACAGCACACGTCAGTCCAGAAACTGCTGCAGCACACATCAGTCCAGTAACTGCTGCAGCACACATCAGTCCAGTAACTGCTGCAGCACACGTCAGTCCAGTAACTGCTGCAGCACACGTCAGTCCAGTAACTGCTGCAGCACACGTCAGTCCAGTAACTGTTGCAGCACACGTCAGTCCAGTAACTGCTGCAGCACACATCAGTCCAGTAACTGCTACAGCACACGTCAGTCCAGAAACTGCTGCAGCAGACATCAGTCCAGTAACTGCTGCAGCGCACGTCAGTCCAGTAACTGCTGCAGCACACGTCAATCCAGTAACTGCTGCAGCACACATCAGTCCAGTAACTGCTGCAGCACACATCAGTCCAGTAACTGCTGCAGCACACATCAGTCCAGTAACTGCTGCAGCACACATCAGTCCAGTAACTGCTGCAGCACACATCAGTCCAGTAACTGCTGCAGCACACGTCAGTCCAGTAACTGCTGCAGCACACATCAGTCCAGTAACTGCTGCAGCACACATCAGTCCAGTAACTGCTACAGAACACGTCAGTCCAGAAACTGCTGCAGCACACATCAGTCCAGTAACTGCTGCAGCACACATCAGTCCAGTAACTGCTGCCGCGCACGTCAGTCCAGTAACTGCTGCAGCACACGTCAGTCCAGTAACTACTGCAGCACACGTCCGTCCAGTAACTGTTGCAGCACACGTCAGTCCAGTAACTGCTGCAGCACACATCAGTCCAGTAACTGCTGCAGCACACGTCAGTACAGTAACTGCTGCAGCACACATCAGTCCAGTAACTGCTGCAGCACACGTCAGTACAGTAACTGCTGCAGCACACTTCAGTCCAGTAACTGTTGCAGCACACGCCAGTCCAGTAACTGCTGCAGCACACATCAGTCCAGTAACTGCTACAGCACACGTCAGTCCAGAAACTGCTGCAGCACACATCAGTCCAGTAACTGCTGCAGCACACATCAGTCCAGTAACTGCTGCAGCACATATCAGTCCAGTAACTGCTGCAGCACACGTCAGTCCAGTAACTGTTGCAGCACACGTCACTCCAGTAACTGCTGCAGCACACATTAGTCCAGTAACTGCTACAGCACACGTCAGTCCAGAAACTGCTGCAGCAGACATCAGTCCAGTAACTGCTGCAGCACACATCAGTCCAGTAACTGCTGCAGCACACGTCAATCCAGTAACTGCTGCAGCACACATCAGTCCAGTAACTGCTGCAGCACACATCAGTCCAGTAACTGCTGCAGCACACATCAGTCCAGTAACTGCTGCAGCACACATCAGTCCAGTAACTGCTGCAGCACACATCAGTCCAGTAACTGCTGCAGCACACGTCAGTCCAGTAACTGCTGCAGCACACATCAGTCCAGTAACTGCTGCAGCACACATCAGTCCAGTAACTGCTACAGAACACGTCAGTCCAGAAACTGCTGCAGCACACATCAGTCCAGTAACTGCTGCAGCACACATCAGTCCAGTAACTGCTGCCGCGCACGTCAGTCCAGTAACTGCTGCAGCAGACATCAGTCCAGTAACTGCTGCAGCACACATCAGTCCAGTAACTGCTGCAGCACACGTCAGTCCAGTAACTGCTGCAGCACACGTCAGTCCAGTAACTGCTGCAGCACACGTAAGTCCAGTAAATGCTGCAGCACACATCAGTCCAGTAACTGCTGCAGCACACATCAGTCCAGCAACTGCTGCAGCAAACGTCAGTCCAGTAACTGCTGCAGCACACGTCAGTCCAGTAACTGCTGCAGCACACGTCAGTCCAGTAACTGTTGCAGCACACATCAGCCCAGTAACTGTTGCAGCACACGTCAGTCCAGTAACTGCTGCAGCACACGTCAGTCCAGTAACTGTTGCAGCACACATCAGTCCAGTAACTGTTGCAGCACACGTCAGTCCAGTAACTGCTGCAGCACACGTCAGTCCAGTAACTGCTGCAGCAAACGTCAGTCCAGTAACTGCTGCAGCAAACGTCAGTCCAGTAACTGTTGCAGCACACATCAGTCCAGTAACTGTTGCAGCACACATCAGTCCAGTAACTGTTGCAGCACACATCAGTCCAGTAACTGCTCCAGCACACGTCAGTCCAGTAACTGCTGCAGCACACGTCAGTCCAGTAACTGCTGCAGCACACGTCAGTCCAGTAACTGCTGCAGCACACGTCAGTCCAGTAACTGTTGCAGCACACATCAGTCCAGTAACTGCTCCAGCACACGTCAGTCCAGTAACTGTTGCAGCACACATCAGTCCAGTAACTGTTGCAGCACACGTCAGTCCAGTAACTGTTGCAGCACACATCAGTCCAGTAACTGCTGCAGCACACGTCAATCCAGTAACTGTTGCAGCACACGTCAGTCCAGTAACTGTTACAGCACACGTCAGTCCAGTAACTGTTGCAGCACACATCAGTCCAGTAACTGCTGCAGTACACGTCAGTCCAGTAACTGTTGCAGCACACGTCAGTCCAGTAACTGCTGCAGCACACGTCAGTCCAGTAACTGTTGCAGCACACGTCAGTCCAGTAACTGCTGCAGCACACATCAGTCCAGTAACTGCTGCAGCACACGTCAGTCCAGTAACTGTTGCAGCACACGTCAGTCCAGTAACTGCTGCAGCACACATCAGTCCAGTAACTGTTGCAGTACACGTCAGTCCAGTAACTGCTGCAGCACACGTCAGTCCAGTAACTGCTGCAGCACACATCACTCCAGTAACTGCTGCAGCACATATCAATCAAGTAACTGCTGCAGCACACATCAGGCCAGCAACTGCTGCAGCACACGTCAGTCCAGTAACTGCTGCAGCACATATCAATCAAGTAACTGCTGCAGCACACATCAGGCCAGCAACTGCTGCAGCACACGTCAGTCCAGTAACTGCTGCAGCACACATCAGTCCAGTAACTGCTGCAGCAAACGTCAGTCCAGTAACTGCTGCAGCACACGTCAGTCCAGTAACTATTGCAGCACACATCAGTCCAGTAACTGCTGCAGCACACGTCAGTCCAGTAACTGCTGCAGCACACTTCAGTCCAGTAACTGTGGCAGCAAACGTCAGTCCAGTAACTGTTGCAGCACACGTCAATCCAGTAAATGCTGGAGCACACATCAGCCCAGTAACTGCTGCAGCACACGTCAGTACAGTAACTGCTGCAGCACACGTCAGTCCAGTAACTGTTGCAGCACACATCAGTCCAGTAACTGCTGCACCACACGTCAGTCCAGTAACTGCTGCAGCACACATCAGTCCAGTAACTGCTGCAGCACACCTCAGTCCAGTAACTGTTGCAGCACACGTCAGTCCAGTAACTGCTGCAGCACAAGTCAGTCCAGTAACTGTTGCAGCACACATCAGTCCAGTAACTGCTGCAGCACACATCAGTCCAGTAACTGCTGCAGCACACGTCAGTCCAGTAAGTGCTGCAGCACACGTCAGTCCAGTAACTGCTGCAGCACACGTCAGTCCAGTAACTGTTGCAGCACACATCAGTCCAGTAACTGCTGCAGCACACGTCAGTCCAGTAACTGTTGCGGCACACATCAGTCCAGTAACTGCTGCAGCACACGTCAGTCCAGTAACTGTTGCAGCACACGTCAGTCCAGTAACTGCTGCAGCACACGTCAGTCCAGTAACTGTTGCAGCACACATCAGTCCAGTAACTGCTGCAGCACACATCAGTCCAGTAACTGCTGCAGCACACGTCAGTCCAGTAACTGCTGCAGCACACGTCAGTCCAGTAACTGCTGCAGCACATGTCAGTCCAGTAACTGCTGCAGCACACGTCAGTTCAGTAACTGTTGCAGCACACGTCAGTCCAGTAACTGCTGCAGCACACGTCAATCCAGTAACTGCTGCAGCACACGTCAGTCCAGTAACTGTTGCATCACACGTCAGTCCAGTAACTGTTGCAGCACACGTCAGTCCAGTAACTTCTGCAGCACACGTCAGTCCAGTAACTGCTGCATCACACGTCAGTCCAGTAACTGCTGCAGCACACGTCAGTCCAGTAACTGCTGCAGCACACGTCAGTCCAGTAACTGCTGCAGCACACGTCAGTCCAGTAACTGCTGCAGCACAAGTCAGTCCAGTAACTGCTGCAGCACTCGTCAGTCCAGTAACTGCTGCAGCACACGTCAGTCCAGTAAATGCTGCAGCACACATCAGTCCAGTAACTGTTGCAGCACACGTCAGTCCAGTAACTGCTGCAGCACACATCAGTACAGTATCTGCTGCAACACACGTCAGTCCAGTAACTGCTGCAGCACACATCAGTCCAGTAACTGCTGCAGCACACGTCAGTCCAGTAACTGCTGCAGCACACATCAGTCCAGTAACTGCTGCAGCACACGTCAGTCCAGTAACTGCTGCAGCACACATCAGTCCAGTAACTGCTGCAGCACACATCAGTCCAGTAACTGCTGCAGCACACATCAGTCCAGTAACTGCTGCAGCACACGTCAGTCCAGTAACTGCTGCAGCACACATCAGTCCAGTAACTGCTGCAGCACACATCAGTCCAGTAACTGCTGCAGCACACGTCAGTCCTGTAACTGTTGCAGCACACATCAGTCCAGTAACTGCTGCAGCACACATCAGTCCAGTAACTGTTGCAGCACACGTCAGTCCAGTAACTGCTGCAGCACACGTCAGTCCAGTAACTGCTGCAGCACACATCAGTACAGTATCTGCTGCAACACACGTCAGTCCAGTAACTGCTGCAGCACACGTCAGTCCAGTAACTGCTGCAGCACACGTCAGTCCAGTAACTGCTGCAGCACACATCAGTACAGTATCTGCTGCAACACACGTCAGTCCAGTAACTGTTGCAGCACACTTCAGTCCAGTAACTGCTGCAGCACACATCAGTCCAGTAACTGCTGCAGCACACGTCAGTCCTGTAACTGTTGCAGCACACATCAGTCCAGTAACTGCTGCAGCACACATCAGTCCAGTAACTGTTGCAGCACACGTCAGTCCAGTAACTGCTGCAGCACACGTCAGTCCAGTAACTGCTGCAGCACACATCAGTACAGTATCTGCTGCAACACACATCAGTCCAGTAACTGCTGCAGCACACGTCAGTCCAGTAACTGCTGCAGCACACATCAGTCCAGTAACTGCTGCAGCACACGTCAGTCCAGTAACTGCTGCAGCACACATCAGTCCAGTAACTGCTGCAGCACACATCAGTCCAGTAACTGCTGCAGCACACGTCAGTCCTGTAACTGTTGCAGCACACATCAGTCCAGTAACTGCTGCAGCACACATCAGTCCAGTAACTGTTGCAGCACACGTCAGTCCAGTAACTGCTGCAGCACACGTCAGTCCAGTAACTGCTGCAGCACACATCAGTACAGTATCTGCTGCAACACACGTCAGTCCAGTAACTGCTGCAGCACACGTCAGTCCAGTAACTGCTGCAGCACACGTCAGTCCAGTAACTGCTGCAGCACACATCAGTACAGTATCTGCTGCAACACACGTCAGTCCAGTAACTGTTGCAGCACACTTCAGTCCAGTAACTGCTGCAGCACACATCAGTCCAGTAACTGCTGCAGCACACGTTAGTCCTGTAACTGTTGCAGCACACATCAGTCCAGTAACTGCTGCAGCACACATCAGTCCAGTAACTGTTGCAGCACACGTCAGTCCAGTAACTGCTGCAGCACACGTCAGTCCAGTAACTGCTGCAGCACACATCAGTACAGTATCTGCTGCAACACACGTCAGTCCAGTAACTGCTGCAGCACACGTCAGTCCAGTAACTGCTGCAGCACACGTCAGTCCAGTAACTGCTGCAGCACACATCAGTACAGTATCTGCTGCAACACACGTCAGTCCAGTAACTGTTGCAGCACACTTCAGTCCAGTAACTGCTGCAGCACACGCAAGGTTGACAAAGACAGGATGTTCCAGAGATGGGACACTGGAGAACATGAGAGATAGGGGAGACATGATAACGACATAGAAAATACTGAGAGGATTTGACAAGGTGGACAAAGAGAGGATTTTCCAGGGATGGTACACAGCAACAAGTGGACGCAGTTGGAAGTTGAAGACACAGATGAATCACATGGATGTTAGGAAGTATTTTTTCAGTCACAGAGTAATCAGGAAGTGGAATAGTTTGGGAAGCGATGTAGTGGAGGCAGGATCCATACATAGTTTTAAGCGGAGGTATGATAAAACTCATGGTTCAGAGAGAGTGACCCAGTAGCGACCAGTGAAGAGGCGGGGCCAAGAGCTATGACTAGACCCCTGCAACCACATCTAGGTGAGTACACGCACACACACACAAACACACACACACACAAACACACACACACACACACACACACACACACACACACACACACACACACACACACACACACACACACACACACATACAGACACACACACACACACACACACACACACACACACACACACACACACACACACACACACACACACACACACACACACACACACACACACACACACACACACACACACACACACACACACACACACACAACACACAACACACACACACACACACACACACACACACACACACACACACACACACACACACACACACACACACACAGAATACACAACACACAACATACACACACACACACGCAAACACACACAGACCCACACACACACACATACACACACACACACACACACACACACACACACACACACACACACACACACACACACACACACACACACACACACACACAATATGAAAATGACATAGCAGCGAAAGCCAAATCTGACCCGAAACTGTTGTACAGCCACATCAGTAGGAAAACAACAGTCAAGGACCAGGTAATCAGGCTAAGGAAGGAAGGAGGAGAGACAACAAGAAATGACCGTGAAGTATGTGAGGAACTGAACAAGAGATTCAAAGAAGTGTTCACAGAGGAGACAGAAGGGGCTCCAGAAAGACGGAGAGGTGGGGCACACCACCAAGTGCTGGACACAGTGCACACAACCGAGGAAGAAGTGAAGAGGCTTCTGAGTGAGCTAGATACCTCAAAGGCAATGGGGCCAGATAACATCTCCGCATGGGTATTGAGAGAGGGAGCAGAGGCGCTATGTGTACCCCTAACAACAATATTCAATACATCTATCGAAACAGGGAGATTGCCTGAGGCATGGAAGACAGCAAATGTGGTCCCAATCTTTAAAAAAGGAGACAGACATGAAGCATTAAACTACAGACCAGTGTCACTGACATGTATAGCATGCAAAATCATGGAGAAGATTATCAGGAGAAGAGTGGTGGAACACCTAGAAAGGAATGATCTCATCAACAGCAACCAACATGGTTTCAGGGACGGGAAATCCTGTGTCACAAACCTACTGGAGTTCTATGACATGGTGACAGCAGTAAGACAAGAGAGAGAGGGGTGGGTGGATTGCATATTCTTGGACTGCAAGAAGGCGTTTGACACAGTTCCACACAAGAGATTGGTGCAAAAACTGGAGGATCAAGCAGGGATAACAGGGAAGGCACTACAATGGATCAGGGAATACTTGTCAGTAAGACAGCAGCGAGTCATGGTACGTGGCGAGGTGTCAGAGTGGGCACGTGTGACCAGCGGGGTCCCACAGGGGTCAGTCCTAGGACCAGTGCTGTTTCTGGTATTTGTGAACGACATGACGGAAGGAATAGACTCTGAGGTGTCCCTGTTTGCAGATGACGTGAAGTTGATGAGAAGAATTCACTCGATCGAAGACCAGGCAGAACTACAAAGGGATCTGGACAGGCTGCAGACCTGGTCCAGCAATTGGCTCCTGGAGTTCAATCCCACCAAGTGCAAAGTCATGAAGATTGGGGAAGGGCAAAGAAGACCGCAGACGGAGTACAGTCTAGGGGGGCCAGATACTACAAACATCACTCAAGGAAAAAGATCTTGGGGTGAGTATAACACCAGGCACATCTCCTGAAGCGCACATCAACCAAATAACTGCTGCAGCATATGGGCGCCTAGCAAACCTCAGAACAGCATCCCGACATCTTAATAATAATAATAATAATAATATCTTTATTTACTACAAGTACATGTACAAGGTATACAGTCCTAGCTGACAACAATGACATACTACTATATAGAAACTCCCTTGTTATGCTCTGCATTTCGAGCAAATTAGGTCAGTGTCACAGGATGCGACCCACACCAGTCAACTAACACCCAGGTACCCATTTTACTGATGGGGAACAAAGACAACAGGTGGAAAGAAACACGTCCAATGTTTCTACTCTGGCTGGGAATCGAACCCTGGCCCTCGCCGTCTGAAGCGAGAGCGTTAACCACCAGGCCACCAGAGCCTTAATAAGGAATCGTTCAGGACCCTGTACACCGTGTACTTTAGGCCCATATTGGAGTATGCGGCACCAGTTTGGAACCCACACCTAGCCAAACATGTAAAGAAACTAGAGAAAGTGCAAAGATTTGCAACAAGACTAGTCCCAGAGCTAAGACGTATGTCCTACGAGGAGAGGTTAAGGGAAATCAACCTGACGACACTGGAGGACAGGAGAGATAGGGGGGACATTATAACGACATACAAAATACTGAGAGGAATTTACAAGGTGGACAAAGACAGGATGTTCCAGAGATTGGACACAGTAACAAGGGGACACAGTTGGAAGTTGAAGACACAGATGAATCACAGGGATGTTAGGAAGTATTTCTTCAGCCACAGAGTAGTCAGTAAGTGGAATAGTTTGGGAAGCGATGTAGCGGAGGCAGGATCCATACATAGCTTTAAGCAGAGGTATGATAAAGTTCACGGTTCAGAGAGAGTGACCTAGTAGCGATCAGTGAAGTGGCGGGGCCAGGAGCTCGGACTCGACCCCCGCAACCTCAACTAGGTGAGTACACATACACAGACACACACACACACACACACAGACACGCACACACACACACACACACACACACACACACACACACACACACACACACACACACACACACACACACACACACACACACACACACACACACACACACACACACACACACACACCTTCTGGAGTTTTATGACAAGGTAACAGATGTAAGATACGAGAGAGAGGGGTGGGTTGATTGCGTTTTCCTAGACTGCAGGAAGGCCTTTGACACAGTTCCCCACAAGAGATTAGTACAGAAGCTGGAGGATCAGGCGCATATAACAGGGAGGGCACTGCAATGGATCAGAGAATACCTGACAGGGAGGCAACAACGAGTCATGGTACGTGAAGAGGTATCGCAGTGGGTGCCTGTGACGAGCGGGGTCCCACAGGGGTCAGTTCTAGGACCAGTGCTATTTTTGATATATGCGAACGAGATGATGAATGGAATAGACTCTGAAGTGTACCTATTCGCAGATGATGTGAAGCTGATGAGAAGAATTAAATCGGATGAGGATGAGGCAGGACTGCAAAGAGACCTGGACAGGCTGGACATGTGGTCCAGAAACTGGCTTCTCGAATTCAGCCCTGCCAAATGCAAAGTCATGAAGATTGGGGAGGGGCAAAGAAGACCGCAGACAGAGTATAGGCTAGGTGGACAAAGACTACAGATCTCACTCAGGAAGAAAGACCTTGGGGTGACCATGACACCGAGCACGTCACATCAATCAGATAATTGCTGCAGCATACGGTCGCCTGGCAAACCTGAGAATAGCGTTCCAATACCTTAATAAGGAATCGTTCAAGACACTGTACACTGTGTATGTTAGGCCAATACTGGAGTATGCAGCACCAGTCTGGAACCCACACCTGGTCAAGCACATCAAGAAGTTAGAGAAGGCTAGTCCCAGAGCTCATGGGAATGTCGTACGAGGAAAGGTTGAGGGAAAACAGACTGACGACACTGGAGGACAGAAGGGTCAGGGGAGACATGATAACGACATACAAGATACTGCGGGGATACACAAGGTGGACATAGATAGGATGTTCCAGAGAAGGGACACGGAAACAAGTGATCAGAACTGGAAGGTGAAGACTCAGACGAGTCACAGGGACGTTAGGAAGTATTTCTTCAGTCATAGAGTCGTCAGGAAGTGGAATAGCCTAGCAAGTGAAGTAGTGGAGGCAGGAACCATACATAGTTTTAAGAAGAGGTATGACAAAGCTCAGGAAGCAGAGAGGGAAAGGACCTAGTAGCAATCAGTGAAGAGGCAGGGCCAGGAGCTGAGTCTCGACCCCTGCAACCACAATTAGGTGAGTACAATTAGGTGAGTACACACACACACACACAGTGGGTCCAGATGTGGGGGCACAAGGCTCCGAGAACCTTAATGTTTTTAAGGAGTGCAGTAACTGCTAGCAGTAATCAGTGGTAGTGACAACGTCAGTGAACAATCCTACAAGTGATAACTAAAGTTATTAGTTAAAAAAAAAAGTCGAGAGGAAGCCTGAAATCATTAATATTTCAAAGTGCCACATCATTAGTGGCTAGTAGGCACTGTTGCCACTCAGATTCAAATATACAAAGATCAAAGTGAGTGTGGAAGCGGGTGTTCAAGAATTACCAGCGTTTGGATATCAAGTGAAATGTGGGGCACTATACAGTGAGAGGGAAAACGTTAATAAGCAAAAGGAGAATGGAAAAATAAAACATATAATAAGGGAAAGTGGCAGAGTAGGCCTGCTGAAGCAGTGACGTCACAACAAGTGGCGTGCCATTATTCAAATAAAGTGAAGTGTATATAATGTGAAGTGTATACTGTCATAAGTGAAAAGTGAAATCACGTGAGGACCGTGTGGGATGTATGAGCATATATGGTTATAAACATCACGGGTTAAGGATCCCCAAAATAGTGATAGAAGGCCTATGTACGACGACTACGTCATCAGCATCTGGCAACCTGTCACCGCACCGCTGCCAGCGCAAGTACTGTTCACCTATTGTGGTTGCATGTTGTCAGATTCTGGTCTCTACATCACTGTTAGATACTGGTCACTCACTCCTGCAAGCTATTACCAGAATTAGGGTAGAAATAGCATAGATAAGGTGAAGATAGTGTTGACGAGAGTGTGAGGTGTAGAGCAGACTGGCGAGGGGTAACGCAGGGGTAACATACTATTACTAACAGTAGTTATTAGCAGTATGAATACTTAGGAAGCTAGGAAGTCCTCTCTCAATGTGAGCAAGGAATAGGATAATAACCAGCAGTAACTGATACTTATATCCAGAGAGGGCAATAAATGGAAAGAGTAGCATTACTAGGAAAGACAACTGGGACTAAATATGAGCCTACATGACAGAGAGGCATAACAGATCTTTCAACCACAACAACCCCTCCCCTACCCTCCCTAACCATCTCTCCCTCACACACATACACACACACACACACACACAAGGGTAGACACTTATAGAAGCTTTAGACCCTAGTACCAATTTCCGCCAAACACACGAACACACACATATGCACACACACACACACACACACACACACACACACACACACACACACACACACACACACACACACACACACACACACACACACACACACACATACATACACACATACACACACACCCTTACTAGGCAAGTACACACACACACATACACACACACACCCGTAAGGACCCCATTATCAAGTGGTCACTCTACCCTCAGCCTTCTTTCCCCTCCCCTCCCCTTCTAATCCCATCACACACACACACCTCCCCCACTTCTAAGGGTCATGGGTCACTCATCCTTCTCTCCCCCTCCCACTCCCCCCTTAATCTCATCCCACTCTCTCCTACACATGCACACACACATACACAAGCACACATACACAAGCACATGTACACTTGACACAAACACATACTCCCCCTTCCCCTAACCACCTCTCCCCCTCACCCTAGCCACCTATCCCTCCCCCAAACCATCTAATCCCTCCCTCAAACCATCTAACCCCCTCCCCCAACCACCTCTCCCCCTCCAAAAACCATCCTACCCTCCGCCATAACCATCCATCCCCACTCCCCCTAACCATCTATTCCCCTCCCCCTAACCATCTCTCCCCCTTCCTTCTGTGGTGCAATGGGGCAACCTGGAACAAGAATGAGAACAAAGGGCCCGAAGGATGAATCTGGGAGGGAGGACTGGAAGGCAGAGCTCTAAAAAAGGGAGGAAGACTGGGGAAGGAGGCTAGATGAGCTTGCAAGGAAGATGGAGGAGAGGTTAGCAGCAGAATGCAGAAGGTGGGAGCAACATGCCGCAGTAGCAGAAGCCAAGATACAGAGATTAGAAGAGGAGCTGAGAAATCTGAAACAGCCTAGAAACAAAGATAATACAGAAGTAGCATCAGCAATGTTTACATCAGACACAGACAAAGGGTCTGAATGGAGCATGGAAGCTAAACTGTATGCAGAGGTCCTGTCAAACCCACATGGGGCCAAAACAAAGACATGGAGCACACTAGGACAGAATGAGAGGTTGGAAGACATTGAAGGAACTAGGACATGTGCAGGGACCTTACCAGACACTTGTGGGGGCCAAGAACAGGTGAAAAGGAAGGACAAACCAATGAGCATAGGGGCCACAGCTAGGGAAGGGACCGAAGGAAGGAACACTCCACGGGAAGGAACTAAAACACCTCAGAGGATGCAATGGGAGTCACAGTGGGAGGTGGAAAGGGAGAGATCAGTTTTTGTCTATGGGCTAGACGAAGCTGAAGGGGAAACTTATGATGAAAGAAAGCAGGAGGAGAAAAAAGCGATTGAAGACATCATGAAGGTGATAGGCGAGGGGGACATGACCCAGGTGGCAAATTTTCGGAGAATTGGGTGGTTCACAAAGAAAAGGAATCGGCCTCTCAAAGTAATTTTCAAGGCAGAATCAACTCAAACCATGATCCTGCAGGAGAAAGCATGGCTGAGAGGCAAACAGGAGTTCATGAGTGTGTACCTTGATCGAGACAGAACACAGGAGGAAAGGACAATACTAAAAGAGAGAGTGCAAAAACGAAAGGAGGAATGGGAGGAAATGAAAAAGGAGAGCAGAATAACCATGAACAGGTGGAAGGACAAGCACACCCCCAGAAACACTTGCAGAAGGACTCCAGCCACGACACCCCCAAGGCAACTGAACAATCCAAACCAACCATCACACACCGATCCCTCTGTTCCCACCCCCGCACCACGAACCCTACCCCTACAGCAACCCCCTATGGGAGCTCTTCCTCCACCTCCACTGCAACCCCCCACAGGGCCCCACCAGGGCTCCTGCTCTCCCAACCCCAGTATTCCCCCAGAACCACAGTTACAGTATTAGAACAGAAGTTGAAGCTTTGGTACACAAATGCAGATGGATTAACGAATATATATGAGGAATGGCAAGAAAGAATCAATGAGAAGTCCCCAGACATCATACCAGTTACAGAAACAAAACTCACGGAGACAATAACAGATGCAATCTTCCCACCAGGATACCAGATCATGAGGAAAGATAGAAGGGGCAGAGGGGGAGGAGGGGTTGCTCTGCTCATAAAAAAACGATAGAAATTCGAGAAAATGGGAGGCATAGACGAGACAGGAGAAAGGGACTACATAGTAGGTACACTTCAGTCTGGGGAGCACAAGGTGGTCATTACAGTGATGTATAATCCACCACAGAACTGCAGGAGGCCAAGAGAGGAATATGAAGAGAGCAACAGAGCAATGGTGGACACACTTGCTGATATGGCAAGAAGAGCTCACTCCAGCAGAGCAAAGTTGCTGGTTATGGGGGATTTCAACCACAGGGAGATTGACTGGGAAAACCTGGAGCCACATGGGGGTCCCGAAACATGGAGAGCCAAGATTTTGGATGTGGTGCTGGAAAACCTCATGCACCAACATGTTAAGGACACTACCAGAGTGAGAGGGGAGGATGAACCAGCAAGATTGGACCTTGTGTTCACCCTGGGCAGCTCAGATATTGAGGACATCAAGTATGAGAGTCCCCTAGGAGCTAGCGACCACGTGGTTCTGTGCTTTGAATACATAGTAGAGCTGCAAGTGGAGAGAATAACAGGAGTTGAATGGGAAAAGCCTGACTATAAAAGAGGGGACTACATAGGGTTGAGGAACTTCTTGCAAGAGGTTCCGTGGGACAGAGAACTGGCAGGAAAGCCAGTAAATGAAATGATGAAATATGTAACAACAAAATGCAAGGAGGCAGTGGATAGGTTTATTCCCAAGGGCAACAGAAACAACGGGAAGACCAGAACGAGCCCTGGTTTACCCGACGGTGTAAGGAGGCAAAAACAAAGTGCAATAGAGAATGGAAAAAGTACAGAAGGCAGAGAACACACGAAAATAGGGAGATTAGTCGCAGAGCCAGGAACGAGTATGCACAGGCAAGGAGGGAGGCCCAGCGAGAGTATGAAAATAACATAGCATCGAAAATCAAGACTGACCCAAAACTGTTGTATAGCCACATCAGGAGGAACACAACAATCAAAGACCAGGTGATCAGACTGAGGACAAAAGGTGGAGAACTCACAAGAAATGATCAGGAGGAATGTGAGGAGCTAAACAGGAGATTTAAGGAAGTTTTTACAGTAGAGACAGGAAGGACTCTGGGAAGACAGCACAGAAGGGAACATCAAGAGGGAATATACCAACAAGTGTTGGATGACATACGAACAACCGAGGAGGAGGTGCAGAAGCTGCTAAGTGACCTTAATACCTCAAAGGCAATGGGACCGGACAACATCACCCCGAGAGTCCTTAGAGAAGGAGCAGAGATGCTATGCGTGCCACTAACTACAATCTTCAACACATCACTTGAAACTGGGCAACTACCTGAGAAATGGAAGACAGCAAATGTAGTCCCCATATTTAAGAAAGGAAACAGAAATGAGGCACTAAACTACAGACCTGTGTCTCTGACATGTATTGTGTGCAAAATCATGGAGAAGATTATCAGGAGGAGAGTGGTGGAACACTTGGAACGGAACAAGATTATAAATGAAAACCAGCATGGGTTCATGGAAGGCAAATTCTGTGTCACAAACCTTCTGAAGTTTTATGACAAGGTAACAGAAGTAAGATATGAGAGAGAGGGGGGGGTTGATTGCATTTTCCTAGACTGCAGGAAGGCCTTTGACACAGTTCCCCACAAGAGATTACTGCAGAAGCTGGAGAATCAGGCGCATACAACAGGGAGAGCACTGCAATGGATCAGGGAATACCTGACAGGGAGGCAACAACGAGTCATGGTACGTGAAGAGGTATCACAGTGGGCGCCTGTGACGAGCGGGTCCCACAGGGGTCAGTTCTAGGACCAGTGCCATTTTTGATATATGTGAACGACATGATGGAAGTAATAGACTCTGAAGTGTCCCTGTTCGCAGATGATGTGAAGTTGATGAGAAGAATTAATAAATCGGATGAGGATGAGGCAGGACTGCAAAGAGACCTGGACAGGCTGGACATGTGGTCCAGAAACTGGCTTCTCGAATTCAACCCTGCCAAATGCAAAGTCATGAAGATTGGGGAGGGGCAAAGAAGACCGCAGACAGAGTATAGGCTAGGTGGACAAAGACTACAGACCTCACTCAGGGAGAAAGACCTCGGGGTGACCATAACACCGAGCACGTCACCGGAGGCACACATCAACCAAATAACTGCTGCAGCATACGGGCGCCTGGCAAACCTGAGAATAGCGTTCCGATACCTTAATAAGGAATCGTTCAAGACACTGTACACTGTGTATGTTAGGCCCATACTGGAGTATGCAGCACCAGTCTGGAACCCACACCTGGTCAAGCACGTCAAGAAGTTAGAGAAAGTACAAAGGTTTGCAACAAGGCTAGTCCCAGAGCTCAGGGGAATGTCGTACGAGGAAAGGTTGAGGGAAATCGGACTGACGACACTGGAGGACAGAAGGGTCAGGGGAGACATGATAACGACATACAAGATACTGCGGGGAATAGACAAGGTGGACAGAGATAGGATGTTCCAGAGAGGGGACACAGAAACAAGGGGTCACAACTGGAAGCTGAAGACTCAGACGAGTCACAGGGACGTTAGGAAGTATTTCTTCAGTCATAGAGTCGTCAGGAAGTGGAATAGCCTAGCAAGTGAAGTAGTGGAGGCAGGAACCATACATAGTTTTAAGAAGAGGTATGACAAAGCTTAGGAAGCAGAGAGGGAGAGGACCTAGTAGCGATCAGTGAAGAGGCGGGGCCAGGAGCTGAGTATCGACTCCTGCAACCACAATTAGGTGAGTACAACTAGGTGAGTACACACACCCACACACACACACACACACACACACACACACACACACACACACACACACACACACACACACACAACACACAACACACACAAACACAACACACACACACAACACACACAACACACACACAACACACACACAACACACACAACACACACACAACACACACAAAACACACACAAAACACACACAACACACACACACAACACACACACCACACACAACACACAGCACAACACACACACACAACACACACAACACACACACAACACACACAACACACACACAACACACACACAACACACACACACAACACACACAACACACACACCACACAGCACAACACACACACACACAACACACACACACAAAACAGACACACACACAACACACAGCACAACACACACAACACACACAACAAACACACAACAAACACACAACACACACACACACAACACACACACACACAACACACACACACACAACACACAGCACAACACACACAACACACAGCACAACACACACACACACACACAACACACAGCACAACACACACACACAACACACACACACACACACACACAACACACAGCACAACACAACACACACACACACACAACACAACACACACACACACACACACACACACACAACACAACACACACACACACAACACACACACACACACAACACAACACACACACACACAACACACACACACACACACAACACACACACACACACACACACACACACACACACAACACACACACACACAACACACACACACACACACAACACACACACACACACACACACACACACAACACTCAAACACAACACACACACACAACACACACACACACACACACACAACACACACACACACAACACACACACACACACACACAACACACACACACACAACACACACACAACACACACACACACACACACAACACACAACACACAACACGCACACACACACACACACACACAACGCACACACACACACACACACATACACACACACACACACACACACACACACACACACACACACACACACACACACACACACACACACACACACACCCGGACAAATCCAATTACTAGGAATCGTCCACTAAGTTGGCCACGCCGTTCAGTATAACATCTTCATCCCTCAACCCCTGGGAGGACATCCCTGAGGACACCCTTGAGGGAAGCAGGTGGAAGGACGTAATAGTACACACGTTGACCGTCCATGGTAAACCCTAGGGGATACCCCAGGGTTCGCCTTAAGGTAACATCCCAAGGGTCATCCCAGGGGTCATCTCAGGCGTCACTCCATGGATCATTTCAAGGGATTCTCCAAGGGACACCCAAGGGGTCACTCCAAGCATTACCCCAGGTATCATTCCAAAGGGCACCCCAGGAATCACTCCATGCAATACCCCAGCCGTCACTCCAAGGGACACTCGAGGAGTCACTCCAAGCAATACTCCAGAGGTCTCTCCAAGCAATAGTCTAGAGGTCACTCCAAGCAATAATCGAGAGGTCACTCCGAAGAATACCCCAGAGGTCACTTTAATGGACATCCCAGAGGTCACTTTAATGGACATCCCAGAGGTCACACCAAGCAATACCCCAGCGGTCACTCCAAGAGACACCCTAGAGGTCACTCCAAGGGACACCCTAGAGGTCACTGCAAGCAATACCCCAGGAGTCCAAGGGACACCTCACGGGTCACCCCAAGCAACACCCCAGGGGACACCCCAGGGGACACCCCAGGGGGACACCCCAGGGGGACGCCACAACACTCATCGAAAATGTAATTCCCATTTGTAAATATTTCTGAAGCACACAACGACGTAGGATTTTTGTTATTTCCAGGATGAACAGTATATTGTTACTCCCAGGATGAACAGCATCCTGTTATTCCAGGAAGGAGCAGCATCTTGTTATTCCCAGGATGAACACTTGTTTCAGCAGTGTTTTTACGTTTTCTGGTAAGATGTTCAACAGTCTGGGACCTCAGATGCTGATAAATGATCTCTTATTGTGCCCATGGTGGCCCTGCTATTACATGGATTTACTAAAGGCTTCCATTCATATTTAACACACCAGTATGCTATTATGGTAGAGCGCAGATTTGGGATCAGATCCTCAGGCACCTTCCAGGTATATATTATCATGTATCTCTCTCTCCTCCGCTCCAGAGAGTACATATTAAGAACTCTGAGGCGTTCCCAGTAATTTAAATGATTTATTGATTCTATGTTTAAATGATCTCTGTATCTGTTCCAGCTCTGATATTTCTCCTGCCCTGAACAGAGCCGTCAACACTGAACAATATTCTAAGCGAGAGAGCACAAGAGATTTGAAGTGTCAACATCAGTACTAATTTCCGTTGCTTTGAAAGTCCTCATTTTTCCACCCCGTCATCTTTGCCTTTCCTGTGTTCTGTGAAAGAGAGGTCAGCTGACATTATTACGCCCAGATCTCACTCCTGCTTTTCATTCTATTTGGTGGTGTAAAGCAGTGTAGTCAGGGCCTCGTCTCAACTCTTCAGTCTGTCTGTATGTTACTCTACACTGATGAATGACAGACTTGGCCGGTAACTTCTGGAAATAATTCACTTGAATTTCTATCCACGTTATACACTCTAGTTCCCACAGGCTACACACTGTAGTGCCCCCAGGCTACACACTGTAGTGTCCCCAGGCTACACACTGTAGTGCCCCCAGGCTACACACTGTAGTGCCCCCAGGCTACACACTGTAGTTCCCCCAGGCTACACACTGTATTGCTCCCAGTCTACATACTGTAGTGCCCCCAGGCTACACACTGTAGTGCCCCCAGGCTACACACTGTAGTGCCCCCAGGCTACACACTGTAGTGCCCCCAGGTTACACACTGTAGTGCCCCCAGGCTACACACTGTAGTTCCCCCAGGCTACACACTGTAGTGCCCCCAGGCTACACACTGTAGTTCCCCCAGGCTACACACTGTAGTGCCCCCAGTCTACATACTGTAGTGCCCCCAGGCTACACACTGTAGTTCCCCCAGGCTACACACTGTAGTGCCCCCAGTCTACATACTGTAGTGCCCCCAGGCTACACACTGTAGTGCCCCCAGGCTACACACTGTAGTGCCCCCAGGCTACACACTGTAGTGCCCCCAGGCTACACACTGTAGTGCCCCCAGGCTACACACTGTAGTGCCCCCAGTCTACACACTGTAGTTCCCCCAGGCTACACACTGTAGTGCTCCCAGTCTACATACTGTAGTGCCCCCAGGCTACACACTGTAGTGCCCCCAGGCTACACACTGTAGTGCCCCCAGGCTACACACTGTAGTGCCCCCAGGCTACACACTGTAGTGCCCCAGGCTACACACTGTAGTTCCCCCAGGCTACACACTGTAGTGCCCCCAGGCTACACACTGTAGTTCCCCCAGGCTACACACTGTAGTGCCCCCAGTCTACATACTGTAGTGCCCCCAGGCTACACACTGTAGTTCCCCCAGGCTACACACTGTAGTGCCCCCAGTCTACATACTGTAGTGCCCCCAGGCTACACACTGTAGTGCCCCCAGGCTACACACTGTAGTGCCCCCAGGCTACACACTGTAGTGCCCTCAGGCTACACACTGTAGTGCCCCCAGTCTACATACTGTAGTGCCCCCAGGCTACACACTGTAGTGCCCCCAGGCTACACACTGTAGTGCCCCCAGGCTACACACTGTAGTGCCCCCAGGCTACACATTGTAGTGCCCCCAGGCTACACACTGTAGTGCCCCCAGGCTACACACTGTAGTTCCCCCAGGCTACACACTGTAGTGCCCCCAGTCTACATACTGTAGTGCCCCCAGGCTACACACCGTAGTGCCCCCAGGCTACACACTGTAGTGCCCCAGGCTACACACTGTAGTGCCCCCAGGCTACACACTGTAGTGCCCCCAGGCTACACACTGTAGTGTCCCCAGGCTACACACTGTAGTGTTCCCAGGCTACACACTGTAGTGCCCCCAGGCTTCACACTGTAGTGCCTCCAGGCTATACACTGTAGTGCCCCCAGGCTACACACTGTAGTGCCCCCAGGCTACACACTGTAGTGTCCCAAAGCTACAAACTGTAGTGCCCCCAGGCTATACACTGTAGTGCCCCCAGGCTACACACTGTAGTGCCCCCAGGCTACACACTGTAGTGTCCCAAGGCTACACACTGTAGTTCCCCCAGGCTACACACTGTAGTGCCCCCAGGCTACACACTATAGTGCCCCCAGGCTACACACTGTAGTGCCCCCAGGCTACACACTGTAGTGCCCCCAGGCTACACACTGTAGTGCCCCCAGGCTACACACTGTAGTGCCCCCAGGCTACACACTGTTGTATCCCCAGGCTACACACTGTAGTGTTCCCAGGCTTCACACTGTAGTGCCCCCAGTCTACACACTGTAGTGCCCCCAGGCTGCACACTCTAGTGCCCCCAGGCTGCACACTGTAGTGCCCCCAGGCTACACACTGTAGTGCCCCCAGGCTACACACTGTAGTGCTCCCAGGCTGCACACTGTAGTGCCCCTGGGCTGCACACTGTAGTGCCCCCAGGCTACACACTGTAGTGCCCCCAGGCTATACACTGTCATGCCCCAGGCTACACACTGTAGAGCCCTAAGATATACACTGTAGTTCCCCCAGGCTACACACTGTAGTGCCCCCAGGTTTCATACTGTAGTGCCCCCAGGCTACACACTGTAGTGCCCCCAGGTTTCATGCTGTAGTGCCCCCAGGCTACACACTGTAGTGCCCCCAGGCTACACACTGTAGTGCCCCCAGGCTACACACTGTAGTGCCCCCAGGCTATACACTGTAGTGCACCCAGGCTGTACACTGTAGTGCCCCCAGGCTACACATTGTAGTGCACCCAGGCTACACACTGTAGTGCACCCAGGCTGTACACTGTAGTGCACCCAGGCTGTACACTGTAGTACCCCCAGGCTTCACACTGTAATGCCCCCAGGCTTCACACTGTAGTACCCCCAGGCTACACACTGTAGTGCCCCCAGGCTACATACAGTAGTTTCCCAGGCTACATACAGTAGTTCCCCAGGCTACATACAGTAGTCCCCAGGCTACACACTGTAGCCACAGCAGTTACCCATCAGTAGGTCTGCTGAAGAGGCAGGTTATTACTCTCCTTGTGGTGTTTTAAAGCAGAGTTAAAGGTGCATGCTTGCTCGTCTTTCCTCTCCTCCTTCTCCTCTTGAGGACGAGGAGGAGGACTAGGAATCAGGTGAAAATGTAGAGACAGGAGGCTGTTAGGTGGGACGTAGTGATGGAGGGCAGGAGGAAGGACAGTTGGGAGGGATACGGGAGGTTAGGAGAGAGGGATATTGTAGAATGAATATTTGTTTTTGAAGGAAACTAACGTGGGTCGACCCTAAAGAAACAAGGAGTGAAGACTGGGAAGTCATTGTCTCTCAGTGTAGAGAATCATTTTTTCCCAGTCTGAACATTCCAAAATAAAGTCTTGCCTAGTGCAGCCAAGTGGTTTAGATACGTTGACGGTGATCTGTGTGCCGGTGGCTGACACCTCAAGATTCGGACGGTTTCCCCGCTGAGGCTCAGTAAAGTTTACGAAGTGAACTTTAATGTGTGAACTACCGTAGCTCTCTCTCTCATTGGATGGTTTGAAATACCGAAGTAGACAAGAAGTATATATTTACAGCATGGAGGAAATCCTAGTGTTATCTCGTAATTTCACTTCTTGTTTCCTGACAAACCTAACGTAACGTTACGTAACCTAACCTAACCTACCTTCACTTTTATTCCAGCCATGAAGGCTACGAGGAGAGTCTTCCTCTCAGTGTTATGGAGAGTTTTGTGTATTTGCATCCCAGAGTTTTTGGATGATGAAATAAAAAATATTTGGTATTCACTCCGAGGTTATGATATCCCATATTATGATATCCCAAAGACTGTGATATCCCGAGATTATGATATCCCAAGGCTAAGATATCTCAAGATTATGATCTCCCAAGATTTTGATATCCTAAGGATTTTATAAAGACGGTTCTACTGTCAGCTAAGAAAACCCACTGTAGGAGTGATACCTGGGCGACCTCACTAGGTAATGAGAATTTAATGTATCTACCCACGGTTTTAAAAGATTTAATACAAATGCAGTTTTTAAGAATACAATGAGAGTCAAGCATAGGTTAATTAAGAATGCGCCAGGTCAATGTAGTGGAGAGTGTATATAGCGTCCAATGTACTAGTTACAGTAAGTCTTATATTAGATAAACTAAAAACATTGGAGCTTAAATTAACACAAGTACTCCATTTAAACAACACAAGAGTCAAATGCAAAATTTAATCATGTCAGGGAACGCGATCACCCAGCAAGATGGTCTGGTTAGTGTCCCTTACACGTCCATTATGAACACAAATGTAATTGAACAGTCTCTTATTTAACATGATATATAGTATGATATTTAACATGATATATAACATTATATTTAACATGATATATAACATGATATTTAACATATATATAATTAATTCCTATACAACATGATCCAAGGACTGCGAAGATTTTACCGGTTTCTTGTTGAGGCAGCGATCCATATCCTCAAACCAGAGTGTTGTACAAGTGTACCTCGTTGTTCTTGCTGTACTGTTTACTAACAAACATGAAGTACGTAGTAAAACATAGTTCTGATTTGGTTATATAATTTAACACATGATTTCACATATTTTGGTTCAACAATCTGAAGGTTCCCGCTATAAAAGATGGTGGTTCTCCATGGCACAGCAGGAGCCTTGCTTTTTCTGACTCTGTATTGGGAGTCTTTAACTGTCATACATACATCTTTCAACATTTTACACATGATTCCTGAGGACTATAGCTCAGGGTACCTCAGATTATTTATGTTATCCCATATCTCTTAAAACATCCCCTAAGACACCTACACCTCGCTAGACTCTCTCTCCCAGATCTTCCTTTCAAGTTTTTCCATTATTCTGCGTTGCTCCTGATGAAACACTGTCCAGTGTGAAAGGCCTTGAGCATCTCTATTTCCCCAGTGGTTTATTTATGTATTTTTTAACACTTGGTTGTGATTGTTTACACACACACACATACACACACACACACACACACACACACACACACACACACACACACACACACACACACACACATACACACACACACACACACACACACACACACACACACACACACACACACATACACACACACACACATACGCACGCACACACACACACACGCAGAGGTATGATAAAGCTCACGGTTCAGGGTGAGTAACCTAGTAGCGACCAGTGAAGAGGCGGGGCCAGGAGCTAGGACTCGACCCCTGCAACCTCAACTAGGTTAGTACAACTAGGTGAGTAAACACACACACGCACATACACACACACACACACACACACACACACACACACACACACACACACACACACACACACACACACACACACACACACACACACACACACACACACATATATGTATATATATATATATATATATATATATATGCAATAAGATCACAGTAAACAGGTGATTTCAAAATATGCAAAACAGCCACTCTGAAAGAATAGAGAAATTCCAAGCGCTTTCGTGACTACTCACATTATCAAGGAACTATGATAGTTCCTTGATAATGTGAGTAGTCACGAAAGCGCTTGGAATTTCTCTATTCTTTCAGAGTGGTTGTTTTGCTTATATATATATATATATATATATATATATATATATATATATATATATATATATATATATATATATATATATATATATATATATATATATATATATATATATACATACATACATACATACATACATACATACATAGGGAGGTACCAACTCTACAACTGGACTGGGGACCCTCATCCTCAGAGAGGAGAATAAAGGTACTTTAGGGAAAACTTAATTCTCCCCGGAGCTGTTTGAATATTTTCTTCTCCTACCACCCCCTATATTCTATGTGAACTTTATTTATATACAGAATATATTGGCAAAAAGCCACAAATATGAGTACAGTGGTTCAATATATCAAACACTATGAATTCCCTCCAGCTCCTCTGAAGCCGGACTCAAGCTGAGTATGCAGCACGCATTTCCCCTCTAGATGGCCATGCTACGGCGCTGGAACATGAAATTGGCTGCCTTGGTGGTGTCGATGAGTCTGAAACTCAGTTCTTTAACCCTTAAACTGTCCGAACAGATCTATGTTCACATACATAGGGCTCCAAAAGTAGATCTACGTTTTTTTACATATTTTCAAATGTTGAAAAAACGTAGATCTACGTTTGGACATTTTAAGGGTTGAGGAAACGTGCGGCGTTTTTCCCCTATGTTCCCAAGGTCTCTGATCCCACTGGGACAAACTGATCCTGTTGGCTTATGTCTCTGTAATTGCTGATCTTGTACTCCTCCCTGTGATCAGTAGCTCCTCCCTGTTTCCTGACACTGTGATGGATGTAGAGTGGGTAGGGGATGTGTAGATCAAGTGTTTACATTGAAGCATATATGTGAACAGTACTCAGATAAAGGTAGGGAAGTTTTTATTGCATTTATGGATTTAGAAAAGGCATATGATAGAGTGGATAGAGGAGCAATGTGGCAGATGTTGCAAGTATATGGAATAGGTGGTAAGTTAATAAATGCTGTAAAGAGTTTTTATGAGGATAGTGAGGCTCAGGTTAGGGTGTGTAGAAGAGAGGGAGAATACTTCCCGGTAAAAGTAGGTCTTAGACAGGGATGTGTAATGTCACCATG
>NC_091293.1:37843694-37861194 GCF_038502225.1 Cherax quadricarinatus | reverse complement strand
TGTGAAGTTGATGAGAAGAATTAAATCGGACGAGGATGAGGCAGGACTGCAAAGAGACCTGGAGAGGCTGGACATGTGGTCCAGTAACTGGCTTCTCGAATTCAATCCAGCCAAATGCAAAGTCATGAAGATTGGGGAGGGGCAAAGAAGACCGCAGACAGAGTATAGGCTAGGTGGACAAAGACTACAGACCTCACTCAGGGAGAAAGACCTTGGGGTGACCATAACACCGAGCACATCACCGGAGGCACACATCAACCAAATAATCGCTGCAGCATACGGGCGCCTGGCAAACCTGAGAATAGCGTTCCGATACCTTAATAAGGAATCGTTCAAGACACTGTACACTGTGTATGTTAGGCCCATACTGGAGTATGCAGCACCAGTCTGGAACCCACACCTGGTCAAGCACGTCAAGAAGTTAGAGAAAGTACAAAGGTTTGCAACAAGGCTAGTCCCAGAGCTCAAGGGAATGTCGTACGAGGAAAGGTTAAGGGAAATCGGACTGACGACACTGGAGGACAGAAGGGTCAGGGGAGACATGATAACGACATACAAGATACTGCGGGGAATAGACAAGGTGGACAGAGATAGGATGTTCCAGAGAGGGGACACAGGGACAAGGGGTCACAACTGGAAGCTGAAGACTCAGACGAGTCACAGGGACGTTAGGAAGTATTTCTTCAGTCATAGAGTTGTCAGCAAGTGGAATAGCCTAGAAAGTGAAGTAGTGGAGGCAGGAACCATACATAGTTTTAAGAAGAGGTATGACAAAGCTCAGGAAGCAGAGAGAGAGAGGATCCAGTAGCGATCAGTGAAGAGGCGGGGCCAGGAGCTGAGTCTCGACCCCTGCAACCACAATTAGGTGAGTACAATTAGGTGAGTACACACACACACACACACACACACACACACACACACACACACACACACACACTCACACAAACACATACACACACACATATACACTAGGTACCTCACCTGAGACACACATACACTAGGTACCTCACCTGAGACACACATACACTAGGTACTTCACCTGAGATGCACATACACTAGGTACCTCACGTGAGACACACACATACACTAGGTACCTCACCTAAGACATACTCTCAATAGGTACCTCACCTAAGACTCACAGAAAACTAGGTACCTCACCTGAGACACACACACACATTAGGTACCTCACCTGACACACATAACATTAGGATACCTCACATGAGACACACATACACTAGGTACCTCAGCTGACAAGCATAACACTAGAATACGTCACCTGAGATACATATACACTAGGTACCTCACCTGAGACACACATACACTAGGTACCTCACCTGAGACACACACACACATTAGGTACCTCACCTGACACACATAACATTAGGATTCCTCACCTGAGACACACATACACTAGGTACCTCACCTGAGACACACATACACTAGGTACTTCACCTGAGACACACATACACTAGGTACCTCACCTGAGACACACTCTAGGTACCTCACCTGACACGCATAACACTAGAATACCTCACCTGAGACACACATACACTAGGTACCTCACCTGAGACACACACTAGGTACCTTACCTGACACGCATAACACTAGAATACCTCACCTGAGATACATATACACTAGGTACCTCACCTGAGACACACATACACTAGGTACCTCACCTGAGACACACATACACTAGGTACCTCACCTGAGACACACATACACTAGGTACCTCACCTGAGACACTCATACAATATGTACCTCACCTGAGACGCACATACACTAGGTACCTCACCTGAAACACACATACACTAGGTACCTCACCTGAGACACACATACACTAGGTACCTCACCTGAGATACACACATACACTAGGTACTTCACCTAAGACACACATAAATTAGGCACCTCACCTGAGACATACATACACTAGGTACCTCACCTGAGACACCTACAGTAGGTGCCTCACTTGAAATATTTCCACTCTGTCCAGGCAGAACTGTTGTTGCAGTCAGTGATGCTGACTCTCAGCTCATGGTCCTTTGGTCATGACGTGCAGTGTCTCCAGTCGTGTGAAGAGCACCTAGTGTCTCTGACACACTGTGAAGAGCACCTAGTGTCTCTGACACACTGTGAAGAACAACTAGTGTCTCTGACACACTGTGAAGAACACCTAGTGTCTCTGACACACTGTGAAGAACAACTAGTGTCTCTGACACACTGTGAAGAGCACCTAGTGTCTCTGACACACTGTGAAGAGCACCTAGTGTCTCTGACACACTGTGAAGAACACCTAGTGTCTCTGACACACTGTGAAGAACAACTAGTGTCTCTGACACACTGTGAAGAACAACTAGTGTCTCTGACACACTGTGAAGAACACCTAGTGTCTCTGACACACTGTGAAGAACAACTAGTGTCTCTGACACACTGTGAAGAACACCTAGTGTCTCTGACACACTGTGAAGAGCACCTAGTGTCTCTGACACACTGTGAAGAGCACCTAGTGTCTCTGACACACTGTGAAGAACAACTAGTGTCTCTGACACACTGAACATAAGAACATAAGAAAGAAGGAACACTGCAACTGACCCATGCGGAGCAGGTCCATGCTCCCCCCGGATTAACCCAATGACCCACCCAGTCTGGTCACCTCCACTCAAGGATGGAACACTGTACCAGACCCAACAGTACAAGCTAGTCAGGTCCAACTCACACCCACCCACACCCACTCATGTATTTATCTAACCTATTTTTAAAACTACACAACGTTTTAGCCTGAATAACTGTACTCGGGAGTTTGTTCCACTCATCCACAACTCTATTACCAAACCAGTGCTTTCCTATATCCTTCCTGAATCTGAATTTTTCCAACTTGAAACCATTGCTGCGAGTCCTGTCTTGGCTGGAAATTTTCAGCACGCTATTTACACCCCCTTTATTTATTCCTGTTTTCCATTTATACACCTCGATCATATCATCCCTAATTCTACGCCTTTCGAGAGAGTGCAGATTCAGGGCCCTCAGTCTATCCTCATAGGGAAGATTTCTGATACGTGGGATCATTTTTGTCATCCTCCTCTGTACGTTTTCCAGAGCATTTATATCCATTCTGTAATACGGTGACCAGAACTGAGCAGCATAGTCTAAATGACGCCTAACCAAGGATATATAGAATTGAAGAACAACCTGAGGACTTCTATTATTTATACTTCTAGAAATGAAGCCAAGAATTCTGTTAGCTTTATTGCGAACACTAATGCACTGTTGTCTTGGTTTTAGGTTACTGCTAACAAGAACTCCTAAATCCTTTTCGCAATCAGTAGTATTAAGATCTACATTATTTAGTTTATATGTGGCATGGTTATTTAACTGTCCAACATTTAGAACTTTGCATTTGTCAATATTAAACTGAATCTGCCACTTCTCCGACCATTGCATCAGTCTATTCAAATCATCTTGGAGTCCTCTAGTGTCCTCATTAGAATGAATTGGACGGCTTATTTTGGTGTCATCAGCAAATTTGCTTATGTCGCTATTTATTCCCTCATCTATGTCGTTTATGTAAATTGTGAACAACAACGGGCCCAACACTAACCCCTGAGGAACACCGCTTGTGACGTGCCCCCATTCTGATTTCTCCCCATTTATGCAAACTTTCTGCTGTCTATTTGTCAGCCATGCCTCTACCCAGGAAAAAATTTCTCCTATTCCGTGTGCCTTAAGTTTCCTCAATAGCCTCTGGTGTGGAACTCTATCGAAAGCCTTACTGAAGTCCATATACACAATATCATATTCATTTCCATGATCTACCTCCTCAAACACCTTAGTGAAAAAAGTTAGTAAATTCGTAACGCAGGAACGCCCCTTTGTAAAACCATGTTGAGAACACCTAGTGTCTCTTACACACTGTGAAAAACACTGTTCTTTAATGTATAATCTAGCATAGTCTGGTATCTGTTCTTTCTCTGTAAGTTTGTGGTAAGTCTACTGACCTTTTAATGACCACGCTTTTCGACTCCTAGTTGAACACCTGCTGTCCCTTAATTCTCAGTGAACATGTGAGGACAAGGTTCAAGCATTGTACATATTTTTTTCATAGCTTTGGTGAGTATTAAGGAGACAAGTGGTGAGTTACCACTTAACCACTTTGGGTGGTGTTTGTACATCAGCGCCGCCACGCGCCCCGGGCAGGAACTACTGTTGTTATCCTCATGAACGTGGTAAAACAGAGTCACTTCTCTCCTGACTCTTCCAGGGTTAAGTAATCCCATGGGATAAATAGGTTGAGTTCCGTCTTTTAAGATTACGTGCATTGACACAAGGTTAAAACTTGTCTATTATTTCTCTATGCCATAACTTTTTTCTCTCGTAATCTGTTTTCCTCAGCTGGTAGAGCTGGTGTTGGGTTGAACTAGTCTTGTGGACTACGTGAAACTGTTAGTGGAAGGAGACTCTCAGATCATTCTTGGTCACCTGACACCTGAGCTGCTGCTGCTGTCGTATGGTCTGAGACAGCTTGGAGTCTACCTGGAGGGCATTCCGAGGATCAACGTCTCCGCGACCCGGTCCATGGCCAGGCCCCCTGGTGGATCAGGGCTTGATCAACGAGGCTGTTACTGCTGACCGTACGTAGCCCAACGTACAAATCACAGCCCGGCTGATCCGGTACTGACTTTAGGTATCTGTCCAGCTCCCTCTTGAAAGCATCCAGGGGTTTATTGGTAATTTCCCTTATAGCTGGTCGGAGGCTGTTGAACAATGTTGGGCCCCGGATATTTATTGTGTTTTCTCTTAGAGTACCAATGGCGCCCTTACTTTTTACTGGGGGTATGTTGCATCGTATGCCAAGTCATTTGCTTTCTTAGGGGCCAGTGACTATAACTTGCGTCCCGTCAACCCCTGGTGACAATACTGCATATGAACCATAACTCACTGGTTCTCAAGCCAACCTGTGCTATGACAACCCTGGTCAGTGACTGCTGAATGGGACGACATTAATCTCCACTACCTACCACGTCTTACAGAGCTGTCTGTATACTTCAACTTGAAAGATTCGCCGGTACATGTCCCGGTCCGGGTCTTTTCCAGATGGTGACCCGGCGAGAGTCTGTGTGCTAGCTAACATTACTGTACCTACCAGACAGCTTTCAGGATTTGTATCCGTTGATAGGATTGATAACTCGGTTTTTTTTTTTTTGTAATTTCGTAATTGCTTCAGTAAGAGTTAATGTGTCTTATTTTATTAGTTATGCAATAAAGATACGCATTTTAAGAAAATTCATATCCTTATTTTCTTTTTTTCAAATTTTTTTCATAAATATGGTGAGTGAATGATTCGCTTTGCAGTTACCTTCCACAAACAACTGTCTCTAAGTGTAACGAGGTTCCTACCTGTAATTTATAAATCCCCGCTTGACCCCTTTCTCTTAGGCTTTCGTTACTGTCCTGTACTAAGTTAGTGAGACCGGGAGTATTTTCATCTCCAGAGCTGCCTGGTAACACCTGCCCACCTGCACCAGGTGTATCCCACAGCCAATACACCAAAGGCTAGTCTCTGCTAGTTTACACTATCCTCCATTAATTCTACTTTAACTACCCGCCATTTAAGCGTGCAATCATGGACAAGATTAACCTAACCTTCTGGTGTGTTTAATTTAGTTAAGGGAACCTGCTGCTGGACTAAATTCTTAATACATACCTCAGCACTCCAAATGAAAATCAACTATATAAAATTTTGGCATAAATGTTAAATTTAACGGGGCAAGCACAGTCATCTATTATCAAGAATACTGCAGGTGCGCACGCGCGTCTTCACATGAACAAGTCAAGCGTCTTTCGACAAGTGCCTCTGACAACCGGTAACTAACACACTTTAAGCTGTAGATAATATCATCGTTCCTAAAATCTTCCAATATATTTATTTCAGAGCCGTGAAATTCAGGAGGAGGAAAAAGCAGCAGCAAGTTAGAGTTATTTCAGCGACTAATCAAATATATGAAGTCTTACAGCCGTCTTGAGACAGCCTCAGCCGCACTCTCATTGGTTAATCTTCGGACCAATCATTCACTGAGAGCAGCTTATTGACGAGACTCTCAACCAACTGTAAAGCAAGTCACACTTCTGCCAGACTTTTAGGCAGGAACAGTAATGGGTTGCTGATTGGTCTTTCAAATTATCCAATACGAATACTGGGTGGTAAGTCGTCACTAGGGTAGCCAATAAAACTTCGGAAGGGTACGTATTGGTTCCTGGTTCAGCCAATCACACATCAGTATTATGTTGACTGGTCATTGTGTAACAGTCACTAGTGGGACGGTCGCTTTGAACGGCGAACGCGCAAGCGGACATTTCTTAAGAAATGGGGTCAAGGCCTGATCAACCACTCTGTTACTGCTGGCAGTACACGGCACAACGTACAAACCAGAGTCCGGCTGATCAAGAACTAACTTTAACCTATCCAATTCTCTCTTAAAGAGAGCCAGAGATTTATTGGTGATACTCATGTATGAAGGTAGACTCTTCAATGTTCTTGGCTTTTCCGCCTCAACGTTTCACTGAAAGCATTTTCCACCGTCCACAGTCTTTCTGTTCTTGTAGGGAGATATTTCTGTGTGAAGATTTGGGATCAATCCTTCTAGGATTTTCCAGGTGTAAATTTTCTGCCTCGCCTCTACGTTCCAAGGACTACAGGCCAAGTGACTTTCAAATGTTCACAGTAATTAATATGCTTGACTGTACTTATATGTCAGCGCTATATGACCCTGGTGACTTACCTCTTAGTGTTGATTATAATAATGTATGTATATTAATGTATTGTTATTATGAGTTAATTTATGTGTGTTTTTGTACTGTTTTACTTTACTGTTTTGTGTTACTCTGCTGATTTTGTAAGTTTCTTTTATGCTACAACACATATTGTGAATTACTACAACATATATTGTGTACTTATACGTATGTATAATCTTATACGTATGTATAATCTCTAGGTGTGCAGTGTCGCTTGTCTTGGTAGATGTTAGTGACGTCAGTGTTCCAGTCTAGAGTGAACAAGTGACGTGACGATCCTCCTTGGCTTGGCTCGGCATACTTTTCTAACCAATTATAAATTAACGGCCAAGTAATGGTGATTTGAGCGACCTATCATCACACTGGTGGTCGTAGTGGGTAGTGTAGCGACCTATCATCACACTGGTGGTCGTAGTGGGTAGTGTAGCGACCTATCATCACACTGGTGGTCGTAGTGGGTGGTGTAGCGACCTATCATCACACTGGTGGTCATAGTGGCTGGTGTAGCGACCTGTCATCACACTGGTGGTCACAGTGGGTGGTGTAGCGATCTGTCATCACACTGGTGGTCATAGTGGCTGATGTAGCGACCTGTCATCACACTGGTGGTCATAGTGGGTGGTGTAGCGATCTGTCATCACACTGGTGGCCGTAGTGGGTGGTGTAGCGACCTGTCATCACACTGGTGGTCGT
Organism: Cherax quadricarinatus; assembly: GCF_038502225.1. Taxonomy (NCBI): domain Eukaryota; kingdom Metazoa; phylum Arthropoda; class Malacostraca; order Decapoda; family Parastacidae; genus Cherax; species Cherax quadricarinatus. The sequence goes on along the minus strand of NC_091293.1, from coordinate 37,853,715 downwards.
AGTGGGTGGTGTAGCGACCTGTCATCACACTAGTGGTCATAGTGGGTGGTGTAGCGACCTGTCATCACACTGGTGATCATAGTGGGTGGTGTAGCGACCTGTCATCACACTGGTGGTCGTAGTGGGTGTAGCGACCTGTCATCACACTGGTGGTCGTAGTGGGTGGTGTAGCGACCTGTCATCACACTGGTGGTCATAGTGGCTGGAGTAGCGACCTGTCCTCACACTGGTGGTCATAGTGGGTGGTGTAGCGACCTGTCATCACACTATTGGTCATCGTGGCTGGTGTAACGACCTGTCATCACACTGGTGATGGTAGTGAGTGGTGTAGCGACCTGTCATCACACTGGTGATCGTAGTGAGTGGTGTAGCGACCTGTTATCACACTGGTGGTCATAGTGGGTGGTGTAGCGACCTGTCATCACACTGGTGGTCGTAGTGGGTGGTGTAGCGACCTGTAATCACACTGGTGGTCATAGTGGGTGGTGTAGCGACCTGTAATCACACTGGTTCATAGTGGGTGGTGTAGCGACCAGTCATCACACTAGTGGTCGTAGTGGGTGGTGTAGCGACCAGTCATCACACTGGTGGTCGTAGTGGGTGGTGTAGCGACCTGTCATCACACTAGTGGTCGTAGTGGGTGGTGTAACGACCTGTCATCGCACTGGTGGTCGTAGTGGGTGGTGTAGCGACCTGTCATCACACTGGTGGTCGTAATGGGTGGTGTAACGACCTATCATCACACTGCTGGTCGTAGTGGGTGGTGTAACGACCTATCATCACACTGGCCGTCGTAATGGATGGTGTAGCGACCTGTCATCACACTGGTGGCCGTAGTGGGTGGTGTAACGACCTATCATCACACTGGCCGTCGTAATGGATGGTGTAGCGACCTGTCATCACACTGGTGGTCGTAGTGGGTGGTGTAACGACCTGTCATCACACTGGTGGTCGTAGTGGGTGGTGTAGCGACCTGTCATCACACTGGTGGTCGTAGTGGGTGGTGTAGCGACCTGTCATCACACTGGTGGTCATAGTGGGTGATGTATCGACCTGTCATCACACTGGTGGTCATAGTGGGTGATGTATCGACCTGTCATCACACTGGTGGTCATAGTGGCTGGTGTAGCGACCTGTCATCACACTGGTGGTCGTAGTGGGTGGTGTAGCGACCTGTCATAACACTGGTGGTCATAGTGGGTGGTGTAGCGACCTGTCATAACACTGGTGGTCTTAGTGGGTGTAGCGACCTGTCATCACACTGGTGGTCGTAGTGGGTGGTGTAGCGACCTGTCATCACACTGGTGGCCGTAGTGGGTGGTGTAGCGACCTGTCATCACACTGGTGGTCATAGTGGGTGGTGTAGCGACCTATCATCACACTGGTGGTCGTAGTGGGTGGTGTAGCGACCTGTCATCACACTGGTGGTCATAGTGGGTGGTGTAGCGACCTGTCATCACACTGGTGGTCGTAGTGGGTGGTGTAGCGACCTGTCATCACACTGGTGGTCGTAGTGGGTGGTGTAGCGACCTGTCATCACACTGGTGGTCATAGTGGGTGGTGTAGCGACCTGTCATCACACTGGTGGTCGTAGTGAGTGGTGTAGCGACCTGTCATCACACTGGTGGTCGTCGTGGCTGGTGTAGCGACCTGTCATCATACTGGTGGTCATAGTGGCTGGTGTAGCGACCTGTCATCACACTGGTTCATAGTGGGTGGTGTAGCGACCTGTCATCACACTGGTTCATAGTGGGTGGTGTAGCGACCTGTCATCACACTGGTTCATAGTGGGTGGTGTAGCGACCTGTCATCAAACTGGTGGTCGTAGTGGGTGGTGTAGCGACCTGTCATCACACTGGTTCATAGTGGGTAGTGTAGCGACCTATCATCACACTGGTTCATAGTGGGTGGTGTAGCGACCTGTCATCACACTGGTGGTCGTAGTGGGTAGTGTAGCGACCTGTCATCACACTGGTGTTCATGGTGGGTGGTGTAGCGACCTGTCATCACACTGGTGTTCATAGTGGGTGGTGTAGCGACCTGTCATCACACTGGTGGTCGTCGTGGCTGGTGTAGCGACCAGTCATCACATTGGTGGTCGTCGTGGCTGGTGTAGCGACCAGTCATCACATTTGTGGTCGTCGTGGCTGGTGTAGCGACCAGTCATCACATTTGTGGTCGTCGTGGCTGGTGTAGCGACCAGTCATCACACTGGTGGTCGTCGTGGCTGCTGGAGCGACCAGTCATCACATTGGTGGTCGTCGTGACTGGTGTAGCGACCAGTCATCACACTGGTGGTCGTCGTGGCTGGTGTATCGACCAGTCATTACACTGGTGGTCGTCGTGGCTGGTGTAGCGACCAGTCATCACATTTGTGGTCGTCGTGGCTGCTGTAGCGACCAGTCATCACATTGGTGGTCGTCGTGACTGGTGTAGCGACCAGTCATCACACTGGTGGTCGTCGTGGCTGGTGTAGCGACCAGTCATCACACTGGTGGTCGTCGTGGCTGGTGTAGCGACCAGTCATCACACTGGTGGTCGTCGTGGCTGGTGTAGCGACCAGTCATCACACTGGTGGTCGTCGTGACTGGTGTAGCGACCAGTCATCACACTGGTGGTCGTCGTGGCTAGTGTAGTATTAAATCCAGTTTGAGAACTGCCAACAAACTCCAGGTAGATGCTGGTACTGGTGAAGAGCTCCAAGTTTACTTCAGGTGCCAGGTATAAGTCTACCTCAGGTGCCAGGTATAAGTCTACCTCAGGTGACAGGCATAAGTCTACCTCAGGTGCCAGGTATAAGTCTACCTCAGGTGCCAGGTATAAGTCAACCTCAGGTGATAGGTATAAGTCTACCTCGGGTGCCAGGTATAAGTCTACCTCAGGTGCCAGGTATAAGTCTACATCAGGTGACAGGCATAAGTCTACCTCAATTGCCAGGTATAAGTCTACCTCAGGTGCCAGGTATAAGTCTACCTCAGGTGACAGGTATAAGTCTACCTCGGGTGCCAGGTATAAGTCTACCTCAGGTGACAGGCATAAGTCTACCTCAGGTGCCAGGTATAAGTCTACCTCAGGTGCCAGGTATAAGTCTACCTCAGGTGCCAAGTATAAGTCTACCTCAGGTGCCAGGTATAAGTCTACCTCAGGTGCCAGGTATAAGTCTACCTCAGGTGCCAGGTATAAGTCTACCTCAGGTGCCAGGTATAAGTCTACCTCAGGTGCCAGGTATAAGTCTACCTCAGGTGCCAGGTATAAGTCTACCTCAGGTGCCAGGTATAAGTCTACCTCAGGTGCCAGGTATAAGTCTACCTCAGGTGCCAGGTATAAGTCTACCTCAGGTGTCAGGTATAAGTCTACCTCAGGTGCCAGGTATAAGTCTACCTCAGGTGCCAGGTATAAGTCTACCTCAGGTGACAGGCATAAGTCTACCTCAGGTGCCAGGTATAAGTCTACCTCAGGTGACAGGTATAAGTCTACCTCAGGTGCCAGGTATAAGTCTACCGCAGGTGACAGGCATAAGTCTACCTCAGGTGCCAGGTATAAGTCTACCTCAGGTGCCAGGTATAAGTCTACCTCAGGTGCCAGGTATAAGTCTACCTCAGGTGACAGGCATAAGTCTACCTCAGGTGCCAGGTATAAGTCTACCTCAGGTGCCAGGCATAAGTCTACCTCAGGTGCCACGTATAAGTCTACCTCAGGTGCCAGGTATAAGTCTACCTCAGGTGCCAGGTATAAGTCTACCTCAGGTGACAGGCATAAGTCTACCTCAGGTGCCAGGTATAAGTCTACCTCAGGTGACAGGTATAAGTCTACCTCAGGTGCCAGGTATAAGTCTACCTCAGGTGCCAGGTATAAGTCTACCTCAGGTGCCAGGTATAAGTCTACCTCAGGTGCCAGGTATAAGTCTACCTCAGATGACAGGTATAAGTCTACCTCAGGTGCCAGGTATAAGTCTACCTCAGGTGCCAGGTATAAGTCTACCTCAGGTGACAGGTATAAGTCTACCTCAGGTGCCAGGTATAAGTCTACCTCAGATGACAGGTATAAGTCTACCTCAGGTGCCAGGTATAAGTCTACCTCAGGTGCCAGGTATAAGTCTACCTCAGGTGCCAGGTATAAGTCTACCTCAGGTGCCAGGTATAAGTCTACCTCAGGTGCCAGGTATAAGTCTACCTCAGGTGCCAGGTATAAGTCTACCTCAGGTGCCAGGTATAAGTCTACCTCAGGTGCCAGGTATAAGTCTACCTCAGGTGCCAGGTATAAGTCTACCTCAGGTGCCAGGTATAAGTCTACCTCAGGTGACAGGTATAAGTCTACCTCAGGTGCCAGGTATAAGTCTACCTCAGGTGCCAGGTATAAGTCTACCTCAGGTGCCAGGTATAAGTCTACCTCAGGTGCCAGGTATAAGTCTACCTCAGGTGCCAGGTATAAGTCTACCTCAGGTGCCAGGTATAAGTCTACCTCAGGTGCCAGGTATAAGTCTACCTCAGGTGCCAGGTATAAGTCTACCTCAGGTGCCAGGTATAAGTCTACCTCAGGTGCCAGGTATAAGTCTACCTCAGGTGACAGGTATAAGTCTACCTCAGGTGCCAGGTATAAGTCTACCTCAGGTGCCAGGTATAAGTCTACCTCAGGTGACAGGTATAAGTCTACCTCAGGTGACAGGTATAAGTCTACCTCAGGTGCCAGGTATAAGTCTACCTCAGGTGCCAGGTATAAGTCTACCTCAGGTGCCAGGTATAAGTCTACCTCAGGTGACAGGTATAAGTCTACCTCAGGTGCCAGGTATAAGTCTACCTCAGGTGACAGGTATAAGTCTACCTCAGGTGACAGGTATAAGTCTACCTCAGGTGACAGGTATAAGTCTACCTCAGGTGACAGGTATAAGTCTACCTCAGGTGACAGGTATAAGTCTACCTCAGGTGACAGGTATATTACCTGAAGCTGTTCCTTCCATTAAGGTCACTGTGCAGTGAGACAGTAATCTCTCATTACTGTAAACTCGGGTACTTGGGACAGTCTCTTCCTTTATAGTGTAACGTGCATACTAGACTTTAGTAATGTGTGCTATTATGTACACAATTAATGGCATTAGTGATTTTCGTTGTTAATGTTGAGTGCGGGGGCACGCAGCCTCCAGGTGAGGAATTACACACATGTACAACACCTGTGTTTCTTTATTAAAAACATGTGCGACACTTGGAAATCTTTATTAAAACATGTGCAACACCAGGGATTTTACTTTTGAATTTCACCTGAATTATAAAAAGCCACATGAAGACTCCCAGGTGTTGTACACATGAAGACTCCCAGGTGTTGTACACATGAAGACTCCCAGGTGTTGTACACATTAACACTCCCAGGTGTTGTACACATGAAGACTCCCAGGTGTTGTACACATGAAGACTCCCAGGTGTTGTACACATTAACACTCCCAGGTGTTGTACACATTAACACTCCCAGGTGTTGTACACATGAAGACTCCCAGGTGTTGTACACATGAAGACTCCCAGGTGTTGTACACATTAATTAACACTCCCAGGTGTTGTACACATGAAGACTCCCAGGTGTTGTACACATGAAGACTCCCAGGTGTTGTACACATGAAGACTCCCAGGTGTTGTACACATGAAGACTCCCAGGCACATTAACACTCCCAGTTGTACACATTAAGACTCCCAGGTGTTGTACACATTAAGACTCCCAGGTGTTGTACACATGAAGACACCCAGGTGTTGTACACATTAAGACTCCCAGGTGTTGTACACATTAAGACTCCCAGGTGTTGTACACATGAAGACTCCCAGGTGTTGTACACATGAAGACACCCAGGTGTTGTACACATTAAGACTCCCAGGTGTTGTACACATTAAGACTCCCAGGTGTTGTACACATGAAGACTCCCAGGTGTTGTACACATGAAGACACCCAGGTGTTGTACACATTAACACTCCCAGGTGTTGTACACATTAACACTCCCAGGTGTTGTACACATGAAGACTCCCAGGTGTTGTACACATGAAGACTCCCAGGTGTTGTACACATGAAGACTCCCAGGTGTTGTACACATTAACACTCCCAGGTGTTGTACACATGAAGACTCCCAGGTGTTGTACACATGAAGACACCCAGGTGTTGTACACATTAACACTCCCAGGTGTTGTACACATTAACACTCCCAGGTGTTGTACACATGAAGACTCCCAGGTGTTGTACACATGAAGACACCCAGGTGTTGTACACATTAACACTCCCAGGTGTTGTACACATTAACACTCCCAGGTGTTGTACACATGAAGACACCCAGGTGTTGTACACATTAACAGGTGTTGTACACATTAACACTCCCAGGTGTTGTACACATGAAGACCCCAGGTGTTGTACACATGAAGACACCCAGGTGTTGTACACATTAACACTCCCAGACACATTAACACTCCCAGGTGTTGTACTCCCAGGTGTTGTACACATTAACACTCCCAGGTGTTGTACACATTAACACTCCCAGGTGTTGTACACATGAAGACTCCCAGGTGTTGTACACATTAACACTCCCAGGTGTTGTACACATGAAGACTCCCAGGTGTTGTACACATTAATTAACACTCCCAGGTGTTGTACACATGAAGACACCCAGGTGTTGTACACATGAAGACTCCCAGGTGTTGTACACATGAAGACACCCAGGTGTTGTACACATGAAGACTCCAAGGTGTTGTACACATTAACACTCCCAGGTGTTGTACACATTAGCACTCCCAGGTGTTGTACACATGAAGACTCCCAGGTGTTGTACACATTTTAACATGAAGACTCCCAGGTGTTGTACACATTAACACTCCCAGGTGTTGTACACATGAAGACTCCCAGGTGTTGTTAACATGAAGACTCCCAGGTGTTGTACACATGAAGACTCCCAGGTGTTGTACACATGAAGACTCCCAGGTGTTGTTAACATGAAGACTCCCAGGTGTTGTACACATGAAGACTCCCAGGTGTTGTACACATGAAGACTCCCAGGTGTTGTACACATTAAGACTCCCAGGTGTTGTACACATGAAGACTCCCAGGTGTTGTACACATGAAGACTCCCAGGTGTTGTACACATGAAGACTCCCAGGTGTTGTACACATGAAGACACCCAAGTATTGTTAACATCAAGACACACAGATATTGTACACATGTGTCCATTCTCATGTTGCCGGCACTGTATACAGTACAGTGGTAGTATGCCACCACGAGCGCCTTATCAGCAGGGGTCCACCTCATATATACAGTAAGTTGCAGCTTACACTACCCACGTACGTGCAGTAAGAGCGAGGTGCTCTCTCACACTCAACAACACAGCTGGGTTCAGTCTACAACACAAGCGTCACAGTGCGAGGTGCTCTCTCACACTCAACAACACAGCTGGGTTCAGTCTACAACACAAGCGTCACAGTGCGGTGCTGTCTCACACTCAACAACACAGCTGGGTTCAGTCTACAACACAAGCGTCACAGTGCGGTGCTGTCTCACACTCAACAACACAGCTGGGTTCAGTCTACAACACAAGAGTCACAGTGCGAGGTGCTCTCTTACACTCAACAACACAGCTGGGTTCAGTCTACAACACAAGCGTCACAGTGCGGTGCTCTCTCACACTCAACAACACAGCTGGGTTCAGTCTACAACACAAGCGTCACAGTGCGGTGCTCTCTCACACTCAACAACACAGCTGGGTTCAGTCTACAACACAAGCGTCACAGTGCGGTGCTGTCTCACACTCAACAACACAGCTGGGTTCAGTCTACAACACAAGAGTCACAGTGCGAGGTGCTCTCTTACACTCAACAACACAGCTGGGTTCAGTCTACAACACAAGCGTCACAGTGCGAGGTGCTCTCTCACAGTCAACAACACAGCTGGGTTCAGTCTACAACACAAGCGTCACAGTGCGAGGTGCTCTCTCACAGTCAACAACACAGCTGGGTTCAGTCTACAACACAAGCGTCACAGTGCGAGGTGCTCTCTCACAGTCAACAACACAGCTGGGTTCAGTCTACAACACAAGCGTCACAGTGCGAGGTGCTCTCTCACAGTCAACAACACAGCTGGGTTCAGTCTACAACACAAGCGTCACAGTGCGAGGTGCTCTCTCACACTCAACAACACAGCTGGGTTCAGTCTACAACACAAGCGTCACAGTGCGAGGTGCTCTCTCACACTCAACAACACAGCTGGGTTCAGTCTACAACACAAGCGTCACAGTGCGAGGTGCTCTCTCACACTCAACAACACAGCTGGGTTCAGTCTACAACACAAGCGTCACAGTGCGAGGTGCTCTCTCACACTCAGCAACACAGCTGAGTTCAGCCTTCAACACAAGCGTCACAGTGCGAGGTGCTCTCTCACACTCAGCAACACAGCTGGGTTCAGCCTTCAACACAAGCGTCACAGTGCGGTGCTCTCTCACACTCAACAACATAGCTGGGTTCAGTCTTCAACACAAGCGTCACAGTGCGGTGCTCTCTCACACTCAACAACACAGCTGGGTTCAGTCTACAACACAAGCGTCACAGTGCGAGGTGCTCTCTCACACTCAACAACACAGCTGGGTTCAGTCTTCAACACAAGCGTCAGAGTGCGAGGTGCTCTCTCACACTCAACACAGCTGGGTTCACTCTACAACACAAGCGTCACAGTGCGAGGTTCTTTCTCACACTCAACAACACAGCTAGGTTCAGCCTACAACACAAGCGTCACAGTGCGAGGTGCTCTCTCACACTCAACAACACAGTTGGGTTCAGCCTACAACACAAGCGTCACAGTGCGAGGTGCTGTCTTACACTCAACAACACAGCTGGGTTCAGCCTACAACACAAGCGTCACAGTGCGAGGTGCTGTCTCACACTCAACAACACAGCTGGGTTCAGTCTACAACACAAGCGTCACAGTGCGAGGTGCTCTCTCACACTCAACAACACAGCTGGGTTCAGTCTACAACACAAGCGTCACAGTGCGAGGTGCTCTCTCACACTCAACAACACAGCTGGGTTCAGTCTACAACACAAGCGTCACAGTGCGAGGTGCTCTCTCACAGTCAACAACACAGCTGGGTTCAGTCTACAACACAAGCGTCACAGTGCGAGGTGCTGTCTTACACTCAACAACACAGCTGGGTTCAGTCTGCAACACAAGCGTCACAGTGCGAGGTGCTCTCTCACACTCAACAACACAGCTGGGTTCAGTCTACAACACAAGCGTCACAGTGCGAGGTGCTCTCTCACAGTCAACAACACAGCTGGGTTCAGTCTGCAACACAAGCGTCACAGTGCGAGGTGCTGTCTTACACTCAACAACACAGCTGGGTTCAGTCTGCAACACAAGCGTCACGGTGCGAGGTGCTCTCTCACAGTCAACAACACAGCTGGGTTCAGTCTACAACGCAAGCGTCACAGTGCGAGGTGCTCTCTCACAGTCAACAACACAGCTGGGTTCAGTCTACAACACAAGCGTCACAGTGCGAGGTGCTCTCTCACAGTCAACAACACAGCTGGGTTCAGTCTACAACACAAGCGTCACAGTGCGAGGTGCTCTCTCACAGTCAACAACACAGCTGGGTTCAGTCTACAACACAAGCGTCGCAGTGCGAGGTGCTCTCTCACAGTCAACAACACAGCTGGGTTCAGTCTACAACACAAGCGTCACAGTGCGAGGTGCTCTCTCACAGTCAACAACACAGCTGGGTTCAGTCTACAACACAAGCGTCACAGTGCGAGGTGCTCTCTCACAGTCAACAACACAGCTGGGTTCAGTCTTCAACACAAGCGTCACAAAGCCCTCCTGGCCATTTGGAGGGATTTTCTTTCAGCTTTAATTATCTGGCGAAGGTTTTAAAGGTGAGTCTTTGCTTTAATATCACTGAGAGGCGGGATATTATGTAGCAACTCTCACACACTCTCTTGTTTCAAAGTGTAAAATATAATCCGCGTTATTTAAAGGGGAAGTCTTGTTGTCTTCTCCATACATCAATAACCAG
>NC_091293.1:37828694-37838694 GCF_038502225.1 Cherax quadricarinatus | reverse complement strand
GTCCCCTCGCTGAATGCTGATGTTCCCATTTCAGTCATCTTGCTCCTTTCGGACCACATCTTTATATCCTGCTCCAGCACATTTATTTCTTCCTCCAGTCTCTGTATCTTTGCCTCAGCTACTACAGGTCGTGATTCTGACTTCTTGTTCTCTGCAGATATCTGCTCTAACATGTTATTGTAAAGCTCGCTTAACCTTTTCCTCATTGTTGTTCCATTTTGTTCTTAAGCCGTTCTACCCACTCTTCCTTTTCCGACCAGCCATCATCGGTTCCCTTTTTTTTTACATCCTCCCTTTTGAGAGCCCCTTTTTTTCTCTCCTGTTGGGATGTTCTAGCTCCTTCAGATTTTTGTAAAAATATGTGTGTGTGTGGTGGGGGGGATTTATGAGCTAATGTGTTAGGTTAGCTTCGTCTATGTGTATATGTGCACAAGAGTGTGTATATGTTTATATAATGTATGTATTATCTCGCGTCAGGTGTTTCTTTGTTGTTGGAGTTGACTGTGAGGTGTGGTCTAAGCCCCTTTTATTGCCTTCCTTTGATGTATTACTTTCACAATTCCTTGACAATGTGAGTAGTCACGATAGCGCTTGGAATTTCACTACTCTTTCATAGTGGTTGTATTGCATAATTTAAAATCACCTGTTTACTGTGATCTTATTGCATATATATATATATATATATATATATATATATATATATATATATATATATATATATATACTGTCGTGCCGAATATGTAAAACTGGTCAATTAGCAAGAACTCATTTAAAATTAAGTCCTTTCTGAAATTTTCTCTTATACGTTTAAAGACGTATTTTTTTTCATTAATGTTCATGCAAAAATTGTTAATTTTGCACCAAAAGATTCTTAGAAAACTTACCTAACCTTATTATAAAAAGAACAATTTATTTTAGCCTAACCCAACTAAGTATATTTTAAATACGTTTACAATAATTTAATACTAAACAAACACAATCAAATGTATTTTTTTCGTTAGGCTCAGAATGATTTTGGCGAAATTATTGCATACACAAATTTTCACTTGTCCTACATGGCAAGATGAGCGTTGCTATTTAAGCCAAGATCGCAAGTTCTGCCTATTCGGCACGACATATATATATATATATATATATATATATATATATATATATATATATATATATATATATATATATATATATATATATTTATATATATATATATATATATATATATATATATATATATACATATATATATATATATATATATATATATATATATATATATGTGTGTGTGTGTGTGTGTGTGTGTGTGTGTGTGTGTGTGTGTGTGTGTGTGTGTGTGTGTGTAACTTGTGGATGACATACACTCTCCTATAATCCCAACAACTGGATCTCCATGACTATATGAATTGTACCGAAGACGAAGCATTGGAAACATAATCAGGACGTAGTGAATACTCAGAGGACTCCACTGCGCCAGACAGAAACATGCTTTCTAAAGGGATGGGAGGAGACTATCCTCCTTCTACACATCCCAACCCTTCTTATCCCTTCCCCCCTTCTCCCCCACCACCCCCTCCACGCCCTCCACCCCATCAACCCCCTCCACCCCACCCACTTCCCCATTACTCACTAATATCTGGTAATATTCAGGACTCACTCCACCATCACCTCCCATCACACTCTCGTATGATCCCCTCCCTTCCCCTCCACTCCCCCCATCCATCCCCTCCCCTCCCCTCATCCTTCCCCTCCCCTCAGCTCACCCTTCCCCACCTTCCCCTCCTCTCACACTGCTTATCATAGTCATAAGTAGTGTTACTACACTTATTCCTAGCGTATTCCTGGCTAGTTATAAATGTATGTGTATATATATATATATATATATATATATATATATATATATATATATATATATATATATATATAAATATATATATATATGTCGAGCCGAATAGGCAGAATTTGCTATCTTGGCTTAAATAGCAACGCTCATCTTGCCATGTAGGACAAGTGAAAATTTGTGTATGCAATAATTTCGTTACAATCATTCTGAACCTAACGAAAAAAATATATTTCACTGTGTTTGTTTAGTATTAAATTATTGTAAACAAATCTAAAATATATTTAGTTGGGTTAGGCTAAAATAAATTGTTCTTGTTATAATAAGGTTAGGTAAGTTTTCTAAGATTCTTCTGAAGCAAAATTAAATTTTTTTTACATTAACATTAATGAAAAAAATATATCTTTAAAAGTATAAGAGAAAATTTTAGAAAGGACTTAATTTTATATGAGTTCTTGCTAATTGACCAGTTTTACATATTCGGCACGACATATATATATATATGTATATATATATATATATATATATATATATATATATACATACATATATACATATATATATATATACATACATATATTTTATTATTTTTATTTATTATCACACTGGCCGATTCCCACCAAGGCAGGGTGGCCCGAAAAAGAAAAACTTTCACCATCATTCACTCCATCACTGTCTTGCCAGAAGGGTGCTTTACACTACAGTTTTTAAACTGCAACATTAACATCCCTCCTTCAGAGTGCAGGCACTGTACTTCCCATCTCCAGGACTCAAGTCCGGCCTGCCGGTTTCCCTGAACCCCTTCATAAATGTTACTTTGCTCACACTCCAACAGCACGTCAAGTATTAAAAACCATTTGTCTCCATTCACTCCTATCAAACACGCTCACGCACGCCTGCTGGAAGTCCAAGCCCCTCGCACACAAAACCTCCTTTACCCCCTCCCTCCAACCTTTCCTAGGCCGACTCCTACCCCGCCTTCCTTCCACTACAGACTGATACACTCTTGAAGTCATTCTGTTTCGCTCCATTCTCTCTACATGTCCGAACCACCTCAACAACCCTTCCTCAGCCCTCTGGACAACAGTTTTGGTAATCCCGCACCTCCTCCTAACTTCCAAACTACGAATTCTCTGCATTATATTCACACCACACATTGCCCTCAGACATGACATCTCCACTGCCTCCAGCCTTCTCCTCGCTGCAACATTCATCACCCATGCTTCACACCCATATAAGAGCGTTGGTAAAACTATACTCTCATACATTCCCCTCTTTGCCTCCAAGGACAAAGTTCTTTGTCTCCACAGACTCCTAAGTGCACCACTCACCCTTTTCCCCTCATCAATTCTATGATTCACCTCATCCTTCATAGACCCATCTGCTGACACGTCCACTCCCAAATATCTGAATACATTCACCTCCTCCATACTCTCTCCCTCCAATCTGATATCCAATCTTTCATCACCTAATATTTTTGTTATCCTCATAACCTTACTCTTTCCTGTATTCACTTTTAATTTTCTTCTTTTGCACACCCTACCAAATTCATCCACCAATCTCTGCAACTTCTCTTCAGAATCTCCCAAGAGCACAGTGTCATCAGCAAAGAGCAACTGTGACAACTCCCACTTTATGTGTGATTCCTTATTTTTTAATTCCACGCCTCTTGTCAAGACCCTCGCATTTACTTCTCTTACAACCCCATCTATAAATATATTAAACAACCACGGTGACATCACACATCCCTGTCTAAGGCCTACTTTTACTGGGAAATAATTTCCCTCTTTCCTATGTACTCTAACTTGAGCCTCACTATCCTCGTAAAAACTCTTCACTGCTTTCAGTAACCTACCTCCTACACCATACACCTGCAACATCTGCCACATTGCCCCCCTATCCACCCTGTCATACGCCTTTTCCAAATCCATAAATGCCACAAAGACCTCTTTAGCCTTATCTAAATACTGTTCACTTATATGTTTCACTGTAAACACCTGGTCCACACACCCCCTACCTTTCCTAAAGCCTCCTTGTTCATCTGCTATCCTATTCTCAGTCTTACTTTTATTTCTTTCAATAATAACTCTACCATACACTTTACCAGGTATACTCAACAGACTTATTCCCCTATAATTTTTGCACTCTCTTTTGTCCCCTTTGCCTTTATACAAAGGAACTATGCATGCTCTCTGCCAATCCCTAGGTACCTTACCCTCTTCCATACATTTATTAAATAATTGCACCAACCACTCCAAAACTATATCCCCACCTGCTTTTAACATTTCTATCTTTATCCCATCAATCCCGGCTGCCTTATCCCCTTTCATTTTACCTACTGCCTCACGAACTTCCCCCACACTCACAACTGGCTCTTCCTCACTCCTACAAGTTGTTATTCCTCCCTGCCCTATACACGAAATCACAGCTTCCCTATCTTCATCAACATTTAACAATTCCTCAAAATATTCCCTCCATCTTCCCAATACCTCGAACTCTCCATTTAATAACTCTCCTCTCCTATTTTTAACTGACAAATCCATTTGTTCTCTAGGCTTCCTTAACTTGTTAATCTCACTCCAAAACTTTTTCTTATTTTCAACAAAATTTGTTGATAACATCTCACCCACTCTCTCATTTGCTCTCTTTTTACATTGCTTCACCACTCTCTTAACCTCTCTCTTTTTCTCCATATACTCTTCCCTCCTTGCATCACTTCTACTTTGTAAAAACTTCTCATATGCTAACTTTTTCTCCCTTACTACTCTCTTTACATCATCATTCCACCAATCGCTCCTCTTCCCTCCCGCACCCACTTTCCTGTAACCACAAACTTCTGCTGAACACTCTAACATTACATTTTTAAACCTACCCCATACCTCTTCGACCCCATTGCCTATGCTCTCATTAGCCCATCTATCCTCCAATAGCTGTTTATATCTTACCCAAACTGCCTCCTCTTTTAGTTTATAAACCTTCACCTCTCTCTTCCCTGATGCTTCTATTCTCCTTGTATCCCATCTACCTTTTACTCTCAGTGTAGCTACAACTAAAAAGTGATCTGATATATCTGTGGCCCCTCTATAAACATGTACATCCTGAAGTCTACTCAACAGTCTTTTATCTACCAATACATAATCCAACAAACTACTGTCATTTCGCCCTACATCATATCTTGTATACTTATTTATCCTCTTTTTCTTAAAATATGTATTACCTATAACTAAACCCCTTTCTATACAAAGTTCAATCAAAGGGCTCCCATTATCATTTACACCTGGCACCCCAAACTTACCTACCACACCCTCTCTAAAAGTTTCTCCTACTTTAGCATTCAGGTCCCCTACCACAATTACTCTCTCACTTGGTTCAAAGGCTCCTATACATTCACTTAACATCTCCCAAAATCTCTCTCTCTCCTCTACATTCCTCTCTTCTCCAGGTGCATACACGCTTATTATGACCCACTTTTCGCATCCAACCTTTACTTTAATCCACATAATTCTTGAATTTACACATTCATATTCTCTTTTCTCCTTCCATAACTGATCCTTCAACATTACTGCTACCCCTTCCTTTGCTCTAACTCTCTCAGATACTCCAGATTTAATCCCATTTATTTCTCCCCACCGAAACTCCCCTACCCCCTTCAGCTTTGTTTCGCTTAGGGCCAGGACATCCAACTTCTTTTCATTCATAACATCAGCAATCATCTGTTTCTTGTCATCCGCACTACATCCACGCACATTCAAGCATCCCAGTTTTATAAAGTTTTTCTTCTTCTCTTTTTTAGTAAATGTCTACAGGAGAAGGGGTTACTAGCCCATTGCTCCCGGCATTTTAGTCGCCTCATACGACACGCATGGCTTACGGAGGAAAGATTCTTTTCCACTTCCCCATGGACAATAGAAGAAATAAAGAAGAACAAGAGCTATTTAGAAAAAAGGAGAAAAACCTAGATGTATGTATATATATATATGCATGTGCGTGTCTGTGAAGTGTGACCAAAGTGTAAGTAGGAGTAGCAAGATATCCCTGTTATCTAGCGTGTTTATGAGACAGAAAAAGACACCAGCAATCCTACCATCATGCAAAACAGTTACAGGTTTCTGTTTCACAGTCGCCTGGCAGGACAGTAGTACTTCCCTGGGTGGTTGCTGTCTATCAACCTACTACCTATATATATATATATATATATATATATATATATATATATATATATATATATATATATATATATATATATATATATATATATATATAAATGTGTGTGTGTGTGTGTAGTTGATGGAGGGATGTTAGTTGGTCCTTTCATAGATTATTCGCTTTGCTTTGAGTTAGTGTATTTAATTAAGAACATTCTTTACAGGTGAGGTGATGCTGGTGCTGATGTGTGTCCTCTTCATGTGTCAACACAAGTGAGTACTCACCTCTGTACTCACCTATTGTTATTACATTGGTCGGGTCTTAGCCCCTGGAAACGCCTCTTAACTGAGTTCACTGACTCCTGGCTACGTAAGATTTATCACATGTATTCTTAAAGTTGTGTAGAGATCCTGTGTGTGTGTGTGTGTGTGTGTGTGTGTGTGTGTGTGTGTGTGTGTGAACCAAAGAATAAACGTGGAGGGAGAAGGGTGGGAGGTGTTGAAGCATCTTTGGAAGGTAAAAAGTTTGTCTCAGGAGGCAGAAGAGGGAATACTGCAGAGTACATTGTTACCAAGACTTACATGGGTGTGAATCATGAACTTTCAACTTTGCAGCTAAGAAGAGGAGGCTGGAGGCCGCGGAGATGTCATGCATAAGTGCACTGTGTGATACCTGAAGGTTACCTAAAGGATGTTTCCTGGGTTCAACGCCCTCGAGGCCTGGTCCCAGACCAGACCTTCTGGTGGATCAAGGCCTGATCATCCAGGCTGTTACTGCTTGTTGATCAGAAACTGACTTAAGGAACTTATCATTTTCCTTCTTAAAGACAGCCAGAGGTTTACTGGTAATCCTCTCATGAATTAAATGTGGCTATTGAGACATCTTGGGCCCCTTAAACTTATTATGTTGTCTCTGTATACTCAGGGCATCTCTGCTTTTCACTGGGGGTATTTCGTATCTTGCTGTCATACAGTGATTTCTGTGAATAGATTTGAGATTTATATGTGCAGGGAAGGTTCTCTGTACATTCACTAAGTCTGCCATTTAACCTGCCTTAAAAGGGGCTGTTAGTGTACAGCAATATTCTAGCCTAGAGAGAACAACTGTCTTAAAGAGGATCATCACTGGCTCAGCAGACGGTGCAAATTACTCCTAATGGAAAGCAAGGGTGCCTTGAGTATACTGAGAGAAAACACAATAAGTGTCAGGGGCCAAAGGCTGTTCAAAAGCCTCCTATCACACATAGGGAAAATTACCAATAGACCCCTGGTTGTCTTCCAAAGGGAGCTGGACAGATACATAAAGTAAGTACATGACCAGCCGGGCTGTGGTTCGTACGTTGGACTACGTGTCGCCAGTAGTAACAGCCTGGTTGATCAGGCCCTAATCCACCGTCAAGCCTGGTCATGGACCGGGCGGCGGGGGCCTTGACCCCTGGAACACCCTCTAAGTATACTCCAGGAAGGTAGTTATCAATCCAATCGTTTTGCTGGAGGATGGGTGGAGATGTTACAATCCTGGAGGTGGGAAGTACAGTGCCTGCACTCTGAAGGATGGGTGGATATGTTACAATCCTGGAGGTGGGAAGTGAAGGGCCTGCGCTCTGAAGGATGGGTGGAGATGTTACAATCCTGGAGGTGGGAAGTGCAGTGCCTGCGCTCTGAAGGATGGGTGGAGATGTTACAATCCTGGAGGTGGGAAGTACAGTGCCTGCACTCTGAAGGATGGGTGGAGATGTTACAGTCCTGGAGGTGTGAAGCACAGTGCCTGCACTCTGAAGGATGGGTGTAGATGTTACAGTCCTGGAGGTGGGAAGTACAGTGCCTGCACTCTGAAGGATGGGTGGAGATGTTACAATCCTGGAAGTGGGAAGTACAGTGCCTGCACTCTGAAGGATGGGTGGAGATGTTACAATCCTGGAGGTGGGAAGTGCAGTGCCTGCACTCTGAAGGATGGGTGGAGATGTTACATTTCTGGAGGTGAGAAGTACAGTGCCTGCACTCTGAAGGATGGGTGGGGATGTTACAGTCCTGGAGGTGGGAAGTACAGTGCCTGCACTCTGAAGGATGGGTGGGGATGTTACAGTCCTGGAGGTGGGAAGTACAGTGCCTGCACTCTGAAGGATGGGTGGGGATGTTACAGTCCTGGAGGTGGGAAGTACAGTGCCTGCACTCTGAAGGATGGGTGGAGATGTTACATTTCTGGAGGTGGGAAGTACAGTGCCTGCACTCTGAAAGATGGGTGGGGATGTTACAGTCCTGGAGGTGGGAAGTACAGTGCCTGCACTCTGAAGGATGGGTGGAGATGTTACATTTCTGGAGGTGGGAAGTACAGTGCCTGCACTGTGAAGGATGGGTGGAGATGTTACATTTCTGGAGGTGGGAAGTACAGTGCCTGCACTGTGAAGGATGGGTGGAGATGTTACATTTCTGGAGGTGGGAAGTACAGTGCCTGCACTCTGAAGGATGGGTGGGGATGTTACAGTCCTGGAGGTGGGAAGTACAGTGCCTGCACTCTGAAGGATGGGTGGAGATGTTACAATCCTGGAGGTGGGAAGTACAGTGCCTGCACTCTGAAGGATGGGTGGAGATGTTACAGTCCTGGAGGTGGGAAGTACAGTGCCTGCACTCTGAAGGATGGGTGGAGATGTTACAATCCTGGAGGTGGGAAGTACAGTGCCTGCACTCTGAAGGATGGGTGGGGATGTTACAATCCTGGAGGTGGGAAGTACAGTGCCTGCACTCTGAAGGATGGATGGGGATGTTACAGTCCTGGAGGTGGGAAGTATAGTCCCTGCACTCTGAAGGATGGGTGGAGATGTTACAATCCTGGAGGTGGGAAGTACCGTGCCTGCACTCTGAAGGATGGGTGGAGATGTTACAGTCCTGGAGGTGGGAAGTACAGTGCCTGCACTCTGAAGGATGGGTGGCGATGTTACAGTCCTGGAGGTGGGAAGTACAGTGCCTGCACTCTGAAGGATGGGTGGAGATGTTACAGTCCTGGAGGTGGGAAGTACAGTGCCTGCACTCTGAAGGATGGGTGGAGATGTTACAGTCCTGGAGGTGGGAAGTACAGTGCCTGCACTCTGAAGGATGGGTGGAGATGTTACAGTCCTGGAGGTGGGAAGTACAGTACCTGCACTCTGAAGGATGGGTGGAGATGTTACAGTCCTGGAGGTGGGAAGTACAGTGCCTGCACTCTGAAGGATGGGTGGAGATGTTACAGTCCTGGAGGTGGGAAATACAGTACCTGCACTCTGAAGGATGGGTGGAGATGTTACAGTCCTGGAGGTGGGAAGTACAGTGCCTGCACTCTGAAGGATGGGTGGAGATGTTACAGTCCTGGAGGTGGGAAGTACAGTGCCTGCACTCTGAAGGATGGGTGGAGATACTGTAGTCAGAGTCACCTGAACTTTGATATCACACACTTCTGGCATGACAGTGACTGACTGAATGATGGTGAATGTGTTTCCTTTTTAAGGGTTACCCTGCCGTGATGACCTACGATAGAGGCCTGTAAATATATGTATATAAGTACGAATATAAATATCTATCTATCTATCTATCTATCTATCTATCTATCTATCTATCTATCTACCTATCTATCCATCTATCTATCTATATTTTTTTCAACAAGTCGGCCGTCTCCCACTGAGGCAGGGTGACCCAAAAAGAAAGAAAACACCTAAAAAGAAAATACTTTCATCATTCAGCACTTTCACCTCACTCATACATAATCACTGTGTCAACTCCCATTTTGTACTAGATTTCCTATAATTTAACCCCACCCCTCTCCACAACACCCTAGCATTTACTTCTTGTACAACCCCATCTATAAATATATTAAACAACCATGGTGACATTACACATCCCTGTCTAAGACCTACTTTTACCGGGAAGTAGTCTCCCTCTCTTCTACACACCCTAACCTGAGCCTCACTATCCTCATAAAGACTCTTTACAGCATTTATTAACTTACCACCTATTCCATATACTTGCAACATCTGCCACATTGCTCCCCTAT
>NC_091293.1:37763694-37823694 GCF_038502225.1 Cherax quadricarinatus | reverse complement strand
TAACGTTCCTGTGACTCGTCTGAGTCTTCAGCTTCCAGTTGTGGCCCCTTGTTTCTGTGTCCCCTCTCTGGAACATCCTGTCTCTGCCCACCTTTTCTATTCCCCGCAGTATCTTGTATGTCGTTATCATGTCTCCCCTGACCCTTCTGTCCTCCAGTGTCGTCAATCCGATTTCCCTCAACCTTTCCTCGAACGACATTCCCTTGAGCTCTGGGACTAGCCTTGTTGCAAACCTTTGTACTTTCTCTAACTTCTTGACGTGCTCGACCATGTGTGGGTTCCAGACTGGTGCTGCATACTCCAGTATGGGCCTAACATACACAGTGTACAGTGTCTTGAACGATTCCTTATTAAGGTATCGGAACGCTATTCTCAGGTTTGCCAGGCGCCCGAATGCTGCAGCAGTTATTTGGTTGATGTGTGCCTCCGGTGATGTGCTCGGTGTTATGGTCACCCCAAGGTCTTTCTGCCTGAGTGAGGTCTGTAGTCTTTGTCCACCTAGCCTATAATCTGTCTGCAGTCTTCTTTGCCCCTCCCCAATCTTCATGACTTTGCATTTGGCACGATTGAATTCGAGAAGCCAGTTTCTGGACCACATGTCCAGCCTGTCCAGGTCTCTTTGCAGTCCTGCCTCATCCTCATCCGATTTAATTCTTCTCATCAACTTCACATCATCTGCGAATAAGGACACGTCAGAGTCTATTCCTTCCATCATGTCATTCGCATATATCAAAAATAGCGCTGGTCCTAGAACTGACCCCTGTGGGATCCCGCTCGTCACAGGCGCCCATTGTGACACCTCTTCACGTACCATGACTCGTTGCTGCCTCCCTGTCAGGTATTCCCTGATCCATTGCAGTGCCCTCCCTGTTATATGCGCCTGATCCTCCAGCTTCTGCACTAATCTCTTGTGGGGAACTGTGTCAAAGGCCTTCCTGCAGTCTAGGAAGACGCAATCAACCCACCCCTCTCTCTCGTGTCTTACTTCTGGTGTGTGTGTGTGTGTGTGTGTGTGTGTGTGTGTGTGTGTGTGTGTGTGTGAGTGTGTGTGTGTGTGTGTGTGTGTGTGTGTGTGTATGTGTGTGTGTATGTGTGTGTGTGTGTGTGTGTATGTATGAATGTGTACTCACCTAGTTGTACTCACCTAGTTGAGGTTGCAGGGGTCGAGTCCGAGCTCCTGGCCCCGCCTCTTCAATGATCGCTACTAAGTCCCTCTCCCTGAACCATGAGCTTTATCATACCTCTGCTTAAAGCTATGTATGGATCCTGCCTCCACTACATCGCTTCCCAAACTGTTCCACTTCCTGACTACTCTCTGGCTGAAGAAATACTTCCTAACATCTCTGTGATTCACCTGTGTCTTCAACATCCAACTGTGTCCCCTTGTTGTTGTGTCCCATCTCTGGAACATCCTGTCTTTGTCCACCTTGTCAATTCCTCTCAGTATTTTGTATGTCGTTATCATGTCCCCCCCCATCTCTCCTGTCCTCCAGTGTCGTCAGGTTGATTTCCCTTAACCTTTCCTAGTAGGACATACTTCTTAGCTCTGGGACTAGTCTTGTTGCAAACCTTTGCACTTTCTCTAGTTTCTTTACGTGCTTGGATAGGTGTTTACCTGGAGTTTACCTGGAGAGAGTTCCGGGGGTCAACGCCCCCGCGGCCCGGTCTGTGACCAGGCCTCCTGGTTGATCAGAGCCTGATCAACCAGGCTGTTGCTGCTGGCTGCACGCAAACCAACGTACGAGCCACAGCCCGGCTGCTCAGGAACCGACTTTAGGTGCTTGTCCAGTGCCAGCTTGAAGACTGCCAGGGGTCTGTTGGTAATCCCCCTTATGTATGCTGGGAGGCAGTTGAACAGTCTCGGGCCCCTGACACTTATTGTATGGTCTCTTAACGTGCTAGTGACACCCCTGCTTTTCATTGGGGGGATGTTGCATCGTCTGCCAAGTCTTTTGCTTTCGTAGTGAGAGATTTTCGTGTGCAAGTTCGGTACTAGTCCTTCTAGGATTTTCCAGGTGTATATAATCATGTATCTCTCCCGCCTGCTTTCCAGGGAATACAGTTTTAGGAACCTCAAGCGCTCCCAGTAATTGAGGTGTTTTATCTCCGTTATGCGCGCCGTGAAGGTTCTCTGTACATTTTCTAGGTCAGGAATTTCACCTGCCTTGATAGGTGCTGTTAGTGTGCAGCAATATTCCAGCCTAGATAGAACAAGTGACCTGAAGAGTGTCATCATGGGCTTGGCCTCCCTAGTTTTGAAGGTTCTCATTATCCATCCTGTCATTTTTCTAGCAGATGCGATTGATACAATGTTATGGTCCTTGAAGGTGAGATCCTCCGACATGATCACTCCCAGGTCTTTGACGTTGGTGTTTCGCTCTATTTTGTGGCCAGAATTTGTTTTGTACTCTGATGAAGATTTAATTTCCTCGAGTTTACCATATCTGAGTAATTGAAATTTCTCATCGTTGAACTTCATATTGTTTTCTGCAGCCCACTGAAAGATTCGGTTGATGTCCGCCTGGAGCCTTGCAGTGTCTGCAATGGAAGACACTGTCATGCAGATTCGGGTGTCATCTGCAAAGGAAGACACGGTGCTGTGGCTGACATCCTTGTCTATGTCGGATATGAGGATGAGGAACAAGATGGGAGCGAGTACTGTGCCTTGTGGAACAGAGCTTTTCACCGTAGCTGCCTCGGACTTTACTCTGTTGACGACTACTCTCTGTGTTCTGTTAGTGAGGAAATTATAGATCCATCGACCGACTTTTCCTGTTATTTCTTTAGCACGCATTTTGTGCGCTATTACGCCATGGTCACACTTGTCGAAGGCTTTTGCAAAGTCTGTATATATTACATCTGCATTCTTTTTGTCTTCTAGTGCATTTAGGACCTTGTCGTAGTGATCCAATAGTTGAGACAGACAGGAGCGACCTGTTCTAAACCCATGTTGCCCTGGGTGGTGTAAGTGATGGGTTTCTAGATGGGTTCCAAACTGGTGCCACATACTCCAATGTGGGCCTAACGTACACTGTGTACAGGGTTCTGAACGATTCCTTATTAAGATGTCGGAATGCTGTTCTGAGGTTTGCTAGGCGCCAATATGCTGCAGCAGTTATTTGGTTGATGTGCGCTTCAGGAGATGTGCCTGTTGTTACACTCACCCCAAGATCTTTTTCCTTGAGTGAGGTTTGTAGTCTCTGGCCCCCTAGACTGTACTCAGTCTGCGGTCTTCTTTGCCCTTCCCCAATCTTCATGACTTTGCACTTGGTGGGATTGAACTCCAGGAGCCAATTGCTGGACCATGTCTGCAGCCTGGCGAGATCCCTTTGTAGTTCTGCCTGGTCTTCGATCGAGTGAATTCTTCTCATCAACTTCACGTCATCTGCAAACAGGGACACCTCCGAGACTATTCCTTCCGTCATGTCGTTCACAAATACCAGAAACAGCACTGGTCCTAGGACTGACCCCTGTGGGACCCCGCTGGTCACAGGTGCCCACTCTGACACCTCGCCACGTACCATGACTCGCTGCTGTCTTCCTGATAAGTATTCCCTGACCCATTGTAGTGCCTTCCGTGTTATCCCTGGTTAGTCCTCCAGTTTTTTCTCCAATCTCTTGTGTGGAACTGAGTCAAACGCCTTCCTGCAGTCTAGGAAAACGCAATCAACCCACCCCTCTCTCTTGTCTTACTGCTGTCACGATGTCATAGAACTCCAGTAGATTTTGTGACACAGGATTTCCCATCTCTGAAACCATGTTGGCTGCTGTTGATGAGATCATTCCTTTCTAGGTGTTCCACCACTCTTCTCCTGATAATCTTCTCCATGATTTTGCATACTATACATGTCAGTGACACTGGTCTGTAGTTTAGTGTTTCATGTCTGTCTCCTTTTTTAAAGATTGGGACTACATTTGCTGTCTTCAATGCCTCAGGCAATCTTCCTGTTTCGATAGATGTATTGAATATTGTTGTTAGGGGTACACATAGCGCCTCTGCTTCCTCTCTCAGGACCCATGGAGAGATGTTATCTCTGTGTATATGTATGTGTGTATATGTATATGTGTATGTGTGTGTGTGTGTGTGTGTGTGTGTGTGTGTGTGTACTCACCTAGTTGTACTCACCTAGTTGAGGTTGCAGGGGTCGAGTCCAAGCTCCTGGCCCCGCCTCTTCACTGGTCGCTACTAGGTCACTCTCCCTGAACCATGAGCTTTATCGTACCTCTGCTTAAAGCTATGTATGGATCCTGACTCCACTACATCGCTTCCCAAACTATTCCACTTCCTGACTACTCTGTGGCTGAAGAAATACTTCCTAACATCCCTTTGATTCATCTGTGTCTTCAACTTCCAACTGTGTCCCCTTGTTACTGTGTCCAGTCTCTGGAACATCCTGTCTTTGTCCACCTTGTCAATTCCTCTCAGTATTTTGTAAGTCGTTATCATGTCCCCCCTATCTCTCCTGTCCTCCAGTGTCGTCAGGTTGATTTCCCTTAACCTCTCCTCATAGGACATACCTCTTAGCTCCGGGACTAGTCTTGTTGCAAACCTTTGCACTTTCTCTAGTTTCTTTACATGCTTGGCTAGGTGTGGGTTCCAAACTGGTGCCGCATACTCCAATATGGGCCTAACGTACACGGTGTATAGGGTCCTGAACGATTCCTTATTAAGATGTCGGAATGCTGTTCTGAGGTTTGCCAGGCGCCCATATGCTGCAGCAGTTATTTGGTTGATGTGCGTTTCAGGAGATGTGCCTGGTGTTATACTCACCCCAAGATCTTTTTCCTTGAGTGATGTTTGTAGTCTCTGACCCCCTAGACTGTACTCCATCTGCGGTCTTCTTTGCCCTTCCCCAATCCTCATGACTTTGCACTTGGTGGGATTGAACTCCAGGAGCCAGTTGCTGGACCAGGTCTGCAGCCTGTCCAGATCCCTTTGTATTTCTGCCTGGTCTTCGATCGAATGAACTCTTCTCATCAACTTCACGTCATCTGCAAACAGTGACACCTCGGAGTTTATTCCTTCCGTCATGTCGTTCACAAATACCAGAAACAGCACTGGTCCTAGGACTGACCCCTGTGGGACCCCACTGGTCACAGGTGCCCACTCTGACACCTCGCCTCGTACCATTACTCGTTGCTGTCTTCCTGACAAGTATTCCCTGATCCATTGCAGTGCCTTCCCTGTTATTCCTGCTTGGTCCTCCAGTTTTTGCACTAATCTCTTGTGTGGTACTGTGTCAAACGCCTTCTTGCAGTCTAAGAATATGCAATCCACCCACCCCTCTCTCTCATCTCTTACTGCTGTCACCATGTCATAGAACTCCAGTAGGTTTGTGACACAGGATTTCCCGTCTCTGAAACCATGTTGTCTGCTGGTGATGTGTGTGTGTGTGTGTGTGTGTGTGTGTGTGTGTGTGTGTGTGTGTGTGTGTGTGTGTGTGTGTATGTATGTGTGTGTGTGTGTGTGTGTGTGTGTGTACGTGTGTGTGTGTGTGTGTGTGTGTGTGTGTGTGTGTGTGTGTGTGTGTGTGTATGTGTGTGTGTGTGTGTATGTATGTGTGTGTATGTGTGTGTATGCGTGTGTGTGTTTGTATGTGTGTGTGTGTGTGTGTATGTATGTGTGTATATATATATATATGTGTGTGTGTGTGTGTGTGTGTGTGTGTGTGTGTGTGTGTGTGTGTGTGTGTGTGTATGTGTGTGTATGTGGGTGTGTGTGTGTGTGTGTGTTTGTGTGTGTACTCACCTAATTGTACTCACCTAATTGTGGTTGCAGGGGTCGAGACTCAGCTCCTGGCCCCGCCTCTTCACTGATCGCTGCTGGGTCCTCTCTCTCTCTACTTCCTGAGCTTTGTCATACCTCTTCTTAAAACTATGTATGGTTCCTGCCTCCACTACTTCACTTGCTAGGCTATTCCACTTCCTGACAACTCTATGACTGAAGAAATACTTCCTAACGTCCCTGTGACTCGTCTGAGTCACAGGGAACATCCTATCTCTATCCACCTTGTCTATTCCCCGCAGTATCTTGTATGTCGTTATAATGTCTCCCCTGACCCTTCTGTCCTCCAGTGTCGTCAGTCCGATTTCCCTTAACCTTTCCTCGTACGACATTCCCTTGAGCTCTTGGACTAGCCTTGTTGCAAACCTTTGTACTTTCTCTAACTTCTTGACGTGCTTGACCAGGTGTGGATTCCAGACTGGTGCTGCATACTCCAGTATGGGCCTAACATACACAGTGTACAGTGTCTTGAACGATTCCTTATTAAGGTATCGGAACGCTATTCTCAGGTTTGCCAGGCGCCCGTATGCTGCAACGGTTATTTGGTTGATGTGTGCCTCCGGTGATGTGCTCGGTGTTATGGTCACCCCAAGGTCTTTCTGCCTGAGTGAGGTCTGTAGTCCTTGTCCACCTAGCCTATACTCTGTCTGCGGTCTTCTTTGCCCCTCCCCAATCTTCATGACTTTGCATTTGGCACGATTGAATTCGAGAAGCCAGTTACTGGACCACATGTCCAGCCTGTCCAGGTCTCTTTGCAGTCCTGCCTCATCCTCGTCCGATTTAATTCTTCTCATCAACTTATCAACTCATCAACTATTCCTTCCATCATGTTGTTCACATATATCAAAAATAGCACTGGTCCTAGAACTTACCCCTGTGGGACCCCGCTCGTGTGTGTGTGTGTGTGTGTGTGTGTACTCACCTAGTTGTACTCACCTAGTTGAGGTTGCGGGGGTCGAGTCCGAGCTCCTGGCCCCGCCTCTTCACTGATCGCCACTAGGTCACTCTCCCTGAACCGTGAGCTTTATCATACATCTGCTTAAAGCTATGTATGGATCCTGCCTCCACTACATCGCTTCCCAAACTATTCCACTTACTGACTACTCTGTGGCTGAAGAAATACTTCCTAACATCCCTGTGATTCATCTGTGTCTTCAGCTTCCAACTGTGTCCCCTTGTTACTGTGTCCAATCTCTGGAACATCCTGTCTTTGTCCACCTTGTCAATTCCTCTCAGTATTTTGTATGTCGTTATCATGTCGCCCCTATCTCTCCTGTCCTCCAGTGTCGTCAGGTTGATTTCCCTTAACCTCTCCTCGTAGGACATACCTCTTAGCTCTGGGACTAGTCTTGTTGCAAACCTTTGCACTTTCTCTAGTTTCTTCACGTGCTTGGCTAGGTGTGGGTTCCAAACTGGTGCCGCATACTCCAATATGGGCCTAACATACACGGTGTACAGGGTCCTGAATGATTCCTTATTAAGATTTCGGAATGCTGTTCTGAGGTTTGCTAGGCGCCCATATGCTGCAGCAGTTATTTGGTTGATGTGCGCTTCAGGAGATGTGCCTGGTGTTATACTCACCCCAAGATCTTTTTCCTTGAGTGAGGTTTGTAGTCTCTGACCCCCTAGACTGTACTCCGTCTGCGGCCTTCTTTGCCCTTCCCCAATCTTCATGACTTTGCACTTGGTGGGATTGAACTCCAGGTATGTGTGTGTGTGTGTGTGTGTGTGTGTGTGTGTGTGTGTGTGTGTTCGTGTGTGTGTGTGTGTGTGTGTGTGTGTGTGTGTGTGTGTGTGTGTGTGTGTGTTTGTGTGTGTGTGTACTCATCTAATTGTACTCACCTAGTTGTGGTTGCAGGGGTCGATCCATAGCTCCTGGCCTCGCCTCTTCACTGGCCGCTACTGGGTCACTCTAACTGTACCGTGAGCTTTATCATACCTCTGCATAAAGCTATGTATGGATCCTGCCTCCACTACATCGCTTCCCAAACTATTCCACTTCCTGACTACTCTGTGACTGAAGAAATACTTCCTAACATCCCTATGGTTCATCTGAGTCTTCAATTTCCAACTGTGACCCCTTGTTCCTGTGTCCCATCTCTGGAACATCCTGTCTCTGTCCAACTTGTCTATACCCCTCAGTATTTTATATGTCGTTATCATATGCCCCCATCTCTCCTGTCTTCCAGTGTCGTCAGGTCGATTTTCCTTAACCTCTCCTCGTAGGACATACCCCTTTGCTCTGGGACTAGTTTTGTTGCAAACCTTTCCACTTTCTCTAGTTTCCTTATATACTTGGCTAGGTGAGGGCTCCAAACTGGCGTTGCATATTCCAATATGGGCCTAACATACACAGTGTACAGGGTCCTGAATGTGTCCTTATTTAGATGTCGGAATGCTGTTCTTAGGTTTGCTAGGCGCCCGTATGCTGCAGCAGTTATTTGGTTGATGTGCACCTCAAGAGATGTGCCCGGTTTTATACACAAACCACGATTCTTTCCCTTGAGGGAGGTTTGTAGACTCTGGCCCTCTTGACTGTACTCCGTCTGTGGTCTTCTTTGCCCTTCCCCAATCTTCATGAATTTGCACTTGGTGGGACTGAACTCCAGGACCCAGTTTCTGGACCAGGTCTCCAGTCTGTCCAGACTGGACGTCATGATGTCATGATGACAATTATTAACCAAGTAAAAAGATGTCAGGATGACAATTATTAACCAAGCAACAAAAGATGTCAGGATGACAATTATTAACCAAGCAACAAAAGATGTCAGGATGACAATTATTAACCAAGCAACAAAAGATGTCAGGATGACAATATTACAAGAGTAAATAAAAGGGATAATCACACTTGCATTAAACTGTACTTCACATTATACTTGTAGAGAAATTTTTTCTCCAACCCCCAGGGGGATCGATGCCCCCTGGGGCAGCGACCCCTCGAGGGAGCTAAGATCCCTCTCGCTACTATCCTACACTGTGAGGATGAAATGGGCCATGACCTAGTACTCTTTGTACTAACAGAGATCAAGAAGGTCTTATGTTTCATTACGCAACTTCAATTAGCACATTGCAGAGTGTCTACCATAACACTTGTGTCTGAGCCACCAAGATCAAACACCTTCTAATGGGGTTACAGCTTCATAACTGATAAAAGGCTACACTAGACACACATGTGTACAAGAGAATTTACGCTCTACGGGAGTGTCTGGAAGATTTTATGAACAGACGTTTGTTTGTGAAAATGGCGATTTCCCAATACCAGGAAAAAATCTGAAAATATATGCCTGGGAGCTGATAATATACCTTAGGGACATTATTTTGATAAACCCGCATCTCAGACTGAAGGAATCAGCTTATATTGACTGTGGTCAGTTGAGAGAGTCGACACTAACGTCTGTAGACGCTATATCAGCGGATAACTGTCATTAAATGAGAACAGGATGTAGCAAAAGGGATTAGAGATTGCAGTTTGGTTTCGGCGAGTGAACGTGTGACGAGGTGGCTGGGTGACGAGGTGGCTGGGTGAAGAGGTGGCCGGGTGACGAGGTAGCTGGGTGACGAGGTGGCTGGGTGACGAGGTGGCTGGGTGAAGAGGTGGCCGGGTGACGAGGTGGCTGGGTGACGAGGTGGCTGGGTAACGAGGTGGCTGGGTAACGAGGTGGCTGGGTGAAGAGGTGGCCGGGTGACGAGGTGGCCGGGTGACGAGGTGGCTGGGTAACGAGGTGGCTGGGTAACGAGGTGGCTGGGTGACGAGGTGGCTGGGTGAAGAGGTGGCTGGGTGACGAGGTAGCTGGGTGACGAGGTGGCTGGGTGACGAGGTAGCTGGGTGACGAGGTGGCTGGGTCACGAGGTGGCTGGGTGAAGAGGTGGCCGGGTGACGAGGTGGCCGGGTGACGAGGTGGCTGGGTGACGAGGTGGCTGGGTGACGAGGTGGCCGGGTGACGAGGTGGCCAGGTGCTGCCCTTCTCGGCCACCCTAGGTAGAAATATTCGTGGCCAGTTTCGTGTGCGTGTTTCCCGTATTTTTGTGCATTGAGGATTTCCAGGAAATCAGTCATTCTTCCTGCCACGAATGCAGCAAGCACCACGGAAGTATTATTTCCATGTGGCTCATTCGTGTCAGCAGTCAAGGGACGAGTGCCAAGCAGTAGACAGGAGTAGAGGCGTCCAACGACATTCTGCTACAGCAGAAGAGTATATCAGTGCGCTTAATAAGACTCAACGCCGTCATCAGCAGGTCGAGCCCAGATCACAGGTGAGGACCTCCACGATTTCCAGGTACTATACCTGCAATACCTGAAGAATATATATCTTCAAGGCGAGTATTAACCTATTAACCCAGGTTATTTAATCTTCCAAACAGCCCTACCTGGAGTCTACCTGGAGGTTATTCCGGGGATCAACGCCCCCGCGGCGCGGTCCACGACCAGGCCTCCCGGTGAACCAGGGCCTGATCAACCAGGCTATTACTGCTGGCCGCACGCAGTCCAACGTACGAACCACAGCCCGGCTGATCCGGCACTGACTTTGTGTATCTGTCCAGCTCTCTCTTGAAGGCAGCCAGGGGTTTATTGGTAATTCCCCTTATGCTTGATGGGAGACTGTTGAACAGTCTTGGGCCCCGGACACTTATGGTGTTTTCTCTTAGTGTACCAATGGCGCCCCTACTTTTAATTGGGGGTATTTTGCATCGCCTGCCCAGTCTTTTACTTTCGTAGGGAGTAATTTCTGTGTGCAGATTCGGGACAATTCCTTCTAGGATTTTCCAAGTGTAGATTATGATATATCTCTCCCTCCAGCGTTCCAACGAGTACAAGTCAAGTGCTTCCAAGCGTTCCCAGTGGTTAAGGTGCTTGACAGAACTTATACGTGCAGTAAAGGTTCTCTGGACACTCTTTAGATCTGCAATTTCACCTGCTTTGAATGGAGATGTTAATGTACAGCAGTATTCCAGCCTAGAGAGAACAAGTGATTTGAAAAGGATCATCATTGGCTTGGCATCTCTCGTTTTGAACGTTCTCATTATCCATCCTATTATTTTCTTTGCACTTATGGACAGTGAATTACGGAGGTTAAACACCTGGGGAAGGGGGGGAAGGTTGAAAGTGGTTTCCAGCTGTCATCAACAAAGATGAGTATACCTCCAGGTATACCATACTGTACAGTGGTTCAATAATAATTTTTTATTTACTCATCTTACCCAAAATCCCACACAACATTCTCAGGAATAAATATTACACTCACTATTACATTATTATAATACCACAACTAGCGGAAATATTACAAAGGTCGGAAATAATATGAGATAATCTGTCAGTACTCACACTAAGTCACCAGCCGAGCAGTTGAGCGTCTCCCTGAAGGAGACTCCAGCCACACTACCTCTCCCTGGACCAGCCGCCTCCCTCCTGGCTCAATCATTCCCTAAGTTAACCTAACCTAACCCAGCTCACCCTAACTTAGGAAGCAACATAGTTATTAGGAAGATAAGTTGAACCCTGATTCCTTCAGTTAAGTAAACACACAGCTCAACAGACTGAGGAAGAAGACAGTATCACATTAACACAAGCTAGACATTTAACCCGCCAGGGACTACCACTAACATACGAAGTGCTGCAGCTGTCTCCCGGAAATACGAACATTGTTTATTACCCAAAACCCTTGTGGAAACTGACCCAGACATCAGGATCGAAGTAATACAGAGTTCGATGTTTTCCTAGTTGAGTCTAAATATGTGTGAGTTCTTGGTACTTTCTAGTAGATACTTTCTAGTAGATACGTTCTAGTAGATACTTTCTAGTAGATACTTTCTAGTTGATACTTTTCAGTAGATACTTTCTAGAACATATTTTCTAGTAGATACTTTCTAGTAGATACTTTCTAGAAAATACTTTCAAGTAGATACTTTCTAGTAGATACTTTCTAGAAAATACTTTCAAGTAGATACGTTCTAGTAGATATTTTCTAGTAGATACTTTCTAGTACATACTTTTTAGTAAATACTTTCAAGTAGATACTATCTAGTATATAATTTCTAGTATATTTTTTCAAGTAGATACTTTCTAGTAGATACTTTCTAGTAGATATTTTCTAGTAGATATTTTCTAGTAGATACTTTCTAGTATATAATTTCTAGTAGATATTTTCTAGTAGATATTTTCTAGTAGATACTTTCTAGTATATACTTTCTAGTAGATATTTTCTAGTAGATACTTTCTAGTAGATATTTTCTAGTAGATATTTTCTAGTAGATACTTTCTAGTATATACTTTCTAGTAGATATTTTCTAGTAGATATTTTCTAGTAGATACTTTCTAGTAGATACTTTCTAGTAGATATTTTCTAGTAGATATTTTCTAGTAGATACATTCTAGTATATACTTTCTAGTAGATATTTTCTAGTACATATTTTCTAGTAGATACTTTCTAGTATATACTTTCTAGTAGATATTTTCTAGTAGATACTTTCTAGTAGATACTTTCTAGTAGATACTTTCTAGTAGATATTTTCTAGTAAATACTTTCTACTAGATATTTTCTAGTAGATACTTTCTAGTAGATACTCTCTAGTAGATACTTTCTAGTACATACTTTCTAGCAGATACTTTCTAGTACATACTTTCTAGTAGATACTCTCTAGTAGATACTTTCTAGTACATACTTTCTAGTAGATATTTTCTAGTAGATACTTTCTAGTTGATACTTTCCAGTAGATGCTTTCTAGTACATATTTTCTAGTAGATACTTTCTAGTACATATTTTCTAGTAGATACTTTCTAGTACATATTTTCTTGTAGATACTTTCTAGTAGATACTTTCTAGTAGATATTTTCTAGTAGATACTTTCTAGTAGATACTTTCTAGTACATATTTTCTAGTAGATACTTTCTAGTAGATATTTTCTAGTAGATACATTCTAGTAGATACTTTCTAGTAGATATTTTCTAGTAGATACTTTCTAGTTGATACTTTCCAGTAGATGCTTTCTAGTACATATTTTCTAGTACATACTTTCTAGTAGATACTTTCTAGTAGATATTTTCTAGTAGATACTTTCTAGTAGATACTTTCAAGTACATATTTTCTAGTAGATACTTTCTAGTAAACACTTTCTATTAGATACTTTATAGTAGATACTTTCTAGTAGATACTTTCTAGTAAATACTTTCCAGTAAATACTTTCTACTAGATATTTTCTAGTAGATACTTTCTAGTAGATACTTTCCAGCAAACACTTTCTAGAAGATATTTTCTAGTAGATACTTTCTAGTAAATACATTTTAGTAGATATTTTCTAGTAGATATTTTCTAGTAGATACTTTCCAGTAATACTTTCTAGTAGATATTTTCTAGTAGATATTTTCTAGTAGATACTTTCCAGTAATACTTTCTAGTGCATATTTTCTAGTAGATACTTTCTATTACATATTTTCTAGTAGACACTTTCTAGTAGATACATTCTAGTAAACACTTTTTAGTAGATATTTTCTAGTAGATATTTTCTAGTAGATACTTTCCAGTAATACTTTCTAGTAGATTTTTTCTAGTAGATACTTTCTAGTGCATATTATCTAGTAGATACTTTCTAGTACATATTTTCTAGTAGATACTTTCTAGTACATATTTTCTAGTAGATACTTTCTAGTAGATACTTTCTAGTACATATTTTCTAGTAGATACTTTCCAGTAGATACTTTCTTGTAGATATTTTCTAGTGGATACTTTCTAGTAGATACTTTCTAGGACATATTTTCTAGTAGATACTTTCTAGTAGATACTTTCTAGTACATATTTTCTAGTAGATATTTTCTAGTAAATACTTTCTACTAGATATTTTCTAGTAGATACTTTCTAGTAGATACTTTCCAGCAAATACTTTCTAGTAGATACTTTCTAGTAGATACTTTCTAATAGATATTTTCTAGTAGATACTTTCTAGTTGATACTTTCCAATAGATGCTTTCTAGTATATGCTTTCTAGTACATATTTTCTAGTAGATACTTTCTAGTACATATTTTCTAGTAGATACTTTCTAGTACATATTTTCTAGTAGATACTATCTAGTAGATACTTTCTAGTAGATATTTTCTAGTAGATACTTTCTAGTACATATTTTCTAGTAGATACTTTCTAGTACATATTTTCTAGTAGATACTATCTAGTACACATTTTCTAGTAGGAACTTTCTAGTAGATACTTTCTAGTAGATATTTTCTAGTAGATACTTTCTAGTAGATATTTTCTAGTACATATATTCTAGTAGATAATTTCTAGTAGATACTTTCTAATAGATACTTTCTAGTAGATATTTTCTAGTAGATACTTTCTAGTAGATACTTTCTAGTAGATAATTTCTAGTTGATACTTTCGAGTAGATACTTTCTAGTATATGCTTTCTAGTACATATTTTCTAGTAGATACTTTCTAGTACATATTTTCTAGTAGATACTTTCTAGTACATATTTTCTAGTAGATACTTTCTAGTAGATACTTTCTAGTAGATGTCTTCTAGTAGATACTTTCTGGTAGATAATTTCTAGTTGATACTTTCCAGTAGATACTTTCTAGTAGATACTTTCTAGCACATATTTTCTAGTAGATACTTTCTAGTACATATTTTCTAGTAGATACTTTCTAGTACATAATTTCTAGTAGATACTTTCTAGTACATATTTTCTAGTAGATACTTTCTAGTAAATACTTTCTAGTAGATACTTTCTAGTAGATACTTTCTAGTAGATACTTTCTAGTAGATATTTTCTAGTAAATACTTTCTACTAGATATTTTCTAGTAGATACTTTCTAGTAAATACTTTCCAGCAAATACTTTCTAGAAGATATTTTCTAGCAGATACTTTCTAGTAAATACTTTCTAGTAGATAATTTCTAGTAGATACGTTCTTGTAGATACTTTCTAGTAGATACTTCCTTGTAGATACTTTCTAGTAGATACTTTCTAGTAGATACTTTCTAGTAGATACTTTTTAGTAGATACTTTCTAGTAGATACTTTCTAGTAGATATTTTCTAGTAAATACTTTCTAGTAGATACTTTCTAGTAGATGCTTTCTTGTAGATACTTTCTAGTAGATATTTTCTAGTAGATGCTTTCTAGTAGATACTTTCTAGTAGATATTTTCTAATAGATACTTTCTAGTAGATACTTTCTAGTAGATTCTTTCTAGTAGATACTTTCTAGTAGATACTTTCTAGTAGATACTTTCTAGTAGATACTTTCTAGTACATATTTTCTAGTAGATACTTTCTAGTAGATACTTTCTATTACATATTTTCTTGTAGATACTTTCTAGTAGATACTTTCCTGTAGATATTTTCTAGTGGATACTTTCTAGTAGATACTTTCTAGGACATATTTTCTAGTAGATACTTTCTAGTAGATACTTTCTAGTACATATTTTCTAGTAGATATTTTCTAGTAAATACTTTCTACTAGATATTTTCTAGTAGATACTTTCTAGTAGATACTTTCCAGCAAATACTTTCTAGTAGATACTTTCTAGTAGATACTTTCTAGTAGATATTTTCTAGTAGATACTTTCTAGTTGATACTTTCCAATAGATGCTTTCTAGTATATGCTTTCTAGTACATATTTTCTAGTAGATACTTTCTAGTACATATTTTCTAGTAGATACTATCTAGTACATATTTTCTAGTAGAAACTTTCTAGTAGATACTTTCTAGTAGATATTTTCTAGTAGATACTTTCTAGTAGATACTTTCTAGTAGATACTTTCTAGTACATATTTTCTAGTAGATACTTTCTAGTAAACACTTTCTATTAGATACTTTATAGTAGATACTTTCTAGTAGATACTTTCTAGTAAATACTTTCCAGTAAATACTTTCTACTAGATATTTTCTAGTAGATACTTTCTAGTAGATACTTTCCAGCAAACACTTTCTAGAAGATATTTTCTAGTAGATACTTTCTAGTAAATACATTTTAGCAGATATTTTCTAGTAGATATTTTCTAGTAGATACTTTCCAGTAATACTTTCTAGTGCATATTTTCTAGTAGATACTTTCTATTACATATTTTCTAGTAGACACTTTCTAGTAGATACATTCTAGTAAACACTTTTTAGTAGATATTTTCTAGTAGATATTTTCTAGTAGATACTTTCCAGTAATACTTTCTAGTAGATTTTTTCTAGTAGATACTTTCTAGTGCATATTATCTAGTAGATACTTTCTAGTACATATTTTCTAGTAGATACTTTCTAGTACATATTTTCTAGTAGATACTTTCTAGTAGATACTTTCTAGTACATATTTTCTAGTAGATACTTTCCAGTAGATACTTTCTTGTAGATATTTTCTAGTGGATACTTTCTAGTAGATACTTTCTAGGACATATTTTCTAGTAGATACTTTCTAGTAGATACTTTCTAGTACATATTTTCTAGTAGATACTTTCTAGTAGATACATTGCTGTAGATATTTTCTAGTGGATACTTTCTAGTAGATACTTTCTAGTAGATACTTTCTAGTAGATACTTTCTAGTAGATACTTTCTAGTAGATACTTTCTAGTACATATTTTCTAGTAGATACTTTCTAGTAGACACTTTCTATTACATATTTTCTAGTAGATACTTTCTAGTAGATACTTTGCTGTAGATATTTTCTAGTGGATACTTTCTAGTAGATACTTTCTAGGACATATTTTCTAGTAGATACTTTCTAGTAGATACTTTCTAGTACATATTTTCTAGTAGATATTTTCTAGTAAATACTTTCTACTAGATATTTTCTAGTAGATACTTTCTAGTAGATACTTTCCAGCAAATACTTTCTAGTAGATACTTTCTAGTAGATACTTTCTAGTAGATATTTTCTAGTAGATACTTTCTAGTTGATACTTTCCAATAGATGCTTTCTAGTATATGCTTTCTAGTACATATTTTCTAGTAGATACTTTCTAGTACATATTTTCTAGTAGATACTATCTAGTACATATTTTCTAGTAGAAACTTTCTAGTAGATACTTTCTAGTAGATATTTTCTAGTAGATACTTTCTAGTAGATACTTTCTAGTAGATACTTTCTAGTACATATTTTCTAGTAGATACTTTCTAGTAAACACTTTCTATTAGATACTTTATAGTAGATACTTTCTAGTAGATACTTTCTAGTAAATACTTTCCAGTAAATACTTTCTACTAGATATTTTCTAGTAGATACTTTCTAGTAGATACTTTCCAGAAAACACTTTCTAGAAGATATTTTCTAGTAGATACTTTCTAGTAAATACATTTTAGTAGATATTTTCTAG
This sequence comes from Cherax quadricarinatus, assembly GCF_038502225.1. Lineage (NCBI taxonomy): Eukaryota > Metazoa > Arthropoda > Malacostraca > Decapoda > Parastacidae > Cherax > Cherax quadricarinatus. The sequence goes on along the minus strand of NC_091293.1, from coordinate 37,806,613 downwards.
TAGATATTTTCTAGTAGATACTTTCCAGTAATACTTTCTAGTAGATATTTTCTAGTAGATATTTTCTAGTAGATACTTTCCAGTAATACTTTCTAGTGCATATTTTCTAGTAGATACTTTCTATTACATATTTTCTAGTAGACACTTTCTAGTAGATACATTCTAGTAAACACTTTTTAGTAGATATTTTCTAGTAGATATTTTCTAGTAGATACTTTCCAGTAATACTTTCTAGTAGATTTTTTCTAGTAGATACTTTCTAGTGCATATTATCTAGTAGATACTTTCTAGTACATATTTTCTAGTAGATACTTTCTAGTACATATTTTCTAGTAGATACTTTCTAGTAGATACTTTCTAGTACATATTTTCTAGTAGATACTTTCCAGTAGATACTTTCTTGTAGATATTTTCTAGTGGATACTTTCTAGTAGATACTTTCTAGGACATATTTTCTAGTAGATACTTTCTAGTAGATACTTTCTAGTACATATTTTCTAGTAGATATTTTCTAGTAAATACTTTCTACTAGATATTTTCTAGTAGATACTTTCTAGTAGATACTTTCCAGAAAATACTTTCTAGTAGATACTTTCTAGTAGATACTTTCTAATAGATATTTTCTAGTAGATACTTTCTAGTTGATACTTTCCAATAGATGCTTTCTAGTATATGCTTTCTAGTACATATTTTCTAGTAGATACTTTCTAGTACATATTTTCTAGTAGATACTATCTAGTACACATTTTCTAGTAGAAACTTTCTAGTAGATACTTTCTAGTAGATATTTTCTAGTAGATACTTTCTAGTACATATTTTCTAGTAGATACTTTCTAGTACATATTTTCTAGTAGATACTATCTAGTACACATTTTCTAGTAGAAACTTTCTAGTAGATACTTTCTAGTAGATATTTTCTAGTAGATACTTTCTAGTAGATACTTTCTAGTACATATATTCTAGTAGATACTTTCTAGTAGATACTTTCTAATAGATACTTTCTAGTAGATATTTTCTAGTAGATACTTTCTAGTAGATACTTTCTAGTAGATAATTTCTAGTTGATACTTTCGAGTAGATACTTTCTAGTATATGCTTTCTAGTACATATTTTCTAGTAGATACTTTCTAGTACATATTTTCTAGTAGATACTTTCTAGTACATATTTTCTAGTAGATACTTTCTAGTAGATACTTTCTAGTAGATGTCTTCTAGTAGATACTTTCTGGTAGATAATTTCTAGTTGATACTTTCCAGTAGATACTTTCTAGTAGATACTTTCTAGCACATATTTTCTAGTAGATACTTTCTAGTACATATTTTCTAGTAGATACTTTCTAGTACATAATTTCTAGTAGATACTTTCTAGTACATATTTTCTAGTAGATACTTTCTAGTAAATACTTTCTAGTAGATACTTTCTAGTAGATACTTTCTAGTAGATACTTTCTAGTAGATATTTTCTAGTAAATACTTTCTACTAGATATTTTCTAGTAGATACTTTCTAGTAAATACTTTCCAGCAAATACTTTCTAGAAGATATTTTCTAGCAGATACTTTCTAGTAAATACTTTCTAGTAGATAATTTCTAGTAGATACGTTCTTGTAGATACTTTCTAGTAGATACTTCCTAGTAGATACTTTCTAGTAGATACTTTCTAGTAGATACTTTCTAGTAGATACTTTTTAGTAGATACTTTCTAGTAGATACTTTCTAGTAGATATTTTCTAGTAAATACTTTCTAGTAGATACTTTCTAGTAGATGCTTTCTAGTAGATACTTTCTAGTAGATATTTTCTAGTAGATGCTTTCTAGTAGATACTTTCTAGTAGATATTTTCTAATAGATACTTTCTAGTAGATACTTTCTAGTAGATGCTTTCTAGTAGATACTTTCTAGTAGATACTTTCTAGTAGATACTTTCTAGTAGATACTTTCTAGTACATATTTTCTAGTAGATACTTTCTAGTAGATACTTTCTATTACATATTTTCTAGTAGATACTTTCTAGTAGATACTTTGCTGTAGATATTTTCTAGTGGATACTTTCTAGTAGATACTTTCTAGGACATATTTTCTAGTAGATACTTTCTAGTAGATACTTTCTAGTACATATTTTCTAGTAGATATTTTCTAGTAAATACTTTCTACTAGATATTTTCTAGTAGATACTTTCTAGTAGATACTTTCCAGCAAATACTTTCTAGTAGATACTTTCTAGTAGATACTTTCTAGTAGATATTTTCTAGTAGATACTTTCTAGTTGATACTTTCCAATAGATGCTTTCTAGTATATGCTTTCTAGTACATATTTTCTAGTAGATACTTTCTAGTACATATTTTCTAGTAGATACTATCTAGTACATATTTTCTAGTAGAAACTTTCTAGTAGATACTTTCTAGTAGATATTTTCTAGTAGATACTTTCTAGTAGATACTTTCTAGTACATATATTCTAGTAGATACTTTCTAGTAGATACTTTCTAGTAGATACTTTCTAGTAGATATTTTCTAGTAGATACTTTCTAGTAAATACTTTCCAGCAAATACTTTCTAGAAGATATTTTCTAGCAGATACTTTCTAGTAAATACTTTCTAGTAGATAATTTCTAGTAGATACGTTCTTGTAGATACTTTCTAGTAGGTACTTCCTAGTAGATACTTTCTAGTAGATACTTTCTAGTAGATACTTTCTAGTAGATACTTTTTAGTAGATACTTTCTAGTAGATACTTTCTAGTAGATATTTTCTAGTAAATACTTTCTAGTAGATACTTTCTAGTAGATGCTTTCTAGTAGATACTTTCTAGTAGATATTTTCTAGTAGATGCTTTCTAGTAGATACTTTCTAGTAGATATTTTCTAATAGATACTTTCTAGTAGATACAGTGATAAGTGAACAGTATTTAGATAAGGCTAAAGAGGTCTTTGTGGCATTTATGGATTTGGAAAAGGCGTATGACAGGGTGGATAGGGGGGCAATGTGGCAGATGTTGCAGGTGTATGGTGTAGGAGGTAGGTTACTGAAAGCAGTGAAGAGTTTTTACGAGGATAGTGAGGCTCAAGTTAGAGTATGTAGGAAAGAGGGAAATTTTTTCCCAGTAAAAGTAGGCCTTAGACAAGGATGTGTGATGTCACCGTGGTTGTTTAATATATTTATAGATGGGGTTGTAAGAGAACTAAATGCGAGGGTCTTGGCAAGAGGCGTGGAGTTAAAAGATAAAGAATCACACACAAAGTGGGAGTTGTCACAGCTGCTCTTTGCTGATGACACTGTGCTCTTGGGAGATTCTGAAGAGAAGCTGCAGAGATTGGTTGATGAATTTGGTAGGGTGTGCAAAAGAAGAAAATTAAAGGTGAATACAGGAAAGAGTAAGGTTATGAGGATAACAAAAAGATTAGGTGATGAAAGATTGAATATCAGATTGTAGGGAGAGAGTATGGAGGAGGTGAACGTATTCAGATATTTGGGAGTGGACGTGTCAGCGGATGGGTCTATGAAAGATGAGGTGAATCATAGAATTGATGAGGGAAAAAGAGTGAGTGGTGCACTTAGGAGTCTGTGGAGACAAAGAACTTTGTCCTTGGAGGCAAAGAGGGGAATGTATGAGAGTATAGTTTTACCAACGCTCTTATATGGGTGTGAAGCGTGGGTGATGAATGTTGCAGCGAGGAGAAGGCTGGAGGCAGTTGAGATGTCATGTCTGAGGGCAATGTGTGGTGTGAATATAATGCAGAGAATTCGTAGTTTGGAAGTTAGGAGGAGGTGCGGGATTACCAAAACTGTTGTCCAGAGGGCTGAGGAAGGGTTGTTGAGGTGGTTCGGACATGTAGAGAGAATGGAGCGAAACAGAATGACTTCAAGAGTGTATCAGTCTGTAGTGGAAGGAAGGCGGGGTAGGGGTCGGCCTAGGAAGGGTTGGAGGGAGGGGGTAAAGGAGGTTTTGTGTGCGAGGGGCTTGGACTTCCAGCAGGCATGCGTGAGCGTGTTTGATAGGAGTGAATGGAGACAAATGGTTTCTAATACTTGACGTGCTGTTGGAGTGTGAGCAAAGTAACATTTATGAAGGGATTCAGGGAAACCGGCAGGCCGGACTTGAGTCCTGGAGATGGGAAGTACAGTGCCTGCACTCTGAAGGAGGGGTGTTAATGTTGCAGTTTAAAAACTGTAGTGTAAAGCACCCTTCTGGCAAGACAGTGATGGAGTGAATGATGGTGAAAGTTTTTCTTTTTCGGGCCACCCTGCCTTGGTGGGAATCGGCCAGTGTGATAATAAAAAAAAATAAATAACTTTCTAGTAGATGCTTTCTAGTAGATACTTTCTAGTAGATACTTTCTAGTAGATACTTTCTAGTAGATACTTTCTAGTACATATTTTCTAGTAGATACTTTCTAGTAGATACTTTCTAGTACATATTTTCTAGTAGATACTTTCTAGTAGATACTTTCTTGTAGATATTTTCTAGTGGATACTTTCTAGTAGATACTTTCTAGGACATATTTTCTAGTAGATACTTTCTAGTAGATACTTTCTAGTACATATTTTCTAGTAGATATTTTCTAGTAAATACTTTCTACTAGATATTTTCTAGTAGATACTTTCTAGTAGATACTTTCCAGCAAATACTTTCTAGTAGATACTTTCTAGTAGATACTTTCTAGTAGATATTTTCTAGTAGATACTTTCTAGTTGATACTTTCCAATAGATGCTTTCTAGTATATGCTTTCTAGTACATATTTTCTAGTAGATACTATCTAGTACATATTTTCTAGTAGATATTTTCTAGTAGATACTTTCTAGTAGATACTTTCTAGTACATATATTCTAGTAGATACTTTCTAGTAGATACTTTCTAGTAGATACTTTCTAGTAGATACTTTCTAGTAGATACTTTCTAGTAGATATTTTCTAGTAGATACATTCTAGTAGATACTTTCTAGTAGATAATTTCTAGTTGATACTTTCCAGTAGATACTTTCTAGTATATGCTTTCTAGTACATATTTTCTAGTAGATACTTTCTAGTACATATTTTCTAGTAGATACTTTCTAGTACATATTTTCTAGTTAATACTTTCTAGTAGATACTTTCTAGTAGATGTTTTCTAGTAGATACTTTCTGGTAGATAATTTCTAGTTGATACTTTCCAGTAGATACTTTCTAGTAGATACTTTCTAGCACATATTTTCTAGTAGATACTTTCTAGTACATATTTTCTAGTAGATACTTTCTAGTACATAATTTCTAGTAGATACTTTCTAGTACATATTTTCTAGTAGATACTTTCTAGTAAATACTTTCTAGTAGATACTTTCTAGTAGATACTTTCTAGTAGATACTTTCTAGTAGATATTTTCTAGTAAATACTTTCTACTAGATATTTTCTAGTAGATACTTTCTTGTAAATACTTTCCAGCAAATACTTTCTAGAAGATATTTTCTAGCAGATACTTTCTAGTAAATACTTTCTAGTAGATAATTTCTAGTAGATACGTTCTTGTAGATACTTTCTAGTAGATACTTCCTAGTAGATACTTTCTAGTAGATACTTTCTAGTAGATACTTTCTAGTAAATACTTTCTAGTAAATACTTTTTAGTAGATACTTTCTAGTAGATACTTTCTAGTAGATATTTTCTAGTAAATACTTTCTAGTAGATACTTTCTAGTAGATGCTTCCTAGTAGATACTTTCTAGTAGATATTTTCTAGTAGATGCTTTCTAGTATACTTTCTAGTAGATATTTTCTAATAGATACTTTCTAGTAGATACTTTCTAGTAGATGCTTTCTAGTAGATACTTTCTAGTAGATACTTTCTCGTCGATGCTTTCTAGTAGATACTTTCTAGTCGATGCTTTCTAGTAGATACTTTCTAGTAGATACTCTCTAGTAGATGCTTTCTAGTAGATACTTTCTAGTAGATACTTTCTGGTCGATGCTTTCTAGTAGATACTTTCTAGTAGATGCTTTCTAGTAGATACTTTCTAGTAGATACTTTCTAGTAGATACTTTCTAGTAGATACTTTCTAGTAGATGCTTTCAGTAATTGTAACCATCATGTTTTTCCTCCTCTTTCACTCTAGTTGTGTTCTTCCTTTTCTTCTCTCACTCTAGTTGTGTTCTTCCTTTTCTTCTCTCACTCTAGTTGTGTTCTTCCTCTTCTTCTCTCACTCTAGTTGTGTTCTTCCTCTTCTTCTCTCACTCTAGTTGTGTTCTTCCTCTTCTTCTCTCACTCTAGTTGTGTTCTTCCTCCCCTTCTCTCACTCTAGTTGTGTTCTTCCTCCCCTTCTCTCACTCTAGTTGTGTTCTTCCTCCCCTTCTCTCACTCTAGTTGTGTTCTTCCTCCCCTTCTCTCACTCTAGTTGTGTTCTTCCTCCCTCATCTCTCACTCTAGTTGTGTTCTGCCTCTCCCTCTGTCTAGTTGTTTTCTCAACGCGTCTAGAAAATGCTGAGTTATCATTTTTCTATCATGACATCGTGGTCATTTGTTTACTTAATTTCACTTGTATTCGCCGAAATCTTTGATTTTGAGTTCTGTAGTATTAAGTAGGTACCAGTAAGGTCTGAAGTTAATATATTAATAAAATTACAATGTGAAACAAAGATGTTGTCGGCTATGTTTGATTAGTCCAGTAAATAATGTGCTGAGAGGAAGAGAGAGAGAGAGAGAGAGAGAGAGAGAGAGAGAGAGAGAGAGAGAGAGAGATAGAGAGAGAGAGAGAGAGAGAGAGAGACAGACAAACAGAGAAAGAAAGAGAGGTAGGTAGGTAGGTAGGTACCTCCAACAGAGGGTTGGTAGGGGTAAGGGAGGGGTGATGCAGAGTTCGCCTTTGTCCAACTCAGTGTCAGGCAATATAACAATTCTGTCTCTTGGTCTCAATCCTCTTCTCTTTCTCCCTTGCTGCTACCCTATATTATATATATATATATATATATATATATATATATATATATATATATATATATATATATATATATATATATATATATATATATATATATATATATATATATATATATATATATATATATATATATATATATATATATATATATATATATATGTATATATATATATATATATATATATATATATATATATATATATATATATATATATATATATTTATATATATATATATATATATATATATATATATATATATATATATATATATATATATATATATATATATATATATATATATATATATATATATATATATGGCCGATTCCCACCAAGGCAGGGTGGCCCGAAAAAGAAAAACTTTCACCATCATTCACTCCATCACTGTCTTGCCAGAAGGGTGCTTTACACTACAGTTTTTAAACTGCAACATTAACACCCCTCCTTCAGAGTGCAGGCACTGTACTTCCCATCTCCAGGACTCAAGTCCGGCCTGCCGGTTTCCCTGAACCCCTTCATAAATGTTACTTTGCTCACACTCCAACAGCACGTCAGGTATTAAAAACCATTTGTCTCCATTCACTCCTATCAAACACGCTCACGCATGCCTGCTGGAAGTCCAAGCCCCTCGCACACAAAACCTCCTTTACCCCCTCCCTCCAACCTTTCCTAGGCCGACCCCTACCCCGCCTTCCTTCCACTACAGACTGATACACTCTTGAAGTTATTCTGTTTCGCTCCATTCTCTCCACATGTCCGAACCACCTCAACAACCCTTCCTCAGCCCTCTGGACAACAGTTTTGGTAATCCCGCACCTCCTCCTAACTTCCAAACTACGAATTCTCTGCATTATATTCACACCACACATTGCTCTCAGACATGACATCTCCACTGCCTCCAGCCTTCTCCTCGCTGCAACATTCATCACCCATGCTTCACACCCATATAAGAGCGTTGGTAAAACTATACTCTCATACATTCCCCTCTTTGCCTCCAAGGACAAAGTTCTTTGTCTCCACAGACTCCTAAGTGCACCACTCACCCTTTTCCCCTCATCAATTCTATGATTCACCTCATCTTTCATAGACCCATCCGCTGACACGTCCACTCCCAAATATCTGAATGCATTCACCTCCTCCATACTCTCTCCCTCCAATCTGATATCCAATCTTTCATCACCTAATCTTTTTGTTGTCCTCATAACCTTACTGTTTCCTGTATTCACTTTCAATTTTCTTCTTTTGCACACCCTACCAAATTCATCCACCAATCTCTGCAACTTCTCTTCAGAATCTCCCAAGAGCACAGTGTCATCAGCAAAGAGCAACTGTGACAACTCACACTTTATGTGTGATTCTTTATCTTTTAACTCCACGCCTCTTGCCAAGACCCTCGCATTTACTTCTCTTACAACCCCATCTATACATATATTAAACAACCACGGTGACATCACACATCCTTGTCTAAGGCCTACTTTTACTGGGAAATAATTTCCCTCTTTCCTACATACTCTAACTTGAGCCTCACTATCCTCGTAAAAACTCTTCACTGCTTTCAGTAACCTACCTCCTACACCATACACCTGCAACATCTGCCACATTGCCCCCCTATCCACCCTGTCATACGCCTTTTCCAAATCCATAAATGCCACAAAGACCTCTTTAGCCTTATCTAAATACTGTTCACTTATATGTTTCACTGTAAACACCTGGTCCACACACCCCCTACCTTTCCTAAAGCCTCCTTGTTCATCTGCTATCCTATTCTCCGTCTTACTCTTAATTCTTTCAATAATAACTCTACCATACACTTTGCCAGGTATACTCAACAGACTTATCCCCCTATAATTTTTGCACTCTCTTTTATCCCCTTTGCCTTTATACAAAGGAACTATGCATGCTCTCTGCCAATCCCTAGGTACCTTACCCGCTTCCATACATTTATTAAATAATTGCACCAACCACTCCAAAACTATATCCCCACCTGCTTTTAACATTTCTATCTTTATCCCATCAATCCCGGCTGCCTTACCCCCTTTCATTTTACCTACTGCCTCACGAACTTCCCCCACACTTACAACTGGCTCTTCCTCACTCCTACAAGATGTTATTCCTCCTTGTCCTATACACGAAATCACAGCTTCCCTTTCTTCATCAACATTTAACAATTCCTCAAAATATTCCCTCCATCTTCCCAATACCTCTAACTCTCCATATAATAACTCTCCTCTCCTATTTTTAACTGACAAATCCATTTGTTCTCTAGGCTTTCTTAACTTGTTAATCTCACTCCAAAACTTTTTCTTATTTTCAACAAAATTTGTTGATAACATCTCACCCACTCTCTCATTTGCTCTCTTTTTACATTGCTTCACCACTCTCTTAACCTCTCTCTTTTTCTCCATATACTCTTCCCTCCTTGCATCACTTCTACTTTGTAAAAACTTCTCATATGCTAACTTTTTCTCCCTTACTACTCTCTTTACATCATCATTCCACCAATCGCTCCTCTTCCCTCCCGCACCCACTTTCCTGTAACCACAAACTTCTGCTGAACACTCTAACACTACATTTTTAAACCTACCCCATACCTCTTCGACCCCATTGCCTATGCTCTCATTAGCCCATCTATCCTCCAATAGCTGTTTATATCTTACCCTAACTGCCTCCTCTTTTAGTTTATAAACCTTCACCTCTCTCTTCCCTGATGCTTCTATTCTCCTTGTATCCCATCTACCTTTTACTCTCAGTGTAGCTACAACTAGAAAGTGATCTGATATATATGTGGCCCCTCTATAAACATGTACATCCTGAAGTCTAATCAACAGTGTTTTATCTACCAATACATAATCCAACAAACTACTGTCATTTCGCCCTACATCATATCTTGTATACTTATTTATCCTCTTTTTCTTAAAATATGTATTACCTATAACTAAACCCCTTTCTATACAAAGTTCAATCAAAGGGCTCCCATTATCATTTACACCTGGTACCCCAAACTTACCTACCACACCCTCTCTAAAAGTTTCTCCTACTTTAGCATTCAGGTCCCCTACCACAATTACTCTCTCACTTGGTTCAAAGGCTCCTATACATTCACTTAACATCTCCCAAAATCTCTCTCTCTCCTCTGCATTCCTCTCTTCTCCAGGTGCATACACGCTTATTATGACCCACTTCTCGCATCCAACCTTTACTTTAATCCACATAATTCTTGAATTTACACATTCATATTCTCTTTTCTCCTTCCATAACTGATCATATACATACATATATATATATATATATATATGTATATATATATATATATATATATATATATATATATATATATATATATATATATGTATGTATATATATATCGTGCCGAATATGTAAAACTGGTCAATTAGCAAGAACTCTTTTAAAATTTAGTCCTTTCTAAAATTTTCTCTTATACGTTTAAAGATATATTTTTTTCATTAATGTTAATGTAAAACTTTATAATTTTCCATCAAAAGAATCTTAGAAAACTTACTTAACCTTATTATAACAGGAACAATTTATTTTACCCTAACCCAACTAAATATATTTTAGATTTGTTTACAATAATTTAATACTAAACAAACACAGTGAAATATATTTTTTTCGTTAGGTTCAGAATGATTTTGACGAAATTATTGCATACACAAATTTTCACTTGTCCTATATGGCAAGATGAGCGTTGCTATTTAAGCCAAGATCGCAAGTTCTGCCTATTCGGCACGACATATATATATATATATATATATATATATATATATATATATATATATATATATATATATATGTATATATGTATATATATATGTGTATATATATATATATGTATATATGTATATATATATACATATATATATATATATATACATATATATATATATATATATATACATATATATATATATGCCATAAGATCACAGTAAACAGGTGATTTCAGAATATGCAAAACAACCACTCTGAAAGAATAGAGAAATTCCAAGCGCTTTCGTGACTACTCAACTTGCTGTTGCTGTCTGGTGGCCTTGCTGTTGCTGTCTGTTGCTCTTGCTGTTGCTGTCTGGTGGTCTTGCTGTAGCTATCTATTGGTCTTGCTGCTGTCTGGGATCTTGTTGTTGCTGTCTGGTGGCCTTGCTGTTGCTGTCTGGTGGCCTTGCTGCTGCTGTCTGGGGTCTTGCTGTTGCTGTCTGTTGGTCTTTCTGCTGCTGTCTGGTGGTCTTGCTGCTGCTGCCTCGTGGTCTTGCTGCTGCTGTCTGGTGACTTTGCTGTTGCTGTCTGTTGGTCTTGCTGTTGCTGTCTGGTGGTCTTTCTGTTGCTGTCTATTGGTCTTGCTGCTGGCTGGGATCTTGTTGTTGCTGTCTGGTGGCCTTGGTGTTGCTGTCTGTTGGTCTTTCTGCTGCTGTCTGGTGGTCTTACTGTTGCTGTCTGGTGGCCTTGGTGTTGCTGTCTGGTGGCCTTGGTGTTGCTGTCTGGTGGCCTTGCTGTTGCCGTCTGGTGGCCTTGCTGTTGCTGTCTGATGGCTTTGCTCTTGCTGTCTGTTGGTCTTGATGTTGCTGTTTGGTGGTCTTGCTGTTGCTGTCTATTGGTCTTGATGTTGCTGTCTGGTGGTCTTGCTGTTGCTGTCTGTTGGTCTTGATGTTGCTGTCTGGTGGTCTTGTTGTTGCTGTCTGTTGGTCTTGATGTTGCTGTCTGGTGGCTTTGGTGTTGCTGTCTGTTGGTCTTGATGTTGCTGTCTGGTGGTCTTGCTGTTGCTGTCTGTTGCTCTTACTGTTGCTGTCTGGTGGCCTTGCTGTTGCTGTCTGGTGGCCTTGCTGTTGCTCTCTGGTGGCCTTGCTGTTGCTCTCTGGTGGCCTTGCTGTTGCTGTCTTGTGGCCCTGCTGTTGCTGTCTATTGGTCTTGCTCTTGCTATCTGATGGTCTTGCTGTTGCTGTCTGGTGGCCATTTTACTGCTACTCCTGCTGTCTGTGGGCCAGACAATCTTCCCAGCACGCTGGTTCCTTAAATTAAACACACACACACACACACACACACACACACACACACACACACACACACACACACACACACACACACACACAGGACCTGTTACTTACACAGGGCAGAGAGATGTGACAGGTTGTGGTACTGGTGTAGTCAAAGACGTCACTGAGAATTAACAACTACGACATTCTTCAAAGGTTTGGTTTCTGCAGAACTGGAATTACTATCACGTGATAAGAAGCATCTGTGAGAGTGGCTTGTTATTGTGTGTGTGTTTGTGTGTGTGTGTGTGTGTGTGTGTGTGTTTGTGTGTGTGTGTCGTTACTCACCTAATTGTGGTTGCAAGGGTGTGTGTGTGTTTGTGTGTGTGTATGTGGCTTTTGTCCTAGGCACATGTGAATAGACGTGTGTGTTTGTGTGTGTTTGTGTGTACTCACCTAGTTGACTCACCTAGTTGAGGTTGCGGGGGTCGAGTCCGAGCTCCTGGCCCCGCCTCTTCACTGATCGCTACTAGGTCACTCTCCCTGAGCCGTGAGCTTTATCATACCTCTGCTTAAAGCTATGTATGGATCCTGCCTCCACTACATCGCTTCCCAAACTATTCCACTTACTACTCTGTGGCTGAAGAAATACTTCCTAACATCCCTGTGATTCATCTGTGTCTTTAGCTTCCAACTGTGTCCCCTTGTTACTGTGTCCAATCTCTGGAACATCCTGTTTTTGTCCACCTTGTCAATTCCTCTCAGTATTTTGTATGTCGTTATCATGTCCCCCCTATCTCTCCTGTCCTCCAGTGTCGTCAGGTTGATTTCCCTTAACCTCTCCTCGTAGGACATACCTCTTAGCTCTGGGACTAGTCTTGTTGCAAACCTTTGCACTTTCTCTAGTTTCTTTACGTGCTTGGCTAGGTGTGGGTTCCAAACTGGTGCCGCATACTCCAATATGGGCCTAACGTATACGGTGTACAGGGTCCTGAACGATTCCTTATTAAGATGTGTGTGTGTGTGTGTGTGTTTGTATGTGTATATGTGTGTGTACTCACCTACGTGTTGTTGTAGAGGGTCGAGGGAGTGTCTACCCCGGCTGGTTCTAGTTATGTACAATATATAAATATCCGAAGTCTCTACTGCTGCCGTACTGGCGCCACCCCTCACCCTCACCAACCCCCTACTTCCCCCCTCCCCTTGGCATCATTCCTCCCCCTTTCATCCCTCTCCCCATTGCCTCACCCCTCTCCCTTACATCCTACCACCCCGTGGCCTCTCCCCTCCATCATGCCTTCCCTTCCCCCTTACCTCCCCTCACCCTCATGCCTCTCCTCTCACCCCTCCCTACCCACCTCACACATCGCTCCAACTGACCCCTCGGTCCCTAATTTTTCCTCCCTGCCCATCCTTCCACCCCAAACACTTACCCGCCCCCTAGTTCTCCATGTTAATGATATACGACAGGTACATTAGGTGGAGTACACCTCAGCACAGTGTTGTGTTGTGTTGTGTTATGTTGTGTTATGTTGTGTTGTAGACTATTGTGGTCGCGGCCAATATACATATATATATATATATATATATATATATATATATATATATATATATATATATATATATATATATATATATATATATATATATATATATATATATATATATATATATACAGTAGACATTTATTTAGCACGAGTATATTTGGCACGATTTGAGTATAGCACGACTGACGGCACAATTTTATGTAACACGTCGTATGATGAATCTAACACCTTCAGTTTGCGGGAAGGTAACAAAAACTTCCCTTTTCCTCAAGCAGCCGCCTTGTTGTGGTTCAGCTGGGGAGACCTGCTGCTGTCCCCAGCCCCTCCCCCCTGACACCCCCCCCCCAGCCCCCCCCTGACACCCCCCCACCCCAGCCCCCCCTGACACCACCCCACCCCAGCCCCCCCTGACACCACCCCACCCCAGCCCCCCCTGACACCACCCCACCCCAGCCCCCCCTGACACCACCCCACCCCAGCCCCCCCCTGACACCACCCCACCCCAGCCCTCCCTGACACCACCCCACCCCAGCCCCCCCTGACACCACCCCACCCCAGCCCCTCCCCCTGACACCACCCCACCCCAGCCCCCCCTGACACCACCCCACCCCAGCCCCTCCCCCTGACACCACCCCACCCCAGCCCCTCCCCCTGACACCACCCCACCCCAGCCCCCCCTGACACCACCCCACCCCAGCCCTCCCTGACACCACCCCACCCCAGCCCCCCCTGACACCACCCCACCCCAGCCCCTCCCCCTGACACCACCCCACCCCAGCCCCCCCTGACACCACCCCACCCCAGCCCCTCCCCCTGACACCACCCCACCCCAGCCCCTCCCCCTGACACCACCCCACCCCAGCCCCCCCTGACACCCCCCCACCCCAGCCCCTCCCCCTGACACCCCCCCCCACCCCCCCCTGACACCACCCCACCCCAGCCCCCCCCCCCCCCTGACACCACCCCACCCTAGCCCCCCCTGACACCACCCCACCCCAGCCCCCCCTGACACCACCCCACCCCAGCCCCTCCCCCTGACACCACCCCACCCCAGCCCCCCCTGACACCACCCCACCCCAGCCCCCCTGACACCACCCCACCCCAGCCCCCCCTGACACCACCCCACCCCAGCCCCCCCTGACACCACCCCACCCCAGCCCCTCCCCCTGACACCACCCCACCCCAGCCCCCCCTGACACCACCCCACCCCAGCCCCCCCTGACACCACCCCACCCCAGCCCCCCCTGACACCACCCCACCCCAGCACCCCCTGACACCACCCCACCATCGAACATTCGTACTTCATAGTGTCCAGTCCAACTTCTCTGCTACAAGCTTGTGATTGTGAATTGTGTTTTGATCTTTTAATTGCTATATCTTGTGTCTACCAAGCAATCATGACACCCAGTAAGCATACCAGTGTTGCTCAAAGTGGCAAAAAAGATATAAACATTTAAGTCTTAGAATTAACGAAGGAAACAAAGATATTAGACAAAACTTCCTGTGGCCATAATGATGTGTTACTTTGTACACATAAAAAAAGGTAAACAAGTTTATGTGACTGACTGACTTAGTGACTGACTGACTGACTGACTGACTGACTGACTGAATGAATGAATGAATGACTGAGTGACTAACTTACTGAATGACTTATTGAATGACTTTACTGACTTGCTGAATGACTTGACTGGCTTACTGAATCACTTGACTGACTTACTGAATGACTTGACTGGCTTACTGAATTACTTGACTGACTTACTGAATGACTTGATTGACTAAATGACAAAGTTAGACACTCCAGTACAACCATCAACTTCAGTACCAGTACCGCTACCATCCATCTCAGCCCAGTAGGACCACAACATAACTCTCCACTCTCCTCACAATCATCCACAAACACCAGCACCCACAATTTAAGGTAAGAAATACTATTATTTCTGTTACAATGAACTACAATTACATATTCACTTTTATTTTTTAAGATGTGGAGGCCTAAAAAAAAGTTGTTTGGCTTTCTTGGGGCTCTCAGGAACGTAACCCTATTTTTCCAATAAGTTCTTCAGTTCATTTAACATACGGTTTTACCTAACACGGTGTTTTCAGGAACGTAACTACAGTGTTAAATAACAGTCTACTGTATATATATATATATATATATATATATATATATATATATATATATATATATATATATATATATATATATATATATATATATATATATCTATATATATATGTGTGTGTGTGTGTTCTCACCTAGTTGAGGTTGCAGGGGTCGATTCATAGCTCCTGGGCCTGCCTCTTCACTGGCCACTACTAGGTCACTCTCCCTTAACCATGAGCTTTATCATACCTCTGCTTAAAGCTATGTATGGATCCTGCCTCCACTACATCGCTTCCCAAATTATTCCACTTCCTGACAACGCTGTGAATGAAGAAATACTTCCTAACATCCCTGTGATTCATCTTCAACTTCCAACTGTGACCCCTTGTTGCTGTGTCCCATCTCTGGAACACTCTGTCTCTGTCCACCTTGTCAATTCCTCTTAGTATTTTATATGTCGTTATCATGTCCTCCCTATCTCTCCTATCCTCCAGTGTCGTCAGGTCGATTTCCCTGAACCTCTCCTCACAGGACATACCCCTTAGCTGTGGGACTAGTCTTGTTGCAAACCTCTGAACTTTCTCTAGTTTCTTTATGTGCTTGGCTAGATGTGGGTTCCAAACTGGTGCCGCATACTCTAATATGGGCCTAACGTACATGGTGTACAGGGTCCTGAACGATTCCTTATTAAGATGGTGGAATGCTGTTCTTAGGTTTGCTAGGCACTAATATGCTGCAGCACTTATTTAGTTGATATGTGCCTCAGGAGATGTGCCTGGTGTTATACTCACCTCAAGATCTTTTTCCTTGAGTGAGTTTTGTAGTCTCTGGCCCCCTAGACTTTACTCTGTCTGTGGTCTTCTTTGCCCTTCCCCAATCTTCATGACTTCGCACTTTATGGGGTTGAACTCCAGGATCCGATTGCTGGACCAGGCCTGCAGCCTGTCCAGATCCCTTTGTAGTTCTTCCTGGTCCTCGTCCGATTGAATTCTTCTCATCAACTTCACATCATCTGCAAACAGGGACACTTCAGAATCTATTCACTGCTGTCTTCCTGAAAGGTATTCCCTAATCCATTGTAGTGCCTTCCCTGTAATCCCTGCCTGGTCCTCCAGTTTTTGCACTAATCTCTTGTGTGGAACTGTGTCAAACGCCTTCTTACAGTCCAAGAAAATGCAATCTACCCACCCCTCTCTCTCTTGTCTTACTGCTGTCACCCTGTCATAGAACTCCAGTAGGTTTGTGACACAGGATTTCCCGTCCCTGATACTGTGTTGGCTATTTATGATAAGATCATTTCTTTCTAGGTGTTCCATCACTCTTCTCCTGATAATCTTCTCCATGACTTTACATACTATACACGTCAGTGACACTGGTCTATAGTTTAGTGCTTCTTGTCTGTCTTCTTTTTAAAAAATTGGGACTATATTTGCTGTCTTCCATGCCTCAGGTAATCTCCCTGTTTCGATAGATGTGTTGAATATTGTTGTTAAGGGTTCACATAGCACCTCTGCACCCTCTCTCAGGACCCATGGAGAGATGTCATCTGGCCCCATCGCCTTTGAGGTATCTAGCTCACTAAGAAGCCTCTTCACTTCTTCCTCGGTTGAATGCATTGCATCCAACACTTGGTGGTGTACCCCACCTCTCCGTCTTTCTGGAGTCCCTTCTGTCTGCTCCGTGAGCACTTTTTTGAATCTCATGTTGAGTTCCTCACATACTTCACAGTTGTTTCATGTGATCTCTCCTCCTTCCTTCCTTAGCCTGATTACCTGGTTCTTTACTGTTGTTTTCCTCCTTGTGAAGGCTTACTCAGCCCTGTAACAACTTCAGACAGTATTTCCAAGGCTGGCTCCTCCTCAGGAAAATTAATGAATAGAAAAAGAAATAATAACAGACAAACATAAACACTTTATTATATAGAAAATATAAAATATAAAACACTTAAATATGAAATATTAATCCTACATTAAAGAAAATGAAAAATGAAAAATATAAATGATAACTGAATTAAACGCTAATATAAAACTTGGGTGTCTGGTGTTGGTGACACTGTGTGTTGTTGAAATCGTAGCCGTTGCTGATGATGGTGGGGGGTCGCAGGTGTTGGTTACAACCCACTGGCTAGTTCTTCACAGTATAGCCTTGAGTATTCTATCCCAATGACAGGAAAGCAGGTTCTTTACCGCTGCAATGATAAGGGGTTACGTCCTGCAGTTTCATACAGGTGCACAGGTAATTAAATCCAAAATGGGGAAGTCTCAGGACGTTAGTCCATCTCCATCAGTTCTACTCGTTGATTGGCAGGTGACCCTCTCTGTCATCCAAGCTGGAAAGATAGACAGATTACCCACTGCTTAAGAAATCACTCTCCATGATAAGTACAATACCTAAAAGATGTGGTGATTATTACAACAGTCAACCTAGAGCAAGACTGAAAGGACTAAGTTTATTATTGGTCAAAAGTGAAGCTTTTAACCAATAAATCCACTAGAATACAAGGCAGGCATGTACTTACAGTAGTGCTGGGAGCTGTGAGTCTAGTGATTACTGTTTGGACCGGAGCCCCACACGTCACCTTTCGGGGGGGAAGGAGGGGAAGGGATAGCGGGAGCTAAACTGACCCTACCTTAACAAGCAGCCGGCAGTCAAACTATCACTTTCAGGGTGGGGGAAAAAAGGCGGGAATAGCAGGAGCTTGACTTACACTACCTTAACAAGTTACTATATACTCCCTCGCTACTCCTATCTATTAAACTTTTCCCTCACACTCCCCCATACCAAGACTTATAGTCAAGGAGTATAAGAAGAATTGGCGAGGAAAATGTTCTAACATATGGAAGTTGCGCAAGGCAAGAAATCTTCTACTGACTGTCACGACTTAACCAGTCAGAGAAATAATTGGATGAACCATTGATATACTCAGTATGGAACTTAGAAGCCTGGAGTGCCAATATCCACTTCAAGAGGCGACTGTTGGTTCTCTTAAAAGTTTCTAGGTATATCAAAGGTTTGTGGTCCGTTTCTAAAATGAATTCTTTTCCCAGCAAATAAAATTTAAGTTTGGAGATACCCCACACAAGGGCCAAACATTCTTTTTCTATGGTGGAGTATCTCGTTTCTGCGGGAAGGAGTTTCCGGCTTATGAAGCATACAGGGAAGGGAGTACCATCATGGCATTGTAGTAGCACCGCACCTAAACCAGTATTGGAGGCATCAGTTCTTAAACAAAATGTTTTATTAATATCTGGAATCTTAAGTATAGGATCTTTCGAAAAGATACTTTTAATCTCATTAAACTTTTCCCGATCTACGTCGGAAAGTTCAAGAGGTTCCTTCACAGACTTTTTAAGGAAGTTGGATAAGATGCCTGTAAGATCAGTAAGGTTCGGGATAAACCGTGCATAAAAATTTACAGAACCAAGAAAACTACGCATGAGCTTCTTGGTTTTGGGGAATTTAAATTCTAATAAAGCTTTGATCTTACTGGGGAGAGGCTGTAGAGAGTTATTAGAAAGTATCAGTCCAAGATATCTAATCTTGTTATACCCAAGGAAGCATTTCTTCAGCTTGGCAGTGAGGCCATGTGAGCGTAACCTACACAAAACTGATGTTAATGTTTGGATATGTTCGCCCCATGTGGATGTCATTACGTAAATGTTATCAAAATAAACTGAAACATTTGACATATTACCCAAGACCTTTCTCATCAGTCTCACGTAGGTAGCACAGGCAGTTACCAAACCGAAGGGCATAGTTCTATACTTTAAGGCCTCTGAAGTCAATAGCAAGTCTATATGAATTATCCTCCTTCTTAACCATGACTACTGGTGAAAAATATGAAGATACTGAAGGTTCAATGATCTTTAGTTTTAATAATTTGTCTACCTCTCGGTCAAATGCATCCCTAAGGTGAACTGGAACTGGGTATAATTTTCGTTTGATAGGATTGTCCGTCACTAAGTCAATCTTATGGACTACCGTGGAGGTAACACCTGGAATATCAGTAAAGACGTCTGAAAAGTTACTCACACATTGAAGTAGTTCATGTCTCTTATGGTCATCCAAAGATTCATTAATATTAATGTTGGTTGCGCCCGAGTGGTCAAGAGTCACCAAGTCATGTAGTTCATCATAGTCTAAGTTAGAGGTGTCAATTACACACACCTTACATTCTTCAGTTGTCTTATCAAGTTCGTGTGAAAAAACTAAGTCGAAGTTATTAAGGCAGTTAACCGAATTTCTTCGGTAATATTTCTTAAGGATGTTGATATGATAAAGCTTAGGTTTCCCCTTGACTTCTATGAGGTAGTCAACTTTCCCACAAATTTTTAATACTTTATATGGACCTTTCCATGCTACTAATAATTTATTTGATTTGATCGGCAAAAGTACAAGAACTTCATCCCCTACTTTAAAACTTCTCCTCTGACTTTTGGAATCAAAATAGGTTTTGTACTGGTCCATTGACAAAGTTAAGTTTTTCGAAACTATGTCAGAGGTCTCCTCAAGTTTGGATCTAAGGTCAAGGAGAAACTGGTAAGAAGACTGAACCTCAGCATTTACCTCCTCATTAGTCCATAAGTCATGAAGGATGGACAATGGACCTCTGGCCTGTCTACCATAGAGAAGTTCAAAAGGTGAAAACCCCAAAGAGTCACTGGGAACTTCCCTCATGGCAAACAAAGCACAGGGTAGGTAACGATGCCACTCCTTAGGTTTAAGGGAGAAAAGTTTCCTTAAAATTGACTTTAGAATCGAATGCTGGCGCTCAATCCTCCCATTACAGCTGGGATGATAGGGTGTGGTGAAGAGAGGCTTCACTCCCAGAAGTTGGTATAGATGTTGCATTAAGTCAGATATGAATTGTGTCCCACGGTCAGACAAAATTTCTCTAGGGATGCCCACTCTGGAGAAGATGGACAAAAGGGCTTCAGCCACCTCTGTAGCAGTTATGGTTTTTAAGGGAACGGCTTCAGGGAAGATCGAAGCATAATCAACTAATGTTAATATATATCTATGTCCCCCAGATGAAAGTGGAGATAAAGGACCAACGATGTCAATAGCTACTCTTTCAAACGGTACCGTAAAGATTGGCATTTTGACCATAGGTACTCGCCTGGTACCTCGGGAGGATGACAGTTGGCAAACTTTACACGATCTACAATAGGTAGTGACATCTGAGGACATTTTTGGCCAAAAATAGGTTTCCCTATTTTTATTTAAGGTTTTACGATGCGAGAAATGCCCGGCCACTGGCAGGTCATGAGCCATTTTAAGAACAGTCTCTCTGCATTGACTTGGAACAACTAAGATGGAATAGTCTATCTCATCTGAATTTAATTTGAATACTGACTTGTACAAGATACCTTTTTTATATTCAAATTTATATGAAAAGTTTTTCCTTTGGATAACTTGATTTTGTTTAGCGGCATTATGGCAATTCTGAAGAGAAGGGCAATTACGTTGTAAATTGACAAAGGAGTCCTTCGATATGTCTAAAGGCTTAAAGTCAGGGAAAATCAAAGGATGGACAGTAGGAGAAGCCTGGGCTTTGGTCTGAGCCCTAGTCAAGACATTTATGGTATCGGAAGTGATATCTTCACTTTCATCTAATAAGTGAACCGGTGATCCTACTACCTCGCTTTCGAGAGTAGCATCACTGGTTTTTAATCCCACATGAATCTCACGAGACATTGTCTCATCTGAACTTTCGAGGGACTTCTCTGACTCTACAGGAAGAGGATCTGAAAAGCCTATGTCCACCTTTGGTGATGAAAGGTCAACCTCAGAAGGAAGAATGGCACCTTTTACATTACCTATTAGTACGGAGCAAGAAGTGATGGGAGCTAGTACGGCTTCAGACCAACCTGTGAACCATTTAGACCTAATGTAACAACGGATGATAGGAAAAGTGTCCGTACGGCCCAAGTAGTCTGAAAGTATAGCAGAGGAATGAGTTTCTTTAAGGTTAGGGAACAGCTTATCAGAAATGACTATACATGTGCATCCAGTGTCTCGTGAAATGGTAGATACATTAAGTCCATTAACTGTTCCTGAACAGAAGGGTGCTTGGTCATTACAGTCTTTAAAACAACTTCCAACTTTTTGGACCTTCTTAGAAGGACAATCTGGACGTTTATGTCACTTAACATCACACAAATGACAAACAGGAATAAAAGAAGTCATTTTACTTTCCACTAGAGGCTTTGATTTCTTAAGGTCTGATGAACCCTTGCCCTTAGGGTTCGATCCCTTTAGGTCTTTATAGGAATTGTGAGCCTCAGCATACAGGTCAGCAGCCTCAGCAACTTCCTCAGCTTTAATCAGGTTATGTTCTCTAATGAATGTTCGTATCTGGTGAGGAAGAGCTGTAAGGAACTGGTCAGCAATCATGAAGTCTCTAAGAGATTCATAACTGTGATCAATTCCTGAACTCTCTATCCAGAAGTCGAACAAACGAAAGAGTGCTACCTGTAACTGCTGAAAGTTTTGGCCAGGCTGTAAGGTGGCATACCTGAAATCTTTCCTGTAAGAATTAGTGGTTTTTTGATATGCTTTAAGGATTGCCTTCTTCAGTAGGTTATAATTACATATAATATCCTGTGACAAAGTTGCATAGATATTCAAAGCTGTATCAGAAAATAACATTCCTAACCTGGTAGCCCAGGTGTCAGCAGGCCATTCACAGAGGGTAGCAGTATTTTCAAACCTAATAATGTATGAAGTTATGTCTTCCCCCTCTGTGAAGGGAGGTAAATTAGGTGTTGGAATATGTGCACTAGCTGCATGATGTTCAATTACTCCTTCCTCTAATTGTTGTTGTGTAAGAGTTAACTTTTTATTCTCTAATTCAAGGCGAGCTTTTTCGAGCTCGCGATCCTTTTCTCTCTCTATTAACTCAAGTTCTCTAGCTTTTCCTCACGTTCTCTAGCTTTTTCCTCAACTTCTCTATCCTTTGCTCTTTCCTCAAGTTCTCTTATTTTAGCCTGTTCCTCTCGTATTTTAGCCTGTTCCTCACGTACTCTAGCTCTTTCTTCACAATCAAGTCTATCACGCTCCTTTTTGTCTTCTCTTTCTCTTTCTAACCGTCTTTCTTGGATTTCTCTCTCAATTCTCTCTCTCTCCTTTTTCTCTTCTTTTTCCCATTCTAACTGTCTCTCTTCTCTCTCAATTCTCTCTCTTTTAAGTCCTTCCTGGATCTTAGCACTAATGAAAGATTCTAAATTTTTCCCTGTTATTCCTAACTTACTTCCAGCGTTCATCCAAAACTGGTATTCCTCCATACTTGCAAGAATAACTTAAACTATCAGGGGAAATGAAATGGGTATTAAAGAAAACAGAGGGTTCAATTCCTGCTCCGCTCAAACTGTAAATAAACCAGAGGGCTCTATCCCTACTTCAATTAAACAATATGTATTAATTAAAATGAAGGGTTCTATGCCGGCTCTGAGCAAACAGTAAGTAGAATGGGGTCACTTGACGATCCAATCTTCTCACCAACAAATCAAGAGTGTCCTATGACAGTTCCCTTGATATAATAAAGAGCTCAATGAAACAAATTGTCACTGGAAAATCTCGGGTCCCTAGAGTCTAATCCTCCAAAGTGTTTCAAGCTCACACAAAAATAGATGGCAGAATTAACTAGTATTCCTGCCTTGACTTGACTTACAATAAATTGAGACTATAACAATCACCAAATCTTTTAAATACCTGTACTGTAGTCCTACCATAGAGAATGATTACTCATGGCTGGTGGTAACCATCTGTGGTATGCGGCATTGAAGTTCCAATGGTAGATTCGAGATGGAGTTGAATCTTGAGTCAGTAGAGTTGATCCTGGCAGGGTCGCCACTTGTGAAGGCTTATTCAGCCCTGTAACAACTTCAGACAGTATTACCAAGGCTGGCTCCTCCTCAGGAAAATTAATGAATAGAAAAAGAAATAATAACAGACAAACATAAACACTTTATTATATAGAAAATATAAAATATAAAACACTTAAATATGAAATATTAATCCTACATTAAAGAAAATGAAAAATGAAAAATATAAATGATAACTGAATTCAACACTAATATAAAACTTGGGTGTCTGGTGTTGGTGACGCTGTGTGTTGTTGAAATCGTAGCTGTTGCTGATGATGGGGTGGGGGGGGTCGCAGGTATTGGTTACAACCTACTGGCTAGTTCTTCACAATATAGCCTTGAGTATTCTATCACGATGACAGGAAAGCAGGTTCTTTACCGCTGCAATGATGAGGGGTTACATCCTGCAATTTCATACAGGTGCACAGGTAATTAAATCCAAAAAGGGAAGTCTCAGGACGTTAGTCCATCTCCATCAGTTCTACTCATTGATTGGCAGGTGACCCTCTCTGTCATCCAAGCTGGAAAGATAGACAGGTTACCCACTGCTTAAGAAATCACTCTCCATAATAAGTACAATACCTAAAAGATGTGGTGATTGTTACAACAGTCAACCTAGAGCAAGACTGAAAGGACTAAGTTTATTATTGGTCAAAAGTGAAGCTTTTAACCAATAAATCCACTAGAATACAAGGCAGGCATGTACTTACAGTAGTGCTGGGAGCTGTGAGTCTAGTGATTACTGTTTGGACCGGAGCCCCACACGTCACCTTTTGGGGGGGGGGGAAGAAGGAGGGGAAGGGATAGCAGGAGCTAGACTGACCCTACCTTAACAAGCAGCCGGCAGCCAAACTATCACTTTCGGGGTGGGGGAAAAAAGGTGGGAATAGCGGGAGCTTGACTTACCCTACCTTAACAAGCAGCCGGAAATGAAACTATTGTTACTATATACTCCCTCACTACTCCTATCTATTAAACTTTTCCCTCACACTCCTGATGTGTCTGTATAACAGCTTTGGGTCAGATTTGGCTTTTGCTGCTATGTCATTTTCATATTGTCATTGGGCCTCCCTTCTGACTTGTGCATAGTCATTCCTGGCTCTATGACTGCTCTCCTTATTCACCAGGGTCCTATGCCTTCTATACTTCTTCCATTCCCTAGCACACATGGTTGTGGCCTCCCTGCACCTTTGGGTGAATCATGGGCTCATCCTGGCTGTATCATTATTCCTGTTATCCTTGGGTACAAACCTCTCCTCATCTTCCTTGCACATGCTGCCACATATTCCATCATCTAGTTTACTGACTTCCCTGCCAGTTCTCTGTCCCACTGAACATTATAACCACATGTGTGCGTGTGTGTGTGTGTGTGTGTGTGTGTCTGTGTGTGTGTGTGTGTGTGTGTTTGTGTGTGTGTGTGTATGTGTGTGTGTGTGTGTGTGTGTGTGTGTGTGTTTGTGTGTGTGTATGTGTGTGTGTGATAAATGGTTTAAAAACCCGACAAGTTGAAGATTGAAACACTTATGCAACATATGGGAATCTTTATTGAGATAAAGTTTCACCACACAGTGGCTTAATCAGTCCAATACAAAGCAGAAAGGTGAAAGAAGAGGAGGAGTTTGAGGTAATCAGTCCCTCAGTCTGGAGTTGATGTGTTCAGTCCATCAATCTTGTAGAGTGTATAGCATAGGGCCATAGACGTGGCTTACATACTGTAGTCAGGTGGACGAAGATCTACTTAGACTAGTGGAAGGTTCCATGCCTAAACAAGTTGTTTGGCTTTTCTGGGGCTCCCAGGAATGTAACCTTATTTTTCCCATAAGTTCTACAGTTTGTCTAACATGATTTTAACTAAAACAGCGTTTTCAGAAATGTAACTATTGTGTTAAACGACGGTCTACTGTATATATATATATATATATATATATATATATATGTATATATATATATATATATATATATATATATATATATATATATATATATATATATATATATATATATATCAACGTACATACCAACGATAAAGATAATGATGCTGTGGGCCTTTCGCACTGAACTGGAAGTTCCTCTTCAGGAGCAATGCTACAAAAGGAATGGAGTGTGAAAATTCAGGTGAGTCTTGGCAGGTGTGTCCTGGAGCACAGTCCAGCTAGATTACATCAACACCAATACTTGATCCAAGCACTGCAAGAATTCAACACCATATTTAATCCTATAACCGTTTGCAGTAAGACAGCTTGATGATCTGATGCCCAAGTTATAGTTCCTAGTTCGTCAGTGATGGAAAGAAACATCTTTGTCGACCATTATAAAACATGATAACCTTTACTTATATAATAATAGTTCAAGTTTGTACAAGCTGGATTCATTCTTGAGCTCATTGTCCACAACCTTCAACCTAGTAGCTTAGTTATTGACTGACTCACTTAATTATTACGCCTCAGGACCAACAATACATTTGTCTGCCCATACATCATTTGTTTGCCCACCCATACATTATTGTTTGCTCACTAATACATGATTGTTTGCCCACCATACATAATAACTTGGTTCTTGCTGATTGCTAGACCAGTCCTCTGACAGGTGGATTAAGATAAGATTTGTCAGGGAACAGGACAAGTATTTCCTGTTGCGGGTTTTAGTCCTATGATGACCCACAGCTGGAGCTTTTCGTCATCTGACCGAGGCCTTCCACTAGCTTACCCCTCCATCCCTTTAAAAATTTGGCTATAATTATAACCATTGCATATTCTCTTAGGCCAGGTGGAGATGAAGAGGTTTTATGGGGACAGTTTTGGTTGTATCACTGTTAGTGAGTCACGGGGATATCTGCTGTAGCCACACCTCTGCTTCAGTATCACTGTTAGTGAGTCACGGGGATATCTGCTGTAGCTAACCAGACTGAGAGTCGAAGACCTAAATTATTGTTTTTTTTTTTTTTAAGAGAGAGACAGAATTTGGTAGACACACACACCTATGTGATATTATCCTGATGCCAAATGACTTCCAAAAGGCGATAATTGACATGCCCATGCACTCTGCCCCAGGTCCAGGCTCATGGAACTCCGTGTTCATCAAGAACTACCCCTCAAGGAAAGTTCCTTGATGTTGGTGAGGGGCTCTTGATTTAGGGAATTGGATCTGTACTCCAGTTCCCTGAATTAAGCCTGAATGCCTTCCACATCCCCCCAGGCGCTGTATAATCCTCCTGGTTTAGCGCTTCTCTCCTTGATTATAATAATAATAATCATCAAGAACAACAAGAAGACCCTATCACGTGCTTGTAACATCCTATGGAGAGTGAGCATGGACACGGCGGTCGTCCCTCAGCTGCTGGAAACAACAGACATAGCCCCTCTCCACAAAGGGGGCAGTAAAACAATAGCAGCGAACTACAGAACTATAGTGCCAACGTCCCATATTATAAAAATCTTTGAAAGGGTTCTAAGAAGCATCTAGATACCCATCAGTTACACAACTCAGGGCAGCATGTGTTTAGAGCAGTTCGCTCCTGTCTGTCCTAACTACTGGACCACTATGACAAGGTCCTGGATGCTCTAGAGAACAAATAGAATGCAGATGTAATATACACAGACTTTGCAAAAGCCTTTGATAAATATGACCATGGTATAATAGCTCAGAAAATGCGTGATAAAGGAATAACAGGAAAAGTTGGTAGATGGATCAATAATTTCTTAACAAATAGAACACAAAGAGTAGTAGTCAACAGAGCAAAGCCTAAGGCGGCCACAGTGAAAAGCTCTGTTCCACAAGGCACGGTACTCGTTCCTATCCTGTTCCTCATCCTCATATCTGACATAGACAAAGATATAAACCACAGCACCGTGTCTTCCTTTGCAGATGACACCAGAATTTGCCTGAAAGTGTCCTCCATCGAAGACACTGCAAGACTCCAGGCGGACATCAACCAAATTTTTAAATGGGCCGCAGAAAACAATGTGAAGTTCAATGATGAGAAATTTCAGTTACTCCGATGTGAAAAACGTGAGGAAATTAAAACTACATCGGAGTATAAAGCAAATTCCAACCACACAATAGAGCGAAAAACTAATGTAAAAGACCTGGGAGTGATCATGTCAGAGGATCTCACCTTCAAGGACCATAACATTGTATCAATCGCAACTGCTAGAAAAATGACAGGATGGATAATGAGAACCTTCAAAACCAGGGATGCCAAGCCCATGATGACACTCTTCAGGTCGCTTCTTCTGTCTAGGCTGGAATATTGCTGCACATTAACAGCACCTTTCAGGGCAGGTGGAATTGCTGACCTAGAAAATGTACAGAGAACCTTCACGGCGCGCATAACGGAGATAAAACACTTCAGTTACTGGGAATGCTTAAAGTTCCTCAACATGTACTCCCTAGAATGCAGGTGGAAGAGATACATGATTATATACACCTGGAAAATCCTAGAGGGACTAGTACCAAACTTGCACACGAAAATCACTCCCTATGAAAGCAAAAGACTCTGCAGACGATGCAACATCGCCGCAATGAAAAGCAGGGGCCCCACTAGCACGAAAAGAGATAACACAATAAGTGTCAGTGGCCCAAGACTGTTCAACTGCCTCCCAGCATACATATGGGGGATTACCAATAGACCCCTGGCTGTCTTCAAGCAGGCACTGAATAGGCACCTGAAGTCAGTACCTGATCAGCTGGGTTGTGGTTCATACTTCGGGTTGCATGCGGCCAACAGTAACAGCCTGGTTGATCAGGCCCTGATCCACCATGAGGCCTGGTCACAGATCGAGCAGCGGGGGCGTTGACCCGGAACCCTCTCCAGGTATACTCAAGGTATACACCTCTGCTTCAGTATCCTTGTTAGTGAGTCACGGGGATATCTGGTGTATTTGCGGAAGGTTTAATGAAATTAGGAACACTAGACTTAAGAACATAAGAAAGAAGGAGCACTGCAGAAGCCCTACTGGCTCATGGTTTTTTACAAAGTACAGATATTCCATTTGCAGTTTAGGTAAAAGAACACAAGGAGTTTAAAAAATGGGTTGTAGCTGTGACCATATTTCTTGAAGGGGTGGAGTGGTAAGCCAGTGGAAGGCCTCGGTCAGATGACCAAAAGCTCTAACGGCGGGTCATCACATGACTAAGACCCGCGTCAAGAAACACTTGTCCTGTTTCCTGACGAACCTCACCTCCAGGAGCTCTGTCAGGCCATTACCAACTGTACAAGGACACACACAAGCTATATAATAATAATAATAATAATAATAATAATAATAATAATAATAATTATTATTATTATTATTATTATTATTATTATTATTATCATCATCATCATCAAAACTAAGCACTAAACCCACTAGAGTCCTGCAGCGCTATATATAATAGTATTAGAGTGAAGTATAAAGTATATAATATTATACCTGGTACCTGACTCTACTCAGTAGAGTATATGTACAGATAGTATATGTAGGTGACCTACATATACTATCTGTGTTCATGTTTGGTTTATATCAGCTTGACAAAGCTCCTGGAGAACGAAACTTTGCCACAATAAAATGTCACATTATTCGCAGTTATGTTGTTGAACCTCACACATCGTGGGTAAGTCTAGCAACGGTAGAATTTTAAGTTAAGTTATCCCTGGTGTGACCACTTTCTCTCCTGCAACACGAGACTCATTTTCTGTGCTGCTCCAATATACCGATATTTTTGTCATTGATTCGTAGCTGATATTGTCTGATTGATTCTGTAATATGTTAGTAAATAAGTTTGGTATAAACCTTGGTAATAAATACCGACAAGTTGGTTTAGAAAGACACGTAAGCAAGCAGACTTCCTTCAAAAGGCTCGTAGCATCTTACGAAAATCAGAACAAGGCAAAAAACTACTTAAACTTTTACCAGGTCAACCGAAACCAGCACGCCTGTATGGCCTTCCTCAGACACACAAACCTGGCATCCCACTACGGCCTATCACTTCGGGCATAGGGAATGCACCACACAGACTAGCCGGCCACCTTGCCAAATACCTTTCAGCGCTTCTGGGCACCATCAGTCAAGCCCACCTCAAACACTCAGGTGACCTTCTCTCCCGAATTTCCAACCTGAATGTCAAAAACAAAAGCATGGCTTCCTTCGATGTCACAGCCCTCTTTACCAACGTTCCTACTGACGCTGCAATCAACATTCTGAGACAGAGGCTCACTGAAAACCACGACCTCCCTTTACCTCTTCTAGATTTCATTAATCTAGTGGAACTGTGTATTAATTTCAACTTCTTCAAGTATCAGGACAACTGTTACAAACAATGCTTTGGGATGGCAATGGGCAGCCCGCTCAGTGCTGTGCTTGCCAACCTCTTCATGGAAAACCTGGAGACAGAGAAATTCAGCACCCTCATTCCCAACACCGTTACCTGGCTAAGATACGTTGATGATATATTGGTTTTCTATCCGAGACGTCTCAATATCCAGGCCCTTCTCAACAAGATCAATGCAGTTGAACCATCAATAAAGTTCACACTTGAACTCGAAAATGATGGCAAACTTCCTTTCCTCGACGTTCTACTGTGCAGATCTCCCGACAGTGACAAACTTCTCTTCAAAGTGTATAGAAAACCTACCAACAAGGACGATCTTATACACTTTTATTCACACCAAGACACCCGCACTAAGAGAGGAGTCCTCATTGGCTTCTTCTTGAGAGCTCTTCGCATCTCCAGCCCTTGTTTTCTAGAAGAAGAATGCACTTACATAACACAAGCCTTTACACGTCTTCAGTTCCCATCTTTCTTCATCCGAGATTGCAGACTCAAGGCACAAGCTATCCTCAACAAACCGCCCATGGAACAGCCCCCTAAACAGTTCATAGTACTCCCATGTGGCGATGTTGCCACGAATACTCGTCGGGCACTTGCTATGAGTAACATCAACGTTTCCACCATAAACACATCCTCTGTCAAAGACCTCACTACGAAACGCAGCCCCACACCTCTAACTTCTACAGCAGGCGTCTACACTATACCCTGTGGGTTCTGTCCCAAGAAATATGTAGGCGAGACAGGCAGAGATCTTGCAGTCTGCCTGAATGAGCATCGAAATGCCTCTAACAGAGACGATGTAAGGTACGCATGTGTCCTCCACAGAGACTCCACGGGGCATTTGATGAACTGGAACGAGGCACAACTCGTTCTCACCGAACCAGACTTCAGACGCCGACGGTGCCTAGAAGCCTCACTAATCGCCGTCACCGACACTATAGAACGCAACACTGGAAACTACAAAATTTCAAAAACATTGGCATACATGATACTTAAGCAGCACCAACCCAACAACACAGGAGTCACATGATTTCATCGTCTAGTCCTCATAGGCAGAGGTTGTTTTGATAAGGACCTGCCTCGCATGGGCTAGTAGGCCTTCTACAGTGTTCCTCCATTCTTATGCTCTTATGACATTCGTCAGGTCACGTGCGTCACATCTCACTCTCCGCCTATATATATAATGTCTTTCTACCTCTGTATGTTAGAAGTGATCAAGGTCCCAGGACCGAAACGTTTTCTAATAAACATGTTATAGTGCTTGCTTACGTATCTTTCTAAACCAGTAAATAAGTTTATTTAGGCGGAGGTACACAGAAGTACAATTGTCATATATAGTGTACATTACCCAGGATAACCCGAGAAAGAAAGACAAGTGATTCATGGTCATGGGGGTAATTGTAAGATAAGATATTGTTCGGATTTTTAGCACCGGAGGGTTAGCCACCCAGGATAACCCAAGAATATCAGTGTGTCATCCAGGACTGTCTTATTTCCAGTGTGGTCCTTCAGTCTTGTCCACCAGGATGCGACCCACACCAGTCGACTAACAGCCAGGTACCTGCTTGCTTGCTAGGTGAACGAGGACAGCAGGTGTAAGGAAACACGCCCAATGTTTCCAAACATACCGGGAATCGAACCACAGACACTCAGTGTGTGAGGCGAGAGAGTAGCCTACCAGACCACGGGCTTATTGTCTGCTTTTTAAAATCAGCATGTTGACCAAACAAAAACAAAAAATAATTCCAGCTGCCTGGTCAGTTAGTTGTCAGCTGACTGACACTTGTCAGCTGACTGACACTTGTCACCGGAAGTCAACTGAACACTAATTTGAGTGAAGTTAGAACGAATTTCGTAGCTTCTAAGACACATAATTAATATATCAGTCGCAAGTCAACCGTGATGGATGCATGAGAGGTACATCATGGTAGTCATGGTAACATAATGGTAGTCACGGCTACATAATGGTAGTCGCAACAACATAATGATAGTCACGGCAACATAATGGTAGTCATGGCAACATAATGGTAGACACGGCTACATAATGGTAGTCGCAACAACATAATGGTAGTCACGGCAACATAATGGTAGTCACGGCAACATAATGGTAGTCACGGCTACATAATGGTAGTCGCAACAACATAATGGTAGTCACGGCAACATAATGGTAGTCATGGCAACATAATGGTAGTCACGGCTACATAATGGTAGTCGCAACAACATAATGGTAGTCACGGCAACATAATGGTAGTCATGGCAACATAATGGTAGTCACGGCTACATAATGGTAGTCGCAACAATATAATGGTAGTCACGGCAACATAATGGTAGTCACGGCAACATAATGGTAGTCATGGCAACATAATGGTAGTCACGGCAACATAATGGTAGTCACGGCTACATAATGGTAGTCGCAACAACATAATGGTAGTCACAACAACATAATGGTAGTCACAGCAACATCATGGTAGTCACAACAACATCATGGCAGTTACAACAACATAATGGTAGTCACAGCAACATAATGGTAGTCATGGCAACATTATGGTAGTCATGGCAACATAATGGTAGTCACAGCAACATAATGGCAGTCATGGCAACATAATGGTAGTCACGGCAACATAATGGTAGTCACAGCAACATAATGGTAGTCACAGCAACATAATGGTAGTCATGGCAACATAATGGTAGTCACGGCAACATAATGGTAATCATGGTAACATAATGGTAATCATGGTATCATAAAGGCAGTCATGGCAACATAATGGTAGTCACAACAACATAATGGTAGTCACAGCAACATAATGGTAGTCATGGCAACATAATGGTAATAAAGTTGGTAGAATTACCGACAATATGTAAAGTAAAAGGACACAAATGCAACTAATGTGACATTTATTGTGGCAACGTTTCGCTCTCCAGGAGCTTTATCAAGCCATTACAAACAATACATGGACACAGAGGGTATATAAAGGCTCAGAGTGAGGTGTAATACTAGTGAGGTAACATTTCGATGTTCACTAGTGGTAGTAGTAGTAGTAGTAGTAGTAGTAGTAGTAGTAGTAGTAGTAGTAGTAGTAGTAGTAGTAGTAGTAGTAGTAGTGGTAGTGACAAAAGTAATACAATATGGTAGAGCAATTAATTCGTACTACCACTACTACTACTACTACTACTACTACTACTACTACTACTACTACCACTAGTGAACATCGAAATGTTACCTCACTAGTATTACACCTCACTCTGAGCCTTTATATACCCTCTGTGTCCATGTATTGTTTGTAATGGCTTGATAAAGCTCCTGGAGAGCGAAACGTTGCCACAATAAATGTCACATTAGTTGCACTTGTGTCCTTTTACTTTAACATAATGGTAGTCATGGCAACATAATGGTAGTTACGGCAACATAATGGTAATCATGGTATCATAATGGCAGTCATGGCAACATAATGGTAGTCACAACAACATAATGGTAGTCACAGCAACATAATGGTAGTCATGGCAACATAATGGTAGTCATGGCAACATAATGGTAGTCACGGCAACATAATGGTAATCATGGCAACATAATGGTAGTCATGGCAACATAATGGTAGTCATGGTAACATAATGGTGTTCATGATATCATAATGGCAGTCATGGCAACATAATAGTAGTCACGGCAACATAATGGTAGTCATGATAACATAATGGTAATCATGGTATAATGGCAGTCATGGCAACATAATGGTAGTCATGGCAACATAATGGTAATCATGGCAGCATAATGGTAGTCATGGCAACATAATGGTAATCATGGCAACATAATGGTAATCATGGTTTCATAATGGTAGTCATGGCAACATAATGGTAGTCACGGCAACATAATGGCAATCATGGTATCATAATGGTAGTCATGGCAACATAATGGTAGTCATGGCAACATAATGGTAATCATGGCAGCATAAAAATCTTTGAAAGGTTCTAAAAAGCAAGATGGCCACCCAGTTAGACACCATTAATTACACATCCCAAGACAACTACTGGACTACTATGACATGGTCTGGGAAGCACCTGAGCACAAACAAAATCCAAATGTAGTACACACAGGCTTTACAAAAGCCTTCGACAAGTGGTGTAATAGCTCACAAAATGCGTGATAAAGGAATAACGGGAAAAGTGGGTAGATGGATCTATAACTTCCCAACAAATAGAACACAGAGTCAGAGTAAACAGAGTAAAGTCTGAGGCGGCTACAGAGAAAAGCTGTGTTCCACAAGGCACAGTACTTGCTCCCATCCTGTTCCACAAGGCACAGTACTTGCTCCCATCCTGTTCCACAAGGCACAGTACTCGCTCCCATCCTGTTCCACAAGGCACAGTACTCGCTCCCATCCTGTTCCACAAGGCACAGTACTCGCTCCCATCCTGTGCCTCATCCTCATATCTGACATAAACAGAGATGTAAGCCACACTCAGTGTCTTCCTTTGCTGATGACACTAGAATCTGCATGACAGTGTCATCCATCGAAGACACTGTAAGACTCCAGGCGGACATCAACCAAATCTTTAAATGGGCAGTAGAAAAAAATATAAATTTTACTGAAGACGAATTGGAAAACGATATGGAAAACTCTAGGAAATAAAAACTGGACCAGAGTATATAACAAATTCGACTACACAATAGAGTGAAAAACTAATGTGAAGGACCTGGGAGTGATAATGTCAGAGGATCTCACTTTCAAAGATCACACAATGTATCTAACGCATCTGCTAGAAAAAAATGATAGGATGGATAATGAGAACCTTCAAAACTAGGAGTGACAACCCAATTACGATTCTCTTCAAATCGCTTGTTCTCTCTAAGCTAGAATATTGCTAGACACAAACGGCCCCTTTCAAGGCAGGCGAAATTGCAGACCTGGAGAGTGTACAGAGAACTCTCACTACATTTATAAGTACAATAAAGCACCTAAATTACTGGGAATGGTTGAAGTCCCTTGACCTGTACTCCTTGGAACTCAGGCGAGAAAGATGCATGATAATATACACTTGGAAAAATCCTAGAGGAAATAGTCCGAAATCTGCACATGGAAATCACTGCTTACGAAATCTAAAGACTTGACAGGTGATGCGACATTCCCTCAAGGAAAATCAGGGACGCCGATTGTTCAACTGCCTCCCAGCATACACAAAGGGGATTACCAGTAGACCCCTGTCTCCAACAGGGAGCTGGACACACACCTAAAGTCAGTACCTGATCACCCTGGCTGTGGTTCGTACGTTCGATTACGTGCGGCCAACAGTAACAGCCTGGTTGATCAGGCTCTGATCCACCACTAGTCCTAGTCATGGACAGGGACTCAGGGGCGTTAACCCCCCTGAAGCCCCTTCCAGGTATACTCCAGGTAGTCACAGCAACATAATGGTAGTCACAGCAACATAATGGTAGTCACAGCAACATAATGGTAGTCACAACAACATAATGGTAGTCACAGCAACATAATGGTAGTCACAGCAACATAATGGTAGTCACAACAACATAATGGTAGTCACAACAACATAATGGTAGTCACAACAACATAATGGTAGTCACAACAACATAATGGTAGTCACAGCAACATAATGGTTACCTGGAGGTTACCTGGAGGTTATTCTGGGGATCAACGCCCCCGCGGCCCGGTCCATGACCAGGCCTCCCGATGGATCAGGGCCTGATCAACTAGGCTGTTATTGCTGGCCGCACGCAGTCCAACGTACGAGCCACAGCCCGGCTGATCCGGCACTGACTTTAGGTATCTGTCCAGCTCTCTCTTGAAGGCAGCCAGGGGTTTATTGGCAATTCCCCTAATGCTTGATGGGAGGCTGTTGAACAGTCTTGGGCCCCGGACACTTATGGTGTTTTCCCTTAGTGTACCAATGGCGCCCCTACTTTTTATTGGGGGCATTTTGCATCGCCTGCCCAGTCTTTTACTTTCGTAGGGAGTGATTTCTGTGTGCAGATTTGGGACCATTCCTTCCATGATTTTCCAAGTGTAGATTATGATATATCTCTCCCTCCTGCGTTCCAACGAGTACAAGTGCTTCCAAGCGTTCCCAGTAGTTAAGGTGCTTGACAGAACTTATACGTGCAGTAAAGGATCTCTGTACACTCTCTAGATCTGCGATTTCA
Source organism: Cherax quadricarinatus (assembly GCF_038502225.1). NCBI lineage: Eukaryota > Metazoa > Arthropoda > Malacostraca > Decapoda > Parastacidae > Cherax > Cherax quadricarinatus. Next base: position 37,770,742 of record NC_091293.1, on the reverse strand, counting down.
CCTGCTTTGAATGGAGATGTTAATGTACAGCAGTATTCTAGCCTAGAGAGAACAAGTGATTTGAAAAGGATCATCATGGGCTTGGCATCTCTCGTTTTGAAAGTTCTCATTATCCATCCTATCATTTTCTTTGCACGAGCGATCGTGGCACTGTTGTGATCCTTGAAAGTGAGATCCTCAGACATTACTACTCCCAGGTCCCTTACATTATTTTTCCGCTCTATTGTATGGCCGGAGTCAGTAGTATACTCTGTTCTAGTTATTATCTCCTCCAGTTTTTCATAACGGAGTAGTTGGAATTTGTCCTCATTGAACATCATATTGTTTACCGTTGCCCACTGGAAAACTTTGTTTATATCTTCTTGGAGGTTAACCGCGTCCTCAGCAGATGACAGCCTCATGCAGATCCTAGTATCATCCGCAAAGGATGATACGGTGCTGTGGTGTATATCTCTGTTTATGTCTGATATGAGGATAAGGAATAAGATGGGGGCGAGTACTGTTCCTTGTGGAACAGAGCTCTTCACTATGGCAGCCTCCGATTTAACTCTGTTGACCACTACTCTTTGTGTTCGATTTGTTAGGAAGTTGAAGATCCATCTCCCCACTTTCCCAGTTATTCCTTTAGCACGTATTTTATGGGCTATTACGCCATGATCGCGTAGTCACAACAACATAATGGTAGTCACAGCAACATAATGGTAGTCACAACAACATAATGGTAGTCACAGCAACATAATGGTAGTCACAACAACATAATGGTAGTCACAGCAACATAATGGTAGTCACAACAACATAATGGTAGCCACAACAACATAATGGTAGTCACAGCAACATAATGGTAGTCACAGCAACATAATGGTAGTCACAACAACATAATGGTAGCCACAACAACATAATGGTAGCCACAACAACATAATGGTAGTCACAGCAACATAATGGTAGTCACAACAACATAATGGTAGTCACAACAACATAATGGTAGCCACAACAACATAATGGTAGTCACAGCAACATAATGGTAGTCACAACAACATAATGGTAGTCACAACAACATAATGGTAGTCACAGCAACATAATGGTAGTCACAACAACATAATGGTAGTCACAGCAACATAATGGTAGTCACAACAACATAATGGTAGCCACAACAACATAATGGTAGTCACAGCAACATAATGGTAGTCACAGCAACATAATGGTAGTCACAACAACATAATGGTAGTCACAGCAATATAATGGTAGTCACAGCAACATAATGGTAGTCACAACAACACAATGGTAGTCACAGCAACATAATGGTAGTCACAGCAACATAATGGTAGTCACAACATAATGGTAGTCACAGTAACATAATGGTAGTCACAGCAACATAATGGCAGTCACAGTTGTTTGAGGTACGACCAGGTCGTCTCTTCCTCGTTTGTTAACAGTGAACACACACTTGGTTGACCTTACATGAATTACGACATAAAGTGTGTGTTGTGTACTTCCCATTATTACCACTTTGGCCAGGCTTAAAGCCCGGCTATCACGTACATTTCTTAAAATACATTCCTTGAATGTTTGGTGGACCGGGATAGTGACAGTGCCACTAAGTGGACCGGGCTAGCGACAGTGCCACTTGGCGGACCGGGCCAGCGACAGTGCCACTTGGCTCTGTTAACTATGATTCATGAACTAGGGGGGGAGAGGCTCTTGAAGTGGGTGAGGTGTGAGCTACTCACACTCTCTCTGTCTCTCTGTGTATGTATGTTAGTGTAAAGCAGTGACGGGTATGTACACTGAGTGGCGTGTGACTGCCCCAGGGCACTTGCGACACTCAACACTGTCATGGATACAAACCAGAGATTTGTAGTAATTTAAGAAACTTAAAATGTTTTCTTTTTTATATATTGTAGAAATGTGGGTCACAGCTGTGCGAGGGTGAAGGTCACAGCTGTGTGACGGTGAAGGTCACAGCTGTGTGAGGGTGAAGGTCACAGCTGTGTGACGGTGAAGGTCACAGCTGTGTCAGGGTGAAGGTCACAGCTGTGCGAGGGTGAAGGTCACAGCTGTGTGACGGTGAAGGTCACAGCTGTGTGAGGGTGAAGGTCACAGCTGTGTGACGGTGAAGGTCACAGCTGTGCGAGGGTGAAGGTCACAGCTGTGTGACGGTGAAGGTCACAGCTGTGTGAGGGTGAAGGTCACAGCTGTGCGAGGGTGAAGGTCACAGCTGTGCGAGGGTGAAGGTCACAGCTGTGTGACGGTGAAGGTCACAGCTGTGTGAGGGTGAAGGTCACAGCTGTGCGAGGGTGAAGGTCACAGCTGTGTGACGGTGAAGGTCACAGCTGTGTGAGGGTGAAGGTCACAGCTGTGCGAGGGTGAAGGTCACAGCTGTGCGAGGGTGAAGGTCACAGCTGTGTGAGGGTGAAGGTCACAGCTGTGCGAGGGTGAAGGTCATAGCTGTGTGAGGGTGAAGGTCACAGCTGTGTGAGGGTGAAGGTCACAGCTGTGCGAGGGTGAAGGTCACAGCTGTGTGAGGGTGAAGGTCACAGCTGTGTGAGGGTGAAGGTCACAGCTGTGTGAGGGTGAAGGTCACAGCTGTGCGAGGGTGAAGGTCACAGCTGTGCGAGGGTGAAGGTCACAGCTGTGCGAGGGTGAAGGTCACAGCTGTGTGAGGGTGAAGGTCACAGCTGTGCGAGGGTGAAGGTCACAGCTGTGCGAGGGTGAAGGTCACAGCTGTGCGAGGGTGAAAGTCATAGCTGTGTGAGGGTGAAGGTCACAGCTGTGCGAGGGTGAAGGTCACAGCTGTGTGACTGTGAAGGTCACAGCTGTGCGAGGGTGAAGGTCACAGCTGTGTGAGGGTGAAGGTCACAGCTGTGTGAGGGTGAAGGTCACAGCTGTGTGAGGGTGAAGGTCACAGCTGTGTGAGGTTAAAGGTCACAGCTGTGCGAGGGTGAAGGTCACAGCTGTGTGAGGGTGAAGGTCACAGCTGTGCGAGGGTGAAGGTCACAGCTGTGTGAGGGTAAAGGTCACAGCTGTGCGAGGGTGAAGGTCACAGCTGGACGAGGGTGAAGGTCACAGCTGTGCGAGGGTGAAGGTCACAGCTGTGTGAGGGTGAAGGTCACAGCTGTGCGAGGGTGAAGGTCACAGCTGTCCGAGGGTGAAGGTCACAGCTGTGCGAGGGTGAAGGTCACAGCTGTGTGAGGGTGAAGGTCACAGCTGTGCGAGGGTGAAGGTCACAGCTGTGTGAGGGTGAAGGTCACAGCTGTGTGAGGGTGAAGGTCACAGCTGTGTGAGGGTGAAGGTCACAGCTGTGTGAGGGTGAAGGTCACAGCTGTGCGAGGGTGAAGGTCACAGCTGTGTGAGGGTGAAGGTCACAGCTGTGTGAGGGTGAAGGTCACAGCTGTGTGAGAGTGAAGGTCATAGCTGTGCGAGGGTGAAGGTCACAGCTGTGTGAGGGTGAAGGTCACAGCTGTGTGAGGGTAAAGGTCACAGCTGTGTGAGGGTGAAGGTCACAGCTGTGCGAGGGTGAAGGCCACAGCTGTGTGAGGGTGAAGGTCACAGCTGTGTGAGGGTGAAGGTCACAGCTGTGTGAGGGTGAAGGTCACAGCTGTGCGAGGGTGAAGGTCACAGCTGTGTGAGGGTAAAGGTCACAGCTGTGCGAGGGTGAAGGTCACAGCTGGGCGAGGGTGAAGGTCACAGCTGTGCGAGGGTGAAGGTCACAGCTGTGTGAGGGTGAAGGTCACAGCTGTGCGAGGGTGAAGGTCACAGCTGTGCGATGGTGAAGGTCACAGCTGTGTGAGGGTGAAGGTCACAGCTGTGTGAGGGTGAAGGTCACAGCTGTGTGAGGGTGAAGGTCACAGCTGTGTGAGGGTGAAGGTCACAGCTGTGCGAGGGTGAAGGTCCCAGCTGTGTGAGGGTGAAGGTCACAGCTGTGCGAGGGTGAAGGTCACAGCTGTGCGAGGGTGAAGGTCACAGCTGTGTGAGGGTGAAGGTCACAGCTGTGTGAGGGTGAAGGTCACAGCTGTGTGAGGGTGAAGGTCACAGCTGTGTGAGGTTAAAGGTCACAGCTGTGCGAGGGTGAAGGTCACAGCTGTGTGAGGGTGAAGGTCACAGCTGTGCGAGGGTGAAGGTCACAGCTGTGTGAGGGTAAAGGTCACAGCTGTGCGAGGGTGAAGGTCACAGCTGGGCGAGGGTGAAGGTCACAGCTGTGCGAGGGTGAAGGTCACAGCTGTGTGAGGGTGAAGGTCACAGCTGTGCGAGGGTGAAGGTCACAGCTGTGCGAGGGTGAAGGTCACAGCTGTGCGAGGGTGAAGGTCACAGCTGTGTGAGGGTGAAGGTCACAGCTGTGCGAGGGTGAAGGTCACAGCTGTGTGAGGGTGAAGGTCACAGCTGTGTGAGGGTGAAGGTCACAGCTGTGTGAGGGTGAAGGTCACAGCTGTGTGAGGGTGAAGGTCACAGCTGTGCGAGGGTGAAGGTCACAGCTGTGTGAGGGTGAAGGTCACAGCTGTGTGAGGGTGAAGGTCACAGCTGTGTGAGAGTGAAGGTCATAGCTGTGCGAGGGTGAAGGTCACAGCTGTGTGAGGGTGAAGGTCACAGCTGTGTGAGGGTAAAGGTCACAGCTGTGTGAGGGTGAAGGTCACAGCTGTGCGAGGGTGAAGGCCACAGCTGTGTGAGGGTGAAGGTCACAGCTGTGTGAGGGTGAAGGTCACAGCTGTGTGAGGGTGAAGGTCACAGCTGTGCGAGGGTGAAGGTCACAGCTGTGTGAGGGTAAAGGTCACAGCTGTGCGAGGGTGAAGGTCACAGCTGGGCGAGGGTGAAGGTCACAGCTGTGCGAGGGTGAAGGTCACAGCTGTGTGAGGGTGAAGGTCACAGCTGTGCGAGGGTGAAGGTCACAGCTGTGCGATGGTGAAGGTCACAGCTGTGTGAGGGTGAAGGTCACAGCTGTGTGAGGGTGAAGGTCACAGCTGTGTGAGGGTGAAGGTCACAGCTGTGTGAGGGTGAAGGTCACAGCTGTGTGAGGGTGAAGGTCACAGCTGTGCGAGGGTGAAGGTCACAGCTGTGCGAGGGTGAAGGTCACAGCTGTGTGAGGGTGAAGGTCACAGCTGTGCGAGGGTGAAGGTCACAGCTGTGTGAGGGTGAAGGTCACAGCTGTGCGAGGGTGAAGGTCACAGCTGGGCGAGGGTGAAGGTCACAGCTGTGTGAGGGTGAAGGTCACAGCTGTGTGAGGGTGAAGGTCACAGCTGTGCGAGGGTGAAGGTCACAGCTGTGCGAGGGTGAAGGTCACAGCTGTGTGAGGGTGAAGGTCACAGCTGTGTGAGGGTGAAGGTCACAGCTGTGCGAGGGTGAAGGTCACAGCTGTGTGAGGGTGAAGGTCACAGCTGTGCGAGGGTGAAGGTCACAGCTGTGTGAGGGTGAAGGTCACAGCTATGCGAGGGTGAAGGTCACAGCTGTGTGAGGGTAAAGGTCACAGCTGTGCGAGGGTGAAGGTCACAGCTGTGTGAGGGTGAAGGTCACAGCTGTGCGAGGGTGAAGGTCACAGCTGTGCGAGGGTGAAGGCCACAGCTGTGCGAGGGTGAAGGTCACAGCTGTGCGAGGGTGAAGGTCACAGCTGGGCGAGGGTGAAGGTCACAGCTGTGCGAGGGTGAAGGTCACAGCTGTGCGAGGGTGAAAGTCACAGCTGGGCGAGGGTGAAGGTCATAGCTGTGTGAGGGTGAAGGTCACAGCTGTGCGAGGGTGAAGGTCACAGCTGTGCGAGGATGAAGGTCACAGCTGGGGGAGGGTGAAAGTCACAACTGGGTGAGGGTGAAGGTCACAGCTGTCCGAGGGTGAAGGTCACAACTGGGCGAGGGTGAAAGTCACAGCTGTGCGAGGGTGAAGGTCACAGCTGTGCGAGGGTGAAGGTCACAACTGGGCGATGGTGAAGGTCACAGCTGTGCGAGGGTGAAGGTCACAGCTGGGCGAGGGTGAAGGTCACAGCCAGGCGTTATCCCACACATGTGTCATGAGAACCTCCAGGTGTTATCCCACACATGTGTCATGAGAACCTCCAGGTGTTATCCCACACATGTGTCATGAGAACCTCCAGATGTTATCCCAAACATGTGTCATGAGAACCTCCAGGTGTTATCCCACACATGTGTCATGAGAACCTCCAGGTGTTATCCCACACATGTGTCATGAGAACCTCCAGGTGTTATCCCACACATGTGTCATGAGAACCTCCAGGTGTTATCCCACACATGTGTCATGAGAACCTCCAGGTGTTATCCCACACATGTGTCATGAGAACCTCCAGGTGTTATCCCACACATGTGTCATGAGAACCTCCAGGTGTTATCCCACACATGTGTCATGAGAACCTCCAGGTGTTATCCCACACATGTGTCATGAGAACCTCCAGATGTTATCCCAAACATGTGTCATGAGAACCTCCAGGTGTTATCCCACACATGTGTCATGAGAACCTCCAGGTGTTATCCCACACATGTGTCATGAGAACCTCCAGGTGTTATCCCACACATGTGTCATGAGAACCTCCAGGTGTTATCCCACACATGTGTCATGAGAACCTCCAGATGTTATCCCAAACATGTGTCATGAGAACCTCCAGGTGTTATCCCACACATGTGTCATGAGAACCTCCAGGTGTTATCCCACACATGTGTCATGAGAACCTCCAGGTGTTATCCCACACATGTGTCATGAGAACCTCCAGGTGTTATCCCACACATGTGTCATGAGAACCTCCAGGTGTTATCCCACACATGTGTCATGAGAACCTCCAGGTGTTATCCCACACATGTGTCATGAGAACCTCCAGGTGTTATCCCACACATGTGTCATGAGAACCTCCAGGTGTTATCCCACACATGTGTCATGAGAACCTGCAGGTGTTGTTCCTGTTGCTTGAACTCAAGCACTGACATGGGAGCACAAAATATCCGAGCCTGTGGGAGTTCTTCACGGCAATTAAGTTGCTTTCTCTGGGAGGGAGAAGAGAGAGATACCTGGTACTATATACGTGGAGGATACCTGAGGATTCTGGTCTTCACAGTCTTCA
>NC_091293.1:37643766-37763594 GCF_038502225.1 Cherax quadricarinatus | reverse complement strand
GTTGGATGTCTTATCCAGGGCCGGATTTATAAGGGGGCATAGGGGGTAACTGCCCCAGGCCCCCTTACCAGAGGGGCCCCCAGACGTAGGACTTCCTTTATAACAAAATGTAGTAGTAAAATAATTAGTTTAGTTAATAAAAGGAATTAACAAGTGTGTGGGGGGATCAGAAAATAGAAAGAAAGGGTGCACCCCACCCCCTCTCCCTTTGAATAATTTGACTTAACTGTTTCTGGTTAGCGTCAGTTTAGAGGTAAACGACCAGACCATGAGGTCAGAGGTGACCATGGTGCACACTCGCATGTGTGTGTGCGTACTCACCTATTTGTACTCACCTATTTGTGGTTGCAGGGGTCGAGTCACAGCTCCTGGCCCCGCCTCTTCGATGATTGCTACTAGGTCCTCTCTCTCCCTGCCCCATGAGCTCTATCATACCTCGCCTTAAAACTATGTATGGTTCCTGCCTCCACCACATCACTTTCTAGGCCTCACTTAGTAGCCCTCAAAAACACTTATATCCCCGGAGCACCGACGGCGTGACTAGAGCGCTCGCTGTCCCTACGGTGGCTTTGATTGGCTATGTCGACCTCAGAAGGGTTATTTCCAGTTACTGTCAGTGTAGAGGTCAATGACCAGTCGGTGGCTATTTCAAGAATTCCATGTTTACTCTATTCACGTCAATGGTGAGCAGCATTTGAGAAAGTGGCTTCTGTACAGCCCATCAAAGGTGCTGTTTATTAATTGTATTGTACTGTGATGTCCAGCGGATGTGACAGGTTTTCCAGCAAAGATGGTTTTAATGACTGAAAAAAAGCAGAGGAAAATATGAAAATTCATGAAAAAAGTCAGGGTCACCGAAATTCTGTGATAAAGTTTAATCTTGGATGTAAGGACTCCTCTCATGTTGATAGACAATTGGAGAAACAAGTGCACGAAAACAAGAAATACTGGTGTGAAGTATTGCGCCATGTTGTGGCAGTGACAGTCTTTAGCTGAGAGAGACCTGGCATTTAGGGGTAGTGAAGAGATCATAGGATCAAATTGCGCAATATGCGCAATTTGATACATATCTGATGGGACATCTTAAAGAATCTGGCAGTCATGGAAGTGGTAAGCAGTCATATTTATCACTAACAATATACGAAGAAATCGTTCTGCTGATGGCGAAATATGTTAGGAATTATATTGTGACAGAGCTTAAAACTGCAAAGTACTTCTCAGTTTCCGTTGATTCAACTCCAGATCTGGCTCTTGTTGACCAGCTAACAGTGACTGTGCGATATGTTGTTTATGGAAAGCCGGGAAAATGATTTTTAACTTTCCTGCAGACTGGCTCTCACAAGGCTGAAGTGCTGTCTGCATCTGCTAGAATTTCAAGAAAAAGAAGGTATTAATTTTGAAGACTGTAGAGGGCAGTCCTACGACAATGCCATTAATATGTCCGGTTGCTACACAGGAACGCAGACCAGACTTAAAAATAAGGACTCAGCAAAAGTTTTTATTCCCTGTGCTGCTCACTCACTGAATCTTGTAGGACAGGCTGCTGCCTCTTGCTGTGTGGAAGCTGTTAGTTATTTTGGTTTTATACAGAGCTTATACGCTTTTTTTCTGCGTCAACACGCAGATGGGCAAATCTAATGAAGTCTTTGGAAGGAAAGAAATGAGCAACAGCTGATGCTACTGAAGCCCTTGTATATGGATACAACTCTATTCAAAATGCCCTGAGAGATACTGAAAGTGAAGTGACTTGGAACAAACACCCGAAGCAAGACATGGTAGCCAAAATGGATTGTCTTGAAACTGCTCTGATGGCTAAGATCTGGAACAATCCTTTTACGGTTCAACAGTACAAACAAAGCTTTCCATGGTGTTGATGTTGACCTGAAAAAAGGTGGTGGATTTAAATGATTCTCTGGAAAGGTTTCTGAAATCAATTCGAGATAGGTATGAAGAGCTGGAACTGAATGCTAGGAGCATATGTGGCAACACAGACTACGAGTCAACTACAAGCAGGCAAAGAAAAAGAAACAAGCAATATGATGCAAACCCAACATCAGTCTCAGAGGAAGTTGTTTTGTCTCCTAGAGAAAAATTCAGATGTGAAACTTTCAATGTCATTTTAAATCAGTTGTGTTGCCTTACAACAACGCAGAGTAGTATACCAAGCAGTCTATGACAGGTTTAGTGTAATAATCAACTTATGCAGTCTACCTGATGCAGAGATTCAAAATGAGGCTAAAAAAACTTGTCAGTGTTTCCCTCAAGACTTCAGTAGTGTGTTTGTTGACTAAACTGTCCAGTTTGCAGCCTTTGTCAAGCTCAGGTCATGTGTCACTCCATCTCAACAGGCAGTTTTACTACATGATGAAGGACTTGCTGATACCTTTCCAGGTGTTAATGTTGCCCTTAGAATATATTTGAGCAAATTGGCACTGATAAAGAATTATTTGAGAACGACAATGACCCATGAAACACTAAGTTCTCTGTGCCAACTGGATGTTGAGATCAGTGACCTCAAGAAGATACAGTTTGATGAGTTAGTTAAAGATTTGGCAGATACTAAGTGTACACAGAAAGACTTTTTGTAGATATTACAGTGTGATCATTTGATGCATAAATGTGATGTATGGTTTGCTAATTCCAGTAACTTGTGTTTGATTTGTAAATTTGGTGATTTATTTATTATTATTATTATAATCAAGGGGAAAGCGCTAAACCCAGAGGATTATACAGCGCCTGGGGGGGATGTGGAAGGCATTCAAGAGCCCCTCACCAACATCAAGGAACCTTCCTTGACGGGTGGTGATTTACTGCAGACTGGAAAGATTATGCAAGAAATTTACTTATAGCCTATTGACTTCAAAAGTGTATATATGTATGTATTTATGTATTAGGGTAAATATGTATATAAAGTGCAAATATGTATGTATTTACGTATTTATTTTATTTAGTGTGAATACAATAACATGTTATACAGCGTATATAAACAAGAAAAACTTTGCAGTGATGTTCACAATTTACAAAATAATTCCAACACAACTTATCTGAAAACCAGTAATTTACATAACTACTAGAAAATCAGCTGATTTATTTAATAAATCATACTAAATTCAATATTTTTTTTATAATCTGATAGATTAAACTAAACTGTTTGTGGTTAAATTTTATAGAGAAATTCAATTTTTAGACTTGTGTTATCTTAGCCAGACAATATATATACATTTTATTCTTGTTATATTTTACACATTCCCTATGAAATTATTATTATACAATTTTTTTTAATCGGCATAAATTTTTTTCATCGGTACAAATTTTTTTCATCGGTATAAATTTTTTTCATCGGTATAAATTTTTTTCATCGGTACAAATTTTTTTCATCGGTATAAATTTCTCTTTTGATGTTGTCCTATGTCCTTTGATACATTTTTATACCAGTAAATGGAATACCCCTGTTTTTCTATCTTTTTTTCCTAGAACTTCTACGCCAAAGATATAATAAACATTGGCTGGATATTATAATTATGATGGTGTTGTATGATGTTACTAAAGTGTCCTGGTGATGGACCACCATAACAGAATTAATATTTGAAGTGTTCTTTATGATCCAAGGTAAATTAACTATAAAGTTAAAAACAGGTGAATAAGTCTTTCTTGGCCGTTTTAATAAGCTGACCGTCTCCTAATAATCTTTCTTGGCCGTTATAAGCTGACTCTTTTAATACCCTTTCTTGGCCGTTATAAGCTGTCCGTCTCCTAATAGCCTTTCTTGGCCATTATAAGCTGTCCGTCTCCTAATAGCCTTTCTTGGCCGTTATAAACTGACCCTCTCCTAATAATCTTTCTTGGCCGTTATAAGCTGACTCTCTCTTAACAATCTTTCTTGGCCGTTATAAGCTGACTCTCTCCTAATAATCTTTCTTGACCGTTATAAACTGACCCTCTCCTAATAGTCTTTCTTGGCCGTTATAAGCTGACTCTCTCTTAATAATCTTTCTTGGCCGTTATAAGCTGACTCTCTCTTAATCTTTCTTGGCCGTTATAAGCTGACTCTCTCTTAATAATCTTTCTTGGCCGTTATAAGCTGACTCTCTCTTAATCTTTCTTGGCCGTTATAAGCTGACTCTCTCCTAATAATCTTTCTTGACCGTTATAAACTGACCCTCTCCTAATAATCTTTCTTGACCGTTATAAGCTGACTCTCTCCTAATAATCTTTCTTGACCGTTATAAACTGACCCTCTCCTAATAATCTTTCTTGGCCGTTATAAACTGACCCTCTCCTAATAATCTTTCTTGGCCGTTATAAACTGACCCTCTTCTAATAGGGTTAATATTCACAAAAACAAGGACGGACTCAATTTCTTTGTTTAAGTTGCACAGTTTTGATTTCTTTCTTTTAAGAAATGTCTCGTTGGTCGGTGGTTCGGTCGGCCCATTAACAAATTATTATATAAAATATATATATATAGATAGATACCGAAAGCGTAACACCAAAAATATAAATGCACATCGGTAATTATTATATAGTGTAGATGGAATATATTACAGACTGAAAATTATAGTCAAAGTTATTAAAGTCAATAAAATTGAAATAAAATAAAATCAGACGTTCTCTTCGAAACCTAACATATTTTTTTTCAAAAACTGCTGTTTATTATTCATTTTAGTTCATTTCTTATTTTTAATTCAATTTAATTTCCATGTTGAGGGCCCCCAAACCTGAAGTGCCCTGTGCCCCCCAAGGTCTAAAACCATTCCTGGTCCAAGCCCTAAGTGAAACAAAGCTGAAGGGGGCAGGGGAGTTTCAGTGGGGAGAAATAAATGGGATTAAGTCAGGAGTAGCTGAGAGAGTCAGAGCTAAGGAAGGGGTAGCAATAATGTTGAAGGATCGGTTATGGAGAGAGAAGAAGGAATATAATTGAATAAATTCAAGGATTATGTGGATTAAAATAAGGGTCGGATGTGAAAAGCAGGTCATAATAAGTGTGTATGTACCTGGAGAAGAAAGAAGTGTAGAGGAGAGAGAGATTTTGGGAGATGTTAAGCAAGTGTGTCTGAAATTTTAAGCCAAGTGAGAGAGTAATTGTGGTAGGGGATCTAAATGTTAAAGTAGGGAAAAGCGTTTAGAGTCGGTGTGGTAGATAAGTTTGGGTTGCCAGGTGTAAATGATAATGGGGAGCATTTGATAGAACTTTGTATAGAAAGGGGTTTAGTTATAGGTAACACATATTTTAAGAAAAACAGGGTGTAATGACAGTAGTTTGTTGGACTACATATTGGTAGATAAAAGATTGTTGGGTATATTTCAGGATGTACATGTTTATAGAGGAGCCACAGTTATATCAGATCACTCTTTAGTTGTAGCTACAGTGAGAGTATTAGGTAGACAGGGAGAATGAAAGCAGCAAGTAAGAGAGAGATGAAGGTTTATAAACTAAAGGAGGAGGCAGTTAGGGTAAGAAATAAACAACTGTTGAAGGATAGATGGGCTAGTGTGAGTATAGGCAATAGGGTAGAAGATGTATGGGGTAAGTTAAATAATATAGTGTCGGAGTGTTCAGCAGAAGTTTGTGGTTACAGAAAAGTGGGTGCGGGAGGGAAGAAGAGCGATTGGTGGAATGATGATGTAGAGAGTAGCAAGAGAGAAAAAGTTGGCATATGAGAAGTTTTTACAAAGTAGAAATGATGGAAGGACGGAGGAGTATATGGAGAGAAAAAGAGAGGTTAAGAGAGTGGTGAAGCCATGTAAAAAGAGAGCAAATGAGAGAGAGTGGGTGAGATGTTATCAACAAATTTTGTTGAGAATAAGAAGAAGCTTTGGAGTGAGATTAATAAGTTGAGAAAGTCTAGAGAACGAATGCATTTGTTATTTAAAAATAAGAGAGGAGAGTTATTAAGCGGAGAGTTAGAGGTATCAGGAAGATGGAGGGAATATTTTGATGAACTGTTAAATGTTGATGAAGATAGGGAAGCTGTGATTTCGTGTATAGGGCAAGGAAGAATAAAATCTTATAGGAGTGAGGAAGGACCAGTTGTGAGTGTGGGGGAAGTGCGTGAGGCAGTGAGTAGAATGAAAGGGGTTAAAGCAGCAGGGAGTATAGAATAAAGGTAGAAATGTTAAAAGCAGATGCGGATATAGTTTTGGAGTGGTTATTGGTTTTATTTAATAAATGTATGGAAGAGGGTAAGGTACCTAGGGATTGGCAGAGTACATGCATAGTCCTTTAGTATAAAGGCAAAGGGGACAAAAGGGAATATAAAAATTATAGGGGAATAAGTTTGTTAAGTATACCTGGTCAAGTGTATGGTAGAGTTATTATTGAAAGAATTAAGAGTAAAACGGAGAGCAGAAGAGCAGGTGAACAAGGAGGTCTTAGGAAGGGTAGGGGGTGTGTAGAACAAGTGTTTGCAGTGAAACATAGAGGTGAACAGTATTTAGAGAAGGATAAAGAGGTATATGTTGCATTTATGGATTCAGAAAATGAGTATGATAGGGTGGATAGGGGAGCAATGTGGTAGATATTGCAAATGTATGGAATAGGAGATAGGTTATTGAAAGCAGTGAAGAGTTTTTACGAGGATAGTGAGTCTCAGGTTAGAGTATGTACTAGAGAGGTATATTATTTCCCAGTAAAAGTAGGCCTTAGACAGGGATGTGTGATGTAACCATGGTTGTTGAATATATTTATAGATGGAGTTGTAAGAGAAGCGAATGCTCGGGCGTTGGCAAGTGGGAGTTGTCACAGTTGCTCTTTGCTGATGACACTGTGCTTTTGGGAGATTCTGAAGAGAAGTTGCAAAGGTTGGTTGATGAATTTGGTAGGGTATGTAAAAGAACGAAGTTAAAAATGATGAGGATAAAAAAAAATTAGGTAATGGAAGACTGGATACCAGATTGGAGGGAGAGAGTATGGAAGAGGTGAATGTATTCAGATATTTGGGAGCGGACATGTCAGCAGATGGGTCAATGAAAGATTAAGTTAATCATAGAAATGACAAGGGAAAAAAGGTGAGTGGTGCTCTGAGGAGACTGTGGAGACAAAGAACTTTATCCATGAAAGCCAAGAGGTTAATGTATGAGAGTATAGTTATACCATCGCTCTTGTATGGGTGTGAAGCAAGGGTTGTGAATGTTGCAACAAAGAGAAGGCTGGAGGCAGTGGAGATGTCATGTCCGAGGACAATGTGTGTGAATATAATGAAGAGAATTCGAAGTCTGGAGATTAGGAGGAGGTGCGGGATTACCAAAGCTATTATCCAGAGGGCTGAGGAGGGGTTATTGATATGGTTTGGACATGTAAAGAGGATGGAACAAAATACAATGACTTCGAGAGTGTATAAATCTGTAATGGAGGGAAGGCGGGGCAGGGGTCGGCCTAGGAAAGGTTGGAGGGAGGGGTAAAGGAGGTTTTGTGAGCAAGGGGCTTGCACTTTAACATTTATGAAGGGATTCAGGCAAACCGGCAGGCCGCACTTGATTCAGGGAGATGGGATGTACAACGCCGGCACTCTGAAGGAGGGGTGTTAATGTTCCAGTTTTATAACTGTAGTGTAAGCATGCCCCAAGCAAGACAGTGATGGAGTGAATGATGATGGACGTTGTTCTTTTTCGGGCCACCCTTCTTTGGTGGGAAAGAGGCTGATGTGTTAATAAAAATAAATAAATGCTTTTAGACTAGGCAGGCTGTTTACCCCTTTGGAGCCAGGACTTTTTTTATATTACGCAGTCAAAAGCGTAACAGTCGTACACTGATGTGTGGACAGAGACAGTGTCATACACTGGTGTGTGGACAGAGACAGTGTCATACACTGGTGTGTGGACAGAGACAGTGTCATACACTGGTGTGTGGACAGAGACAGTGTCATACACTGGTGTGTGGACAGAGACAGTGTCATACACTGGTGTGTGGACAGAGACAGTGTCATACACTGGTGTGTGGACAGAGACAGTGTCATACACTGGTGTGTGGACAGAGACAGTGTCATACACTGGTGTGTGGACAGAGACAGTGTCATACACTGGTGTGTGGACAGAGACAGTGTCATACACTGGTGTGTGGACAGAGACAGTGTCATACACTGGTGTGTGGACAGAGACAGTGTCATACACTGGTGTGTGGACAGAGACAGTGTCATACACTGGTGTGTGGACAGAGACAGTGTCATACACTGGTGTGTGGACAGAGACAGTGTCATACACTGGTGTGTGGACAGAGACAGTGTCACACACTGGTGTGTGGACAGAAACAGTGTCATACACTGGTGTGTGGACAGAGACAGTGTCATACACTGGTGTGTGGACAGAGACAGTGTCATACACTGGTGTGTGGACAGAGACAGTGTCATACACTGGTGTGTGGACAGATACAGTGTCATGCACTGGTGTGTGGACAGAAACAGTGTCATACACTGGTGTGTGGACAGAGACAGTGTCATGCACTGGTGTGTGGACAGAGACAGTGTCATACACTGGTGTGTGGACAGAAACAGTGTCATACACTGGTGTGTGGACAGAAACAGTGTCATACACTGGTGAGTGGACAGAGACAGTGTCATACACAGGTGTGTGGACAGAGACAGTGTCATACACTGGTGTGTGGACAGAGACAGTGTCATACACTGGTGTGTGGACAGAGACAGTGTCATACACTGGTGTGTGGACAGAGACAGTGTCATACACTGGTGTGTGGACAGAGACAGTGTCATACACTGGTGTGTGGACAGAGACAGTGTCATACACTGGTGTGTGGACAGAGACAGTGTCATACACTGGTGTGTGGACAGAGACAGTGTCATACACTGGTGTGTGGACAGAGACAGTGTAATACACTGGTGTGTGGACAGAGTGTCATACACTGGTGTGTGGTCAGAGACAGTGTCATACACTGGTGTGTGGACAGAGACAGTGTCATACACTGGTGTGTGGACAGAGACAGTGTCATACACTGGTGTGTGGACAGAGACAGTGTCATACACTGGTGTGTGGACAGAGACAGTGTCATACACTGGTGTGTGGACAGAGACAGTGTCATACACTGGTGTGTGGACAGAGACAGTGTCATACACTGGTGTGTGGACAGAGTGTCATACACTGGTGTGTGGTCAGAGACAGTGTCATACACTGGTGTGTGGACAGAGACAGTGTCATACACTGGTGTGTGGACAGAGACAGTGTCATACACTGGCGTGTGGACAGAGACAGTGTCATACACTGGTGTGTGGAGAGAGACAGTGTCATACACTGGTGTGTGGACAGAGACAGTGTCATACACTGGTGTGTGGACAGAGACAGTGTCATACACTGGTGTGTGGACAGAGTGTCATACACTGGTGTGTGGACAGAGACAGTGTCATACACTGGTGTGTGGACAGAGACAGTGTCATACACTGGTGTGTGGACAGATACAGTGTCATACACTGGTGTGTGGACAGATACAGTGTCATACACTGGTGTGTGGACAGAGACAGTGTCATACACTGGTGTGTGGACAGAGACAGTGTCATACACTGGTGTGTGGACAGAGACAGTGTCATACACTGGTGTGTGGACAGGGACAGTGTCATACACTGGTGTGTGGACAGAGACAGTGTCATACACTGGTGTGTGGACAGAGACAGTGTCATACACTGGTGTGTGGACAGAGACAGTGTCATACACTGGTGTGTGGACAGAGACAGTGTCATACACTGGTGTGTGGACAAAGACAGTGTCATACACTGGTGTGTGGACAGAGACAGTGTCATACACTGGTGTGTGGACAAAGACAGTGTCATACACTGGTGTGTGGACAAAGACAGTGTCGTACACTGGTGTGTGGACAGAGACAGTGTCATACACTGGTGTGTGGACAGACACAGTGTCATACACTGGTGTGTGGACAGAGACAGTGTCATGCACTGGTGTGTGGACAGAAACAGTGTCATACACTGGTGTGTGGACAGATATAGTGTCATACACTGGTGTGTGGACAGAGACAGTGTCATACACTGGTGTGTGGACAGAGACAGTGTCATGCACAGGTGTGTGGACAGAGACAGTGTCATGCACTGGTGTGTGGACAGAGACAGTGTCATACACTGGAGTGTGGACAGAGACAGTGTCATACACTGGTGTGTGGACAGAGACAGTGTCATGCACTGGTGTGTGGACAGAGACAGTGTCATACACTGGTGTGTGGATAGAGACAGTGTCATGCACTGGTGTGTGGACAGAGACAGTGTCATACACTGGTGTGTGGACAGAGACAGTGTCATACACTGATGTGTGGACAGAGACAGTGTCATACACTGGTGTGTGGACAGATACAGTGTCATACACTGGTGTGTGGACAGAGACAGTGTCATACACTGGTGTGTGGACAGAGACAGTGTCATACACTGGTGTGTGGACAGAGACAGTGTCATACACTGGTGTGTGGACAGAGACAGTGTCATACACTGGTGTGTGGACAGAGACAGTGTCATACACTGGTGTGTGGACAGAGACAGTGTCATACACTGGTGTATGGACAGAGACAGTGTCATACACTGGTGTGTGGACAGAGACAGTGTCATACACCGGTGTGTGGACAGAGACAGTGTCATACACTGGTGTGTGGACAGAGACAGTGTCATACACTGATGTGTGGACAGAGACAGTGTCATACACTGGTGTGTGGACAGAGACAGTGTCATACACTGGTGTGGACAGAGACAGTGTCATACACTGGTGTGCGGACAGAGACAGTGTCATACACTGGTGTGTGGACAGAGACAGTGTCATACACTGGTGTGCGGACAGAGACAGTGTCATACACTGGTGTATGGACAGAGACAGTGTCATGCACTGGTGTGTGGACAGATACAGTGTCATACACTGGTGTGCGGACAGAGACAGTGTCATACACTGGTGTATGGACAGAGACAGTGTCATACACTGGTGTGTGGACAGAGTGTCATACACTGGTGTGTGGACAGAGACAGTGTCATACACTGGTGTGTGGACAGAAACAGTGTCATACACTGGTGTGAGGACAGAGACAGTGTCATACACTGGTGTGTGGACAGAGACAGTGTCATACACTGGTGTGAGGACAGAGACAGTGTCATACACTGGTGTATGGACAGTGTCATGCACTGGTGTGTGGACAGAGTGTCATACACTGGTGTGTGGACAGAGACAGTGTCATACACTGGTGTGTGGACAGAAACAGTGTCATACACTGGTGTGAGGACAGAGACAGTGTCATACACTGGTGTGTGGACAGAGACAGTGTCATGCACTGGAGTTTACCTGGAGTTTACCTGGAGAGAGTTCCGGGGGTCAACGCCCCCGCGGCCCAGTCTGTGACCAGGCCTCCTGGTGGATCAGAGCCTGATCAACCAGGCTGTTGCTGCTGGCTGCACGCAAACCAACGTACGAGCCACAGCCCGGCTGGTCAGGAACGGACTTTAAGTGCTTGTCCAGTGCCAGCTTGAAGACTGCCAGGGGTCTGTTGGTAATCCCCCTTATATATGCTGGGAGGCAGTTGAACAGTCTCGGGCCCCTGACACTTATTTTATGGTCTCTTAACGTGCTAGTGACACCCCTGGTTTTCATTGGGGAGATGTTGCATCGTCTGCCAAGTCTTTTGCTTTCGTAGCGAGTGATTTTCGTGTGCAAGTTCGGTACTAGTCCCTCTAGTATTTTCCAGGTGTATATAATCATGTATCTATCCCGCCTGCGTTCCAGGGAATATAGGTTTAGGAACCTCAAGCGCTCCCAGTAATTGAGGTGTTTTATCTCCGTTATGCGCGCCGTGAAGGTTCTCTGTACATTTTCTAGGTCAGCAATTTCACCTGCCTTGAAAGGTGCTGCTAGTGTGCAGCAATATTCCAGCCTAGATAGAACAAGTGACCTGAAGAGTGTCATCATGGGCTTGGCCTCCCTAGTTTTTAAGGTTCTCATTATCCATCCAGTCATTTTTCTAGCAGATGCGATTGATACAATGTTATGGTCCTTGAAGTGAGATCCTCCGACATGATCACTCCCAGGTCTTTGACGTTGGTGTTTCGCTCTATTTTGTGGCCAGAATTTGTTTTGTACTCTGATGAAGATTTAATTTCCTCGTGTTTACCATATCTGAGTAATTGAAATTTCTAATCGTTGAACTTCATATTGTTTTCTGCAGCCCACTGAAAGATTCGGTTGATGTCCGCCTGGAGCCTTGCAGTGTCTGCAATGGAAGACACTGTCATGCAGATTCGGGTGTCATCTGCAAAGGAAGACACGGTGCTGTGGCTGACATCCTTGTCTATGTCGGATATGAGAATGAGGAACAAGATGGGAGCGAGTACTGTGCCTTGTGGAACA
The DNA here is from genome assembly GCF_038502225.1 of Cherax quadricarinatus. Lineage (NCBI taxonomy): Eukaryota > Metazoa > Arthropoda > Malacostraca > Decapoda > Parastacidae > Cherax > Cherax quadricarinatus. The sequence goes on along the minus strand of NC_091293.1, from coordinate 37,751,264 downwards.
GAGCTTTTCACCGTAGCTGCCTCGGACTTTACTCGGTTGACGACTACTCTCTGTGTTCTGTTAGTGAGGAAATTATAGATCCATCGACCGACTTTTCCTGTTATTCCTTTAGCACGCATTTTGTGCGCTATTACGCCATGGTCACACTTGTCGAAGGCTTTTGCAAAGTCTGTATATATTACATCTGCATTCTTTTTATCTTCTAGTGCATTTAGGACCTTGTCGTAGTGATCCAATAGTTGAGACAGACAGGAGCGACCTGTTCTAAACCCATGTTGCCCTGGGTTGTGTAACTGATGGGTTTCTAGATGGGTGGTGATCTTGCTTCTTAGGACCCTTTCAAAGATTTTTATGATATGGGATGTTAGTGCTATCGGTCTGTAGTTCTTTGCTGTTGCTTTACTGCCCCCTTTGTGGAGTGGGGCTATGTCTGTTGTTTTTAGTAACTGTGGGACGACCCCCGCGTCCATGCTCCCTCTCCATAGGATGGAAAAGGCTCGTGATGAACACGGAGTTCCATGAGTCTGGCCCTGGGGCAGAGTGCATGGGCATGTCATTTATCGCCTGTTCGAAGTCATTTGGCGTCAGGATAACATCGGATAGGCTTGAGTTAACCAAATTTTGTGGCTCTCATAAAAAATTCATTTTGATCTTCGACTCTCAGTCTGGTTAGCGGCTTGCTAAAAACTGAGTCATATTGGGACTTGAGTAGCTCACTCATTTCCTTGCTGTCATCTGTGTAGGACCCATCTTGTTTAAGTAAGGGCCCAATACTGGACGTTGTTCTCGACTTTGATTTGGCATAGGAGAAGAAATACTTTGGGTTTCTTTCGATTTCATTTATGGCTTTTAGTTCTTCCCGCGATTCCTGTCTCCTATAAGATTCCTTTAGCTTGAGTTCGATGCTTGCTATTTCTCTGACCAGTGTCTCCCTACGCATTTCAGATATATTGACCTCTTTTAGCCGCTCTGTTATTCTTTTCCGTCGCCTGTAAAGGGAGCGCCTGTCTCTTTCTATTTTACATCTACTCCTCCTTTTTCTTAGAGGAATAAGCCTTGTGCATACATCGAGTGCCACCGAGTTAATCTGTTCTAGGCATAAGTTGGGGTCTGTGTTGCTTAGTATATCTTCCCAGCTTATATCGGTTAGGACTTGGTTTACTTGGTCCCACTTTATGTTTTTGTTATTGAAGTTGAATTTGGTGAATGCTCCCTCGTGACTAGTCTCATTATGTCAGTCTGGGGCTCCACGCATACATGTCTGAACCTCAATTATGTTGTGATCTGAGTATATTGTTTTTGATATGGTGACATTTCTTATCAGATCATCATTGTTAGTGAAGATGAGGTCTAGTGTATTCTCCAGTCTAGCAGGCTCTATTATTTGCTGGTTTAAATTGAATTTTGTGCAGAGATTTAAAAGCTCGTGTGAGTGTGAGTTTTCATCAGAGCTGCCTCCTGGTGTTATTACTGCAACAATATTATTTGCTATATTCCTCCATTTTAGGTGCCTTAAGTTGAAATCCCCCAGGAGCAAGATGTTGGGTGCAGAAGCTGGAAGATTTTCCAGACAGTGGTCAATTTTTAACAGCTGTTCCTGGAATTGCTGGGATGTTGCATCCGGAGGCTTGTAGACTACCACAATGACTAGGTTTTGGTTCTCGACCTTTACTGCTAAAACTTCCACTACATCATTTGAGGCATTTAGCAGTTCTGTGCAAACAAGTGACGTGTGTGGACAGAGACAGTGTCATGCACTAGTGTGTGGACAGAGACAGTGTCATGCACTAGTGTGTGGACAGAGACAGTGTCATGCACTGGTGTGTGGACAGAGACAGTGTCATGCACTGGTGTGTGGACAGAGACAGTGTCATGCACTAGTGTGTGGACAGAGACAGTGTCATGCACTGGTGTGTGGACAGAGACAGTGTCATGCACTAGTGTGTGGACAGAGACAGTGTCATGCACTGGTGTGTGGACAGAGACTGTGTCATGCACTGGTGTGTGGACAGAGACAGTGTCATGCACTGGTGTGTGGACAGAGACAGTGTCATACACTGGTGTGTGGACAGAGACAGTGTCATACACTGGTGTGTGGACAGATACAGTGTCATACACTGGTGTGTGGACAGAGACAGTGTCATACACTGGTGTGTGGACAGAGACAGTGTCATACACTAGTGTGTGGACAGAGACAGTGTCATACAATCATTACAGGATATGACAAAGCATCTCATTGTTAATGACATCTGAAATATTGAGAATGTATCCACATTTAGTGCGGAGCAGCTGCATGAGCAGTGTTCCAGCCGGTAACCCATAGTAATGAGTAATGTTTTAGTGGTAATAAGACACTGCTGTTGTTTGAAACTGCATCCCAGTGTTGTATTGTCTACAATAACTACACGAGGAAATTGTATTGTATGAAATGACTATACTGATATTTTTTGTAATGTAACTGTGCCTGGCTGGGTCTAATAAAGCCCCATTGTGACCTCTATAATACTGTATTCAGCTGTATTGGTGACAGGAAAACCGATACAGCTGAATACAATATACTAGGCGCTAAGGCGGTGCCACTCAACTATTCTGAATAATTTCTATTTAGAAAGTGATACCAGCAGTGGTGCTTACATCTGTGATGCAGCAGCACCACTGCAGAGGTGGTGTTTACATCTGTGATGCAGCAGCACCACTGCAGAGGTGGTGTTTACATCTGTGATGCAGCAACACCACAACAGAGGTGGTGTTTACATCTGTGATGCAGCAACACCACAGCAGAGGTGGTGTTTACATCTGTGATGCAGCAACACCACAGCAGAGGTGGTGTTTACATCTGTGATGCAGCAACACCACAGCAGAGGTGGTGTTTACATCTGTGATGCAGCAACACCACAACAGAGGTGGTGCTTACATCTGTGATGCAGCAGCACCACTGCAGAGGTGGTGTTTACATCTGTGATGCAGCAACACCACAACAGAGGTGGTGTTTACATCTGTGATGCAGCAACACCACAGCAGAGGTGGTGTTTACATCTGTGATGCAGCAACACCACAGCAGAGGTGGTGTTTACATCTGTGATGCAGCAGCACCACTGCAGAGGTGGTGTTTACATCTGTGATGCAGCAACACCACAACAGAGGTGGTGTTTACATCTGTGATGCAGCAACACCACAGCAGAGGTGGTGTTTACATCTGTGATGCAGCAACACCACAACAGAGGTGGTGTTTACATCTGTGATGCAGCAACACCACAACAGAGGTGGTGTTTACATCTGCGATGCAGCAGCACCACAGCAGAGGTGGTGTTTACATCTGTGATGCAGCAGCACCACAGCAGAGGTGGTGTTTACATCTGTGATGCAGCAGCACCACAGCAGAGGTGGTGTTTACATCTGTGATGCAGCAACACCACAACAGAGGTGGTGTTTACATCTGCGATGCAGCAGCACCACAGCAGAGGTGGTGTTTACATCTGTGATGCAGCAGCACCACAGCAGAGGTGGTGTTTACATCTGTGATGCAGCAGCACCACAGCAGAGGTGGTGTTTACATCTGTGGTGCAGCAGCACCACAGCAGAGGTGGTGTTTACATCTGTGGTGCAGCAGCACCACAGCAGAGGTGGTGTTTACATCTGTGGTGCAGCAGCACCACAGCAGAGGTGGTGTTTACATCTGTGGTGCAGCAGCACCACAGCAGAGGTGGTGTTTACATCTGTGGTGCAGCAGCACCACAGCAGAGGTGGTGTTTACATCTGTGGTGCAGCAGCACCACAGCAGAGGTGGTGTTTACATCTGTGATGCAGCAGCACCACAGCAGAGGTGGTGTTTACATCTGTGGTGCAGCAGCACCACAACAACAATGTCGACTATAATAAGAATACGTCTGGTGTAGACATATTTAATAAGATATATAAATAAATATTTAATGTTGCGAGGTAGCAGTTGTTGTGGGCCGTCTGTTGTTGTCTGTGGTGGGAGTGGCACTCTTGTGTCTGTTGTTGTCTGTGGTGGGAGTGGCACTCTTATGTCTGTTGTTGTCTGTGGTGGGAGTGGCACTCTTATGTCTGTTGTTGTCTGTGGTGGGAGTGGCACTCTTATGTCTGTTGTTGTCTGTGGTGGGAGTGGCACTCTTATGTCTGTTGTTGTCTGTGGTGGGAGTGGCACTCTTATGTCTGTTGTTGTCTGTGGTGGGAGTGGCACTCTTATGTCTGTTGTTGTCTGTGGTGGGAGTGGCACTCTTGTGTCTGTTGTTGTCTGTGGTGGGAGTGGCACTCTTATGTCTGTTGTTGTCTATGGTGGGAGTGGCACTCTTATGTCTGTTGCTGTCTGTGGAGGGGGTGACACCCTTATGTCTGTTGTTGTCTGTGGAGGGAGTGGCACCCTTATGTCTGTTGTTGTCTGTGGAGGGGATGACACCCTTATGTCTGTTGTTGTCTGTGGAGGGAGTGACACCTTTATGTCTGTTGTTGTCTGTGGAGGTAGTGACACCATTATGTCTGTTGTTGTCTGTGGAGGGAGTGACACCCTTATGTCTGTTGTTGTCTGTGGTGGGAGTGGCACTCTTATGTCTGTTGTTGTCTGTGGAGGGAGTGGCACCCTTATGTCTGTTGTTGTCTGTGGTGGGAGTGGTACCCTTATGTCTGTTGTTGTCTGTGGTGGGAGTGGCACCCTTATGTCTGTTGTTGTCTGTGGAGGGAGTGACACCCTTATGTCTGTTGTTGTCTGTGGTGGGAGTGGCACCCTTATGTCTGTTGTTGTCTGTGGAGGGGGTGACACCCTTATGTCTGTTGTTGTCTGTGGTGGGAGTGGCACCCTTATGTCTGTTGTTGTCTGTGGAGGGGTGACACCCTTATGTCTGTTGTTGTCTGTGGAGGGAGTGACACCTTTATGTCTGTTGTTGTCTGTGGAGGGGTGACACCCTTATGTCTGTTGTTGTCTGTGGAGGGAGTGACACCTTTATGTCTGTTGTTGTCTGTGGAGGGAGTGACACCCTTATGTCTGTTGTTGTCTGTGGAGGGAGTGACACCCTTATGTCTGTTGTTGTCTGTGGAGGGAGTGACACCCTTATGTCTGTTGTTGTCTGTGGAGGGAGTGACACCCTTATGTCTGTTGTTGTCTGTGGAGGGAGTGACACCTTTATGTCTGTTGTTGTCTGTGGAGGGAGTGACACCCTTATGTCTGTTGTTGTCTGTGAAGGGAGTGACATCCTTTTGTCTGTTGTTGTACGTGGAGGGAGTGACACCATTATGTCTGTTGTTGTTTGTGGAGGGGTGACACCCTTATGTCTGTTGTTGTCTGTGGAGGGAGTGACACCTTTATGTCTGTTGTTGTCTGTGGAGGGAGTGACAGCCTTATGTCTGTTGTTGTCTGTGGAGGGAGTGACACCCTTATGTCTGTTGTTGTCTGTGGAGGGAGTGACACCCTTATGTCTGTTTTTGTCTGTGGTGGGAGTGACGCCCTTATGTCTGTTATTGTCTGTGGTGGGAGTGACGCTTTTATGTCTGTTGTTTTCTGTGGTGGGAGTGACACCCTTGTGTCTGTTGTTGTCTGTGGTGGGAGTGACACCCTTGTGTCTGTTGTTGTCTGTGGTGGGAGTGACGCCCTTATGTCTGTTGTTGTCTGTGGTGGGAGTGACGCCCTTATGTCTGTTGTTGTCTGTGGTGGGAGTGACACCCTTGTGTCTGTTGTTGTCTGTGGTGGGAGTGACGCCCTTATGTCTGTTGTTGTCTGTGGTGGGAGCGACACCCTTGTGTCTGTTGTTGTCTGTGGTGGGAGCGACACCCTTGTGTCTGTTGTTGTCTGTGGTGGGAGTGACACCCTTGTGTCTGTTGTTGTCTGTGGTGGGAGCGACACCCTTGTGTCTGTTGTTGTCTGTGGTGGGAGTGACGCCCTTATGTCTGTTGTTGTCTGTGGTGGGAGTGACGCCCTTATGTCTGTTGTTGTCTGTGATGGGAGTGACGCCCTTATGTCTGTTGTTGTCTGTGGTTGGAGTGACACCCTTATGTCTGTTGTTGTCTGAGGAGGGAGTGACGCCCTCATGTCTGTTGTTGTCTGTGGTTGGAGTGACACCCTTATGTCTGTTGTTGTCTGAGGAGGGAGTGACGCCCTCATGTCTGTTGTTGTCTGTGGAGGGAGTGACGCCCTTATGTCTGTTGTCTGTTGAGTGAGTGACTCCCTTATGTCTGTTGTTTTCTGTGATGGGAGTGACGCCCTTATGTCTGTTGTTGTCTGTGGAGTGAGTGACTCCATTATGTCTGTTGTTGTCTGTGGAGTGAGTGCACTAATTATAGAGTGAACCGTCAAGGGTAATTAATCATGAGAGCCTCAGCATCTTCCCGTAACTTCCATCTGGTAATAACGACTAACAAACAGACCTGGTGGCAAAAGCTCTCGTTTCACACGGCGAAAGTCCGGGTTCGATTTCCAGCGAGGGACAGAAACATTGGGCGTGTTTCCTTACACCTGTTGTCAATGTTCACCCATCAGTAAAATGGGTACCTGGGTGTTAACCGACTGGTGTGGGTCGCATCCTGGGACAAAACTGACCTAATTTCCGGGAAATACTCAGCATAACAAGGACCTTCAATGAAAATGTTTGAGAAAGAGTCGTGTGGCATTCAGGCCTAAGGTCAGCACAGCTTAATTTCACATTCCAGGTATTACCTGGAGTTTACCTGGAGAGAGTTCCGGGGGTCAACGCCCCCGGGGCCCGGTCTGTGACCAGACCAGGTATAATGAGTGGAGAGTGATGCCACTCATAATTAGCTCACGGAACGGCCAGGGTTTGAACCCATGGCAAGTGAGTCTTAAAAATCACTAAATAATTACCGCATTTTCCTGCATATAAGACGCGCATTTCTGTGTCCCGTAGAAAGTCTTGGAAAATCACCCTGCGCCTTATATGCTCAAGGTCAGGGTCAAGGGAGAGGGTTTCGGGGGTCAACACCCCCGCGGCCTGGTCTGTGACCAGGCCTTGCGGTGGATCAGGGCCTGATCAACTAGGGACAGGCTGGGGATCCCAGAGAAAGGAAGAGCAGGCTGGGGATCCCACAGAAGGATGGAATAGGCTAGGGATCGAATACAAGGGGGGCAGGTTGGGGGATACCACAGAAGGGAAGAGTAGGCTGTGGATCCCACAGAAGGATAGAGTAGGCTGGGGATCCCCCAGAAGGATAGAGTAGGCTGTGGATCCCACAGAAGGATAGAGTAGACTGTGGATTCCCCAGAAGGATAGAGTAGGCTGTGGATCCCACAAAAGGGTAGAGTAGACTGTGGATCCCACAGAAGGATAGAATAGGCTGTGGATCCCACAGAAGGATAGAGTAGGCTGTGGATCCCACAGAAGGATAGAGTAGGCTGTGGATCCCACAGAAGGATAGAGTAGGCTGCGGATCCCACAGAAGGGAAGAGTAGGCTGTGGATCCTACAGAAGGATAGAGTAGGCTGTGTATCCCACAGAAGGATAGAGTAGGCTGTGGATCGCACAGAAGGATAGAGTAGGCTGAGGATCCCCCAGATGGATTGAGTAGGCTGGGGATCCCCCAGAAGGATAGAGTAGGCTGTGGATCCCACAGAAGGGAAGAGTAGGCTGTGGATCCCACAGAAGGATAGAGTAGGCTGTGTATCCCACAGAAGGATAGAGTAGGCTGGGGATCCCCCAGAAGGATAGAGTAGGCTGTGGATCCCACAGAAGGATAGAGTAGGCTGTGGATCCCACAGAAGGATAGAGTAGGCTGGGGATCCCCCAGAAGGATAGAGTAGGCTGTGGATCCCACAGAAGGATAGAGTAGGCTGTGGATCCCACAGAAGGATAGAGTAGGCTGGGGATCCCCCAGAAGGATAGAGTAGGCTGGGGATCCCCCACAAGGATAGAGCCTAGGGATCCCAGTGAAGGGGATGAGGGGAGAAAAGCTTAACAGTCAAAGAGGGGTAGCGCCCCCCCCCTCCTCTGTTACAAGTAACTCCCTCTGTTAGTAAAGTTAGTGAGGTGAGTTGCTCGTTACTTTCCACCAGGTAGTGACCTGAGAGGCTGACCTTGTTCTCTTGTTCCCTCCACAGGTGAGCTGGAAGCTTCTCCCAGACCCCACAGGTGAGCTGGAAGCTTCTCCCAGACCCCACAGGTGAGCTGGAAGCTTCTCCCAGACTCCACAAGTGAGGTGTGTATATGTATGTGTGTGTGTGTGTATATATATATATGTGTGTGTATGTGTGTGTGTGTTTGTGTGTGTGTGTATATGTATGTGTATTCACCTATTTGTGGTTGCAGGGGTCGATTCATAGCTCCTAGCCCCGCCTCTTCACTGGTCGTTACTAGGTCCTTTCTCTCCCTGCTCCATGAGCTTTATCATACCTCTTCTTAAAACTATGTATGGTTCCTGCCTCCACTACATCACTTGCCAGACTATTCCACTTCCTGACAACTCTACGACTAAAGAAGTACTTCCTAACATCTCTCTGACTCATCTGAGTCTTCAGCTTCCAATTGTGACCCCTTGCTTCTGTGTCCCATCTCTGGAGCATCCTGTCTCTGTCCACCTTGTCAATTCCCTTATCTCTCCTGTTCTCCAGTGTCATTAGGTCGATTTCGCTTAACCTCTCCCCATAGGACATGCCCCTTAGCTCCGGGACTAGTCTCATTGCAAACCTTTGCACTTTCTCTAATTTCCTTACGTGCTTGGCTAGGTGTGGGTTCCAAACTGGTGCTGTATACTCCAATATGGGCCTGAAGTACACGGTGTACAGGGTCGTGAACGATTCCTTACTGAGATTTACGAATGCTATTCTTAGGTTTGCTAGGCGCCCATTTGCTGCAACAGTTACTTGGTTGATGTGCGTCTCAGGAGACGTGTTCGGTATCATACTCACCCCAAGATCCTTTTCTGTAGCCTCTGACCCCTAGACTGTACTCCGTCTGCAGTCTTCTTTGCCCTTCCCCAATCTTCATAACTTTGCACTTGGTGGAGTTGAGCTCCAAGAGCCATTCTCTGGACCAGACCTGCAGCCTGGCCAGATACTTTTGTAGTCCTGTCTGGTCCTCTTCCAATTGAATTCTCCTCATCAGCTTTACATTGTCTGCCAACAGAAACACTTCTGAGTCTTTTCCTTCCATTTTGTCGTTCACATATACCAAAAACAGCACCGGTCCTAGGACTGACAGCTTGTCAAAGGCGCCCACTCTGACACCTCGTCACACACTATCACTAGCTGATGTCTTCCCATTAGGTATTCCCTGATAAACTGTAGTGTCTTCCCTGTTATTCCTGCCTGGTCCTCCAGCTTTCGACTAATCTCTTGTGTGGAACTGTGTCAAATGCCTTTTTACAATCCAAGAAAACGTAATCCACCCACCTCTCTCTCTCTTGTCTTACTGCTGTCACCCTGTCATTGAACTCCAGTAGGTTTGTGACACAGGATTTCTCATCCCTGAAACCATGCTGGTTGTCGTTTATAAGCTCATTCCTTTCTAGGTGCTTCACCACTCTTCTCCTGATAATCTTCTCCTTGACTTTGTATACTCTATATATACATGTCAGTGACACTGGTCTGTAGTTTAATGCTGGTTCATCTTCTCGTCTCTCTCTGGTAGTGTCCCTTACGTGTTGGTACATGAGGTTTTCCAGTACCACCTCCATCATCTTAGCCGTTTGCGTTTCTGGACCCCCATGTGGCTCTAGGTTTTCCCAGTCAATTTCTTTTTGATTGAAGTCATCCATAATCAGTAGCTTTGCCCTGCTCGTATGAGCCTTTCTGGCGACTTCTGCCAGTGTGTCAACCATCGCTCTTTTACTCTTCTCACATACTTGCCTTGGCCTCCTGCTGTTGTGTGGTGGGTTATACAACACTACAATCACCACCTTTGGACCTCCAGACTGAAGTGCTCCTTTTACACAGTTTAACACAGTTTTTGTTCCTGGCAAATAAGTGTTATTTTTCAACTCCTTTTATTGCAAAATAATAGAAAATGCCCATTGTTCCTTTTAAACTTTGCTTTTGTGGCTTACAGGTTGAATTTTTGACAAAAACTGGTTAAATTTCAATATGTTTTGCTAGTTTTGGATGTAAAGCCAAAAAAATTATGAAATAAATAAAATTTACATAAATAAAGTAAAATTTACACAAATTTTATTTTAAACTTTCTGAAACATATTTACAAAGTTAAAAATGAGCAGTTTTTCTAGATTTGCGAGCAGCAACAAATCACTTTCCCGTTTAAGCTCCCAGATGTTGTCTCCCATCATGATTTCATTATAAGATCCCTGATATCTGTGTTTAAAGTCCATTATATCTTGGTAGAAGCGCTCTTCTTGCTCCTCTGAGTATGTTCCCATATTCTCCTTAAAATTGTCAAGATGAGCATCAAGGATATGGACCTTAAGGGACATCCTACAGCCCATCTGACCACAGCTTTTTACCAAGGTCTCAACAAGTTCCACATGACTGTCAGCCTTGTTGTTGCCCAGAAAACCCTGTGCTACAGCAACAAAACTCTCCCAGGCTTCCTTATCCTTCTCTTTGAGCTTCGGAAATTCTGAGCACTTCATGATTTTCCTGACTTGTGGTCCAGTGAAGATGCTAGCCTTCACCTTCGCCTCTGATAGTTTGGGAAAGAAGTCTTAAAGATACTTGAAGGTTGCAGACTTTTTGTCAAGAGCTGTAACAAACTGTTTCATTAGCCCTAGTTTAATGTGTAATGGACGGAACAGAACCTTTTGAGGATCCACCAAAGCTTTATATTTGATATTATGTCTCCCTACTGACAACTTGATCCTTTGAGGCCAGTGCTTCCTCTGGTAATGTGCTGCTCTGTCTCTACTATCCCAGTGACACAGATAACAGGGAAACTTGGTAAAACCTCCTTGGAATCCCATCAAAAATGCCACCATTTTGCAGTCTCCAATAACCTCCCAGCCATACTTATCATAGTTCAAAGCTGTTGTAGATGCACTAAATGAGCCAAGGAAAGAGATGGATACTTGTTCCCATTGTGCAGAAGTACAGCTTTTAGGAGGAACTGTCAATGAAGAATCTCCACTCATCTGGATTGCTTGCAATCTCAGTTGTATCAAGCAGGTCTGATACAACATTACAGTAGCACAACCTGTCTTCATTAGGGAAGAAGCTTGAGAAATGTTGGTGACGTTGTCTTTGGCTTGTCACTTGCACACTTTCATCCACCAAGTCTCACTCTTTGAGCCTTAAAATCAAAAGCTTAGCATTTGACTTTGTCAAACCAAGATCTCTGATAAGGTCATTGAGGTCTGTTTGGTTTTGGTAGTAAGGTTTCTTCCCAACAACTGCATCTGTGAGAGCAAAGTCTTGTTCACTGTGCTCTTCATTTTCTGATTTGCAGCTTTCTTCTTCTGACGGTTGACTTCTTATTGGAGGTGTAGGTACAGGAAGATCAGCACTGTGTGGTACTGCTGCAATAGAAGAGGGAAGATCTAGATAAGAAATAGCAGGTTCAATTTTCCCAGTTCGGTGTTTGGAAGGATCCACTAGAAGTAACAGTTGGTTGAGTGATCAGCGGGTTCACGCCATATTCTAGCAACAGCAAACTTCATGGCTCTTTTATCTCCTCTATATCATACTGTACAAGAACATAAGAATTAGTTTCTGTGGCATACATTTCATTTAAAAAATGTTGCTATTCAAGATTTTACCTTTCATATAACTAATGACTTTCTTACCTTCCAATGTTTTCTTACAATGTTCACAAGCAACATGAGGTGTCCAGGTCTTGTCTTAGTGCCCAACTGGCATGCCAGAATATGCTTCGTAAGCATCACACATTTTTAAGATGCTGTTACAAAGAACTTCTTTGCTCTTGTCTTAATGAAATGACCAGATATGTAGCAGAATGTATCTGGAGAATGATTTCAGCCTCTTGATGCAATTTCACGTCTTCTGGTGTGTCTTCTCAGGTGCCAGAGCTGCACTGAATGCTGGTTTGTGAGCCCCTGTTTATATATTTGCTTATATATATAATTATATACATTTGTCAAGTTAAACTCTAGAGCATAATAGTTATAGTCTTTCTTGAAAGTGTTCCACAAGTGTCTTGACCACAAAAGAAAAGTTCTGGGAACAAAATTGTTTTTTTAAATTTTGTTTAGTTATTAAAAATTTGGAAATGATGATTATTTCCCAGGAACAAGACAAAAGTGAAATTCTGTTACATAGTGTTATGCTTTTCCTGTGTCTCCTCTCTCCAGCTCCTCAAAATCCCATTGGTTTCTGATGAGCAGTGCCACTCCTCTACCCCCTCTGTACCCTTTGTCTTTCCTCAGGATCTGATATCCAGTTGATAAAATGGCATCTGTTATCATTCATGTGATGTCTGGCGATGCATCTTTGATTCTTTAGTGTATGTGTGTGTGTGTGTGTGTGTGTGTGTGTGTGTGTGTGTGTGTGTGTGTGTGTGTGTGTGTGTGTGTGTGTGGTGTGTATGTGTGTGTGTGTGTGTGTGTGTGTGTGTGTGTGTGTGTGTATGTGTGTGTGTGTGTATGTGTGTTTATATGTGTGTGTGTGTGTGTATATATGTGTGTGTGTGTGTGTGTGTGTGTGTGTGTGTGTGTGTGTGTGTGTGTGTGTGTGTGTGTGTGTGTGTGTGTGTACTCACCTAGTTGTACTCACCTAGTTGAGGTTGCAGGGGTCGAGTCCGAGCTCCTGGCCCCGCCTCTTCACTGGTCGCTACTAGGTCACTCTCCCTGAACCATGAGCTTTATCGTACCTCTGCTTAAAGCTATGTATGGATCCTGCCTCCACTACATCGCTTCCCAAACTATTCCACTTCCTGACTACTCTGTAGCTGAAGAAATACTTCCTAACATCCCTTTGATTCATCTGTGTCTTCAACTTCCAACTGTGTCCCCGTGTTGCTGTGTCCAGTCTCTGGAACATCCTGTCTTTGTCCACCTTGTCAATTCCTCTCAGTATTTTGTAAGTCGTTATCATGTCCCACCTATCTCTCCTGTCCTTCAGTGTCGTCAGATTGATTTCCCTTAACCTCTCTTCATAGGACATACCTCTTAACTCTGGGACTAGTCTAGTTGCAAACCTTTGCACTTTCTCTAGTTTCTTTACATGCTTGGCTAGGTGTGGGTTCCAAACTGGTGCGGCATACTTCAATATGGGCCTAACGTACACGGTGTACAGGGTCCTGAACGATTCCTTATTAAGATGTCGGAATGCTGTTCTGAGGTTTGCCAGGCGCCCATATGCTGCGGCAGTTATTTGGTTGATGTACGCTTCAGGATATGTGCCTGGTGTTATACTCACCCCAAGATCTTTTTCCTTGAGTGATGTTTGTAGTCTCTGGCCCCCTAGACTGTACTCCGTCTGCGGTCTTCTTTGCCCTTCCCCAATCTTCATGACTTTGCACCTGGTGGGATTGAACTCCAGGAGCCAATTGCTGGACCAGGTCTGCAGCCTGTCCAGATCCCTTTGTAGTTCTGCCTGGTCTTCGATCGAGTGAATTCTTCTCATCAACTTCACGTCATCTGCAAACAGGGACACCTCAGAGTCTATTCCTTCCGTCATGTCGTTCACAAATACCAGAAACAGCACTGGTCCTAGGACTGACCCCTGTGGGACCCCGCTGGTCACAGGTGCCCACTCTGACACCTCGCCACGTACCATGACTCGCTGCTGTCTTCCTGACAAGTATTTCCTGATCCAGTGTAGTGCCTTCCCTGTTATCCCTGCTTGGTCCTCCAGTTTTTGCACCAATCTCTTGTGTGGAACTGTGTCAAACGCCTTCTTGCAGTCCAAGAATATGCAATCCACCCACCCCTCTCTCTCTTGTCTTACTGCTGTCACCATGTCATAGAACTCCAGTAGGTTTGTGACACAGGATTTCCCGTCCCTGAAACCATGTTGGCTGCTGTTGATGAGATCATTCCTTTCTAGGTGTTCCACCACTCTTCTCCTGATAATCTTCTCCATGATTTTGCATACTATACATGTCAGTGACACTGGTCTGTAGTTTAATGCTTCATGTCTGTCTCCTTTTTTAAAGATTGGGACTACATTTGCTGTCTTCCATGCCTCAGGCAATCTCCCTGTTTCGATAGATGTATTGAATATTGTTGTTAGGGGTACACATAGCGCCTCTGCTCCCTCTCTCAATACCCATGGGGAGATGTTATCTGGCCCCATTGCCTTTGAGGTATCTAGCTCACTCAGAAGCCTCTTCACTTCTTCCTCGGTTGTGTGCACTGTGTCGAGCACATGGTGGTGTACCCCACCTCTCCGTCTTTCTGGAGCCCCTTCTGTCTCCTCCGTGAACACTTCTTTGAATCTCTTGTTGAGTTCCTCACATACTTCACGGTCATTTCTTGTTGTCTCTCCTTCCTTCCTTAGCCTGATTACCTGGTCCTTGACTGTTGTTTTCCTCTTGATGTCGCTGTACAACAGTTTCGGGTCAGATTTGGCTTTCGCTGCTATGTCGTTTTCATATTGTCTTTGGGCCTCCCTTCTTTTTATTTTTATTATCACACTGGCCGATTCCCACCAAGGCAGGGTGGCCCAAAAAAGAAAAACTTTCACCATCATTCACTCCATCACTGTCTTGCCAGAAGGGTGCTTTACACTACAGTTTTTAAACTGCAACATTAACACCCCTCCTTCAGAGCGCAGGCACTGTACTTCCCATCTCCAGGACTCAAGTCCGGCCTGCCGGTTTCCCTGAACCCCTTCATAAATGTTACTTTGCTCACACTCCAACAGCACGTCAAGTATTAAAAACCATTTGTCTCCATTCACTCCTATCAAACACGCTCACGCATGCCTGCTGGAAGTCCAAGCCCCTCGCACACAAAACCTCCTTTACCCCCTCTCTCCAACCTTTCCTAGGCCGACCCCTACCCCGCCTTCCTTCCACTACAGACTGATACACTCTTGAAGTCATTCTGTTTCGCTCCATTCTCTCTACATGTCCGAACCACCTCAACAACCCTTCCTCAGCCCTCTGGACAACAGTTTTGGTAATCCCGCACCTCCTCCTAACTTCCAAACTACGAATTCTCTGCATTATATTCACACCACACATTGCCCTCAGACATGACATCTCCACTGCCTCCAGCCTTCTCCTCGCTGCAACATTCATCACCCATGCTTCACACCCATATAAGAGCGTTGGTAAAACTATACTCTCATACATTCCCCTCTTTGCCTCCAAGGACAAAGTTCTTTGTCTCCACAGACTCCTAAGTGCACAACTCACTCTTTTCCTCTCATCAATTCTATGATTCACCTCATCTTTCATAGACCCATCCGCTGACACGTCCACTCCCAAATATCTGAATACATTCACCTCCTCCATACTCTCTCCCTCCAATCTGATATTCAATCTTTCATCACCTAATCTTTTTGTTATCCTCATAACCTTACTCTTTCCTGTATTCACCTTTAATTTTCTTCTTTTGCACACCCTACCAAATTCATCCACCAATCTCTGCAACTTCTCTTCAGAATCTCCCAAGAGCACAGTGTCATCAGCAAAGAGAGGCTGTGACAACTCCCACTTTGTGTGTGATTCTTTATCTTTTAACTCCACGCCTCTTGCCAAGACCCTCGCATTTACTTCTCTTACAACCCCATCTATAAATATATTAAACAACCACGGTGACATCACACATCCTTGTCTAAGGCCTACTTTTACTGGGAAATAATCTCCCTCTTTCCTACATACTCTAACTTGAACCTCACTATCCTCGTAAAAACTCTTCACTGCTTTCAGTAACCTACCTCCTACACCATACACTTGCAACATCTGCCACATTGCCCCCCTATCCACCCTGTCATACGCTTTTTCCAAATCCATAAATTCCACAAAGACCTCTTTAGCCTTATCTAAATACTGTTCACTTATATGTTTCACTGTAAACACCTGGTCCACACACCCCCTACCTTTCCTAAAGCCTCCTTGTTCATCTGCTATCCTGTTCTCCGTCTTACTCTTAATTCTTTCAATAATAACTCTACCATACACTTTACCAGGTATACTCAGCAGACTTATCCCCCTATAATTTTTGCACTCTCTTTTATCCCCTTTGCCTTTATACAAAGGAACTATGCATGCTCTCTGCCAATCCCTAGGTACCTTACCCTCTTCCATACATTTATTAAATAATTGCACCAACCACTCCAAAACTATATCCCCACCTGCTTTTAACATTTCTATATTTATCCCATCAATCCCGGCTGCCTTACCCCCTTTCATTTTACCTACTGCCTCACGAGCTTCCCCCACACTCACAACTGGCTCTTCCTCACTCCTACAAGATGTTATTCCTCCTTGTCCTATACACGAAATCACAGCTTCCCTATCTTCATCAACATTTAACAATTCCTCAAAATATTCCCTCCATCTTCCCAATACCTCTAACTCTCCATTTAATAACTCTCCTCTCCTATTTTTAACTGACAAATCCATTTGTTCTCTAGGCTTTCTTAACTTGTTAATCTCACTCCAAAACTTTTTCTTATTTTTAAAAAAATTTGTTGATAACATCTCACCCACTCTCTCATTTGCTCTCTTTTAACATTGCTTCACCACTCTCTTAACCTCTCTCTTTTTCTCCAAATACTCTTCCCTCCTTGCATCACTTCTACTTTGTAAAAACTTCTCATATGCTAACTTTTTCTCCCTTACTACTCTCTTTACATCATCATTCCACTAATCGCTCCTCTTCCCTCCCGCACCCACTTTCCTGTAACCACAAACTTCTGCTGAACACTCTAACACTACATTTTTAAACCTACCCCATACCTCTTCGACCCCATTGCCTATGCTCTCATTAGCCCATCTATCCTCCAATAGCTGTTTATATCTTACCCTAACTGCCTCCTCTTTAAGTTTATAAACCTTCACCTCTCTCTTCCCTGATGCTTCTATTCTCCTTGTATCCCATCTACCTTTTACTCTCAGTGTAGCTACAACTAGAAAGTGATCTGATATATCTGTGGCCCCTCTATAAACATGTACATCCTGAAGTCTACTCAACAGTCTTTTATCTACCAATACATAATCCAACAAACTACTGTCATTTCGCCCTACATCATATCTTGTATACTTATACTCTTTTTCTTAAAATATGTATTACCTATAACTAAACCCCTTTCTATACAAAGTTCAATCAAAGGGCTCCCATTATCATTTACACCTGGCACCCCAAACTTACCTACCACACCCTCTCTAAAAGTTTCTCCTACTTTAGCATTCAGGTCCCCTACCACAATTACTCTCTCACTTGGTTCAAAGGCTCCTATACATTCACTTAACATCTCCCAAAATCTCTCTCTCTCCTCTGCATTCCTCTCTTCTCCAGGTGCATACACGCTTATTATGACCCACTTCTCGCATCCAACCTTTAGTTTAATCCACATAATTCTTGAATTTACACATTCATATTCTCTTTTCTCCTTCCATAACTGATCATTCAACATTCATCATTCTTATCTGTGCATATTCGTGTGCATATGTGTGTGTGTGTGTACTCACCTATTTACTCACCTATTTGTGGTTGCAGGGGTCGAGTCCTAGCTCCTGGCCCCGCCTCTTCACCGGTTGCTACTAGGCCCTCTCTCTCCCCGCTCCATGAGCTTTATCATACCTCGTCTTAAAATTGTGTATGGTTCCTGCCTCCACTACGTCATTTTCTAGGCTATTCCACTGCCTTACAACTCTATGACTGAAGAAATACTTCCTACTATCTCTCTGACTCATTTGTGTCTTCAACTTCCAATTGTGGCCTCTTGTTTCTGTGTCCCCTCCCTGGAACATCCTGTCTTTGTCCACCTTGTCTATTCCACGCAGTATTTTATATGTCGTTGTCATGTCTCCCCTGACCCTCCTGTCCTCCAGTGTGGTCAGGCCGATTTCCCTTAATCTTTCCTCATAGGACATTCCCCTTAGCTCTGGAACTAACCTTGTCGCAAACCTTTGTACTTTCTCTAGTTTCTTGACGTGCTTTATCAAGTGCGGGTTCCAAACAGGTGCTGCATACTCCAGTATGGGCCTGACATACACGGTGTACAGTGTCTTGAATGATTCCTTACTAAGGTATCAGAATGCTGTTCTCAGGTTTGCCAGGCGCCCATATGCTGCAGCAGTTATCTGATTGATGTGTGCTTCCGGAGACATGCTCGGTGTTATACTCACCCCAAGATCTTTCTCCTTGAGTGAGGTTTGCAGTCTTTGGCCACCTAGCCTATACTCTGTCTGTGGTCTTCTGTGCCCCTCCCCCATCTTCATGACTTTGCATTTGGCAGGATTAAATTCGAGAAGCCATTTGCTGGACCAGGTGTCCAGTCTGTCCAGGTCTCTTTGAAGTCCTGCCTGGTCCTCATCAGATTTAATTCTCCTCATTAACTTCACATCATCTGGAAACAGGGACACTTCTGAGTCTAACCCTTCCGTCATGTCGTTCACATATACCAAAAATAGCACTGGTCCTAGGACCGACCCCTGTGGGACCCCGCTCGTCACAGGTGCCCACTGTGATGCATCATTACGTACCATGACTCGTTGTTGCCTCCCTGTTTACCTGGAGTTTACCTGGAGAGAGTTCCGGGGGTCAACGCCCCCGCGGCCCGGTCTGAGACCAGGCCTCCTGGTGGATCAGAGCCTGATCAACCAGGCTGTTGCTGCTGGCTGCACGCAAACCAACATACGAGCCACAGCCCGGCTGATCCGGAACTGACTTTAGGTGCTTGTCCAGTGCCAGCTTGAAGACTGCCAGGGGTCTGTTGGTAATCCCCCTTATGTGTGCTGGGAGGCAGTTGAACAGTCTCGGGCCCCTGACACTTATTGTATGGTCTCTTAACGTGCTAGTGACACCCCTGCTTTTCATTGGGGGGATGGTGCATCGTCTGCCAAGTCTTTTGCTTTCGTAATGAGTGATTTTCGTGTGCAAGTTCGGTACTAGTCCCTCTAGGATTTTCCAGGTGTATATAATCATGTATCTCTCCCTCCTGCGTTCCAGGGAATACAGGTTTAGGAACCTCAAGCGCTCCCAGTAATTCAGGTGTTTTATCTCCGTTATGCGCGCCGTGAAAGTTCTCTGTACATTTTCTAGGTCGGCAATTTCACCTGCCTTGAAAGGTGCTGTTAGTGTGCAGCAATATTCCAGCCTAGATAGAACAAGTGACCTGAAGAGTGTCATCATGGGCTTGGCCTCCCTAGTTTTGAAGGTTCTCATTATCCATCCTTTCATTTTTCTAGCAGATGCGATTGATACAATGTTATGGTCCTTGAAGGTGAGATCCTCCGACATGATCACTCCCAGGTCTTTGACGTTGGTGTTTCGCTCTATTTTGTGGCCAGAATTTGTTTTGTACTCTGATGAAGATTTAATTTCCTCATGTTTACCATATCTGAGTAATTGAAATTTCTCATCGTTGAACTTCATATTGTTTTCTGCAGCCCACTGAAAGATTTGGTTGATGTCTGCCTGGAGCTTTGCAGTGTCTGCAATGGAAGACACTGTCATGCAGATTCGGGTGTCATCTGCAAAGGAAGACACGGTGCTGTGGCTGACATCCTTGTCTATGTCGGATATAAGGATGAGGAACAAGATGGGAGCGAGTACTGTGCCTTGTGGAACAGAGCTTTTCACCGTAGCTGCCTCGGACTTTACTCTGTTGACGACTACTCTCTGTGTTCTGTTAGTGAGGAAATTATAGATCCATCGACCGACTTTTCCTGTTATTCCTTTAGCACGCATTTTGTGCGCTATTACGCCATGGTCACACTTGTCGAAGGCTTTTGCAAAGTCTGTATATATTACATCTGCATTCTTTTTGTCTTCTAGTGCATTTAGGACCTTGTCGTAGTGGTCCAATAGTTGAGACAGACAGGAGCGACCTGTTCTAAACCCATGTTGCCCTGGGTTGTGTAACTGATGGGTTTCTAGATGCGTGGTGATCTTGCTTCTTAGGACCCTTTCAAAGATTTTTATGATATGGGATGTTAGTGCTATTGGTCTGTAGTTCTTTGCTGTTGCTTTACTGCCCCCTTTGTGGAGTGGGGCTATGTCTGTTGTTTTTAGTAACTGTGGGACGACCCCCGTGTCCATGCTCCCTCTCCATAGGATGGAAAAGGCTCGTGATAGGGGCTTCTTGCAGTTCTTGATGAACACAGAGTTCCATGAGTCTGGCCCTGGGGCAGAGTGCATAGGCATGTCATTTATCGCCTGTTCGAAGTCATTTGGCGTCAGGATAACATCGGATAGGCTTGTGTTAATCAAATTTTGTGGCTCTCTCATAAAAAATTCATTTTGATCTTCGACTCTCAGTCTGGTTAGCGGCTTGCTAAAAACTGAGTCATATTGGGACTTGAGTAGCTCACTCATTTCCTTGCTGTCATCTGTGTAGGACCCATCTTGTTTAAGTAGGGGCCCAATACTGGACGTTGTTCTCGATTTTGATTTGGCATAGGAGAAGAAATACTTTCGGTTTCTTTCGATTTCATTTATGGCTTTTAGTTCTTCCCGCGATTCCTGATTCCTAAAGGATTCTTTTAGCTTAAGTTCGATGCTTGCTATTTCTCTGACCAGTGTCTCTCTACGCATTTCAGATATATTGACCTCTTTTTGCCGCTCTGTTATTCTTTTCCGTCGCCTGTAAAGGGAGCGCCTGTCTCTTTCTGTTTTACATCTACTCCTCCTTTTTCTTAGAGGAATAAGCCTTGTGCATACATCGAGTGCCACCGAGTTAATCTGTTCTAGGCATAAGTTGGGGTCTGTGTTGCTTAGTATATCTTCCCAGCTTATATCGGTTAGGACTTGGTTTACTTGGTCCCACTTTATGTTTTTGTTATTGAAGTTGAATTTGGTGAATGCTCCCTCGTGACTAATCTCATTATGTCGGTCTGGGGCTCCGCGCATACATGACTGAACCTCAATTATGTTGTGATCTGAGTATATTGTTTTTGATATGGTGATATTTCTTATCAGATCATCATTGTTAGTGAAGATGAGGTCTAGTGTATTCTCCAGTCTAGTAGGCTCTATTATTTGCTGGTTTAAATTGAATTTTGTGCAGAGATTTAAAAGCTCGCGTGAGTGTGAGTTTTCATCAGGGCTGCCTCCTGGTGTTATTACTGCAACAATATTATTTGCTATATTCCTCCATTTTAGGTGCCTTAAGTTGAAATCCCCCAGGAGCAAGATGTTGGGTGCAGGAGCTGGAAGGTTTTCCAGACAGTGGTCAATTTTTAACAGCTGTTCCTGGAATTGCTGGGATGTTGCATCCGGAGGTTTTGGTTCTCGACCTTTACTGCTAAAACTTCCACTACATCATTTGAGGCATTTAGCAGTTCTGTGCAAACAAGTGACTCTGCAATGTACAGGCCAACCCCCCCCCTTTTGCCTGTTCACTCTGTCACATCTGTATAGGTTGTAACCTGGGATCCATATTTCGTTGTCCAAGTGATCCTTTATGTGGGTCTCAGTGAAAGCCGCGAACATTGCCTTTGCCTCTGCAAGCAGTCCACGGATGAAAGGTATTTTGTTGTTTGTTGCTGGCTTTAGACCCTGTATATTTGCAAAGAAGAATGTTATCGGACTGGTGGTATTGTTGGTACTGGGGGGGATTTTTTTTCCGGCATTAGTATCTGTATCTGTTGGTTTGGAGTGGAGGCCATCGACTGTGGTTCCACTCCAGGAATGACTGGATTTGGTGTACGATTTCTGCCATTTCCTGCCAGTTATTTTTCCTTCCTGGCACTAAAAAACCTCTCCCTCTTGAGTGGCTGTGGCTACCCAGGTTTTCCCATGGCCTGGATGTTTTGTATCTTTTTGTCCCCTTTAGATGGTATGCCTGGCAATTTAAGTTATAGCACAGTCTTTCCTGTACTGAAGAGGTACACAGTTCAGGGTGAAAAAGCTTACAGGAAGGGAGTTTGCATTTTCCTGTTGTCATATGGGCATGGCATTTCCTAGGGTGGTCATAGTTGCACGTCCCATCTGTTTTTCCAGATTTCCCATGCCAGCAGATACCGAGTGCATAGTATGTGCACAGGCTTGGTTTCCGTTTGCCTTGGGTTTCTGTGACTGTATTCCCTGTTGGTGCATGTTTCCCTGTCTTACTTCTATCCTCCCTAGCACCAACAATGGAGCTCCCACCATTTGTTTTTGGTAATATATCCTCACTATTGCTAGTGGAGTCCTCTTGTTTGCTATTTCCTGCGGTATTTCTAGTTTGCAATATTGGTTTTATCTTATCTTTGACTACACTTGTTTCCCTACTATGGCTCCTGTCCCCTATGGGATCATTTATATGTATTCCTTCCTGCGTATAATTCCCGACTACCTGGACAAAATCTCCAGCTTCACCATTACTGTCTCCCAGGACAGCATCTCCAGCTTTCCCATTACTGTCTCCCAGGACAGCATCTCCAGCTTCACCATTACTGTCTCCCAGGACAGCACCTCCAGCTTCACCATTTCTGTCTCCCAGGACAGCACCTCCAGCTTCCCCATTACTGTCTCCCAGGACAGCACTATCAGCCCCCCATTTACTGACTACCAGGACATCATCTCCAGCCTTACAGTTTCTGACTACATGGCCAGTATCAAGGGCAGTATCATTCAGCCCGGACTTTTTATGTTCCCATCTGTTGTAGAAAGCTTCCAGGTTTTCTATGAAAGCAGCTTTGATGTTGACCTCTTTTAATACCCTTGTGATTTTAGTCCGCAGATTTATCTCATTTGGGCATACCCAAAAACACTTCCCTGTTTTAATACTGCTTGTAGCTAGTTCTTGGATATCTGCACAAGGGGTGTGACACCAATTTCCACAGAAATGACAATTTATGCATGTGGAAGCCCGTTTGTTTGACTGACCACAGACTACACACAGCTTCATAATGATTTGAATGGTTGATTTACTGCAATTCTACTAGCAACCTCTTGAATATTCTATTAATAACCTGCTAGGTGGTGCACAACGAAACCGTTTGAAACCAGTCCAGGGTTCGGACCAGTCAAGGGTTCGGACCAGTCCCGGGTTCGGACCAGTCAAGGGTTCGGACCAGTCAAGGGTCCGGACCAGTCGATCTGCTCTGATCAGTGGGTCACTTATTTAAAACATACTGGTCGGTGATTTGAGCTAACACATGAAGGATCTACTGGAAATTATCTACCCGAGTAATATGTGATTTGACTGATACAAAAGTATAACTTGCGTGTTGAAGAGCCGGTGATTACTGGCAGCTCCTACAATGACGAACGGTCACCTCCTTGTTTATCAATCGCTGTATCTGGCTTTTCTATTTTTTTTTTTTTTTTTTTTTTTTCCGTCTCCACCACAATAAATGCTATATTATCACTATAGTTGACTGGTGCAAATTTTGGAGGAAGGACGCTTTTTCTGTAGTAATAATTGCTTCTTGTTGTGTATATTGCGACCGCTGGTAACTACAGGTTATATGAAATTCACAGTAACGTCTCGTATTTCAAGAAAAGAAACTAATGAAAGTCACTCCACTCCACTAAGTACCATTATAATACTGGTTAGTTGCTACTACAACACTGTATTCTGCTATTCACTGGTATCACTAGATTATATGCGAGTACACTAGCAGGCCAGGAAGATTATTAAAAACAGCTGACCTGTGGTAAGTTTCTGGCGACTTCTGGCACCTGCCTCTATAGGCTTATCACTTCATTTACAAATTCACCTGTTTTCAAATGACACTTTAGCCTTTATCATCAATATACTAGGGAGCCACTGTAGTATACACTATACACTATGTATACTCAATGCTTTCAGGGAGACTTTCTTTCCTCTGACATGAAAAGTTCAATTATTATTATTTTTTTTCACACGGGACAGGCCTATGATTCCCCTCTGGCAGTAAACTCTGCTACGCAGTGCACACTAATTCTCCTTTTTTGACTCAGTATATAATGTTTTCCGCCCAAGATTGGTTCCAGGCGCTAGAGGGATGTATCGTATAGGATTAATGACACAAAATAAAGTTCTAGCACGTAAGAGCGACCGTGAAAACACGAGAAAAACCGGGAGCACAACGAGGCACGCTGACATTGCTGATCCATTGCAGTGCCCTTCCTGTTATATGCGCCTGATGCTCTAGCTTCTGCACTAATCTCTTGTGAGGAACTGTGTCAAAGGCCTTCTTGCAGTCCAAGAAGATGCAATCAACCCACCCCTCTCTCTCTTGTCTTACTTCTGTTATTTTATCATAAAACTCCAGAAGGTTTGTGACACAGGATTTGCCTTCCGTGAATCCGTGCTGGTTGGCATTTATACTCCTGTTCCGTTCCAGGTGCTCCACCACTCTCCTCCTGATAATCTTCTCCATAATTTTGCGTACTATACACGTCAATGACACAGGTCTATAGTTTAGTGCCTCTTTTCTGTCTCCTTTTTTAAAAATGGGAACTACATTTGCCGTCTTCCATACCTCAGGTAGTTGCCCAGTTTCCAGGGATGTGTTGAAGATTGTGGTAAGTGGCACACACAACATATCTGCTCCCTCTCTAAGGACCCACGGGGAGATGTTGTCTGGTCCCATTGTCTTTGAGGTATCGATGTCCCTTAGCAGTTTCTTCACCTCCTCATCTGTATGTATATCGTCCAACACTTGTTGGTGTATTCCTTGCTGGTGTCCCCATCTGGTCTGTCCCCCCAGTCCTTCCTGTCTCTACTGTAAATACTTCCTTAAATCTCGTGTTGAGCTCCTCACATACCTCTTGATCGTTTCTTGTGAGGTCTCCACCTTCTTTCCTCAGCCTTATCACCTGGTCCTTCACTGTTGTCTTCCTCTTAATGTGGCTATACAGCAGTTTCGGGTCAGATTTGACTTTCGATGCTATGTCGTTTTCATACTGTCACTGGGCCTCCCTCCTTATCTGTGCATACTCGTTTCTGGCTCTTCTACTAATCTCCTTGTTTTCCTGGGTCCTATGCCTCCTGTACCTTTTCCATTCTCTGTTGCACTTAGTTTTTGCCTCCCTACACCTTCGGGTAAACCAAGGACTCGTTTTGGTCTTCCTATTACTTCAGTTTCCCTTGGGAACAAAATTTTCCTCTGCCTCCTTGCACTTTGTTGCCACATATTCCATCATCTCGTTTACTGATTTTCCTACCATTTCTCTGTCCCACTGAACCTCCTGCAGGAAGTTTCTCATACCTGTGTAGTCCCCCCTTTTATAGTTTGGCCTGTCCCCTTCAGTTCCTGTTACCTTCTCCACTTGTAACTCTACTATATAGTCAAAACTCAGAACCACATGATCGCTAGCTCCAAGGGGCCTCTCATAAGTGATGTCCTCAATGTCTCAACTGCTCAGGGTGAACACAAGATCCAATCTTGCTGGCTCATCCTCCCCTCTCTCTCTGGTTGTGTCCCTGACATGTTGATGCATGAGGTTTTCAAGTACCACATCCATCATCTTGTCTCTCCATGTTTCGGGACCCCCATGTGGCTCCAGGTTTTCCCAGTCGATCTCCCTGTGGTTGAAATCCCCCATTACCAGTAACTTTGCTCTGCTCGAGTGAGCTCTTCTTGCCACCTCAGCCAGTGTGTCCACCATCACCCTGTTGTTTTCTTCGTACTCCTCTCTTGGCCTCCTGCAGTTCTGTGGTGGGTTATACATCACTCCAATGACTACTTTATGTTCTCCGGACTGAATTGTACCTACAATGTAGTCTCTTTCTCCAATCATGTCCATGCCTTCCATTTCCTCAAATCCCCATCGGTGTTTTATGAGCAGTGCAACCCCTCCTCCCCCTCTACTCCTTCTATCTTTCCTCAGGATCTGATATCCTGTTGGGAAGATTGTGTCTGTTATTGTCTCAGCGAGTTTTGTTTCTGTGACTGCTATGATGTCTGGGGATTTTTCACTGATTCTTTCATTCCACTCCTCATGTTTATTCATTATTCCATCCGCGTTTGTGTACCAAACCTTTAGTTTCTTTTCTATCATTGTGGTCATGCAAGAATATTGGGGTTGGGGGAGCGAGAGCCTTGGTGGGGGCCTATATGGGGCTGTGGTGTAGGTGGGGTTTGTGTTGATGGGGGTGGGGTCAGAATGCCCATAAGGGACAGCTGTTGGGGTGAGGTTTGTGATATGGGGATTGGTGGCAGAGGGAACAGTGAGTGGGTTGTAGTATAGGTTGCTCAGTTGCGTTGGGAATGTCGCGGGTGGAGTCTTTTGGTGGGAGATTCTGTGGGGTGTGTTTGCCCATCCTCCTGTGTCTGGGTCCTGCTCATTTTCATTGCTTCTCGTTCCTCCTTGCGTCTCTGTACCCTCTCTTTCAGTGTAGTCCATCTCGATAAGCATAGCTTGATTAATGATACTCAGCATGGATTCACAAGAGGCCGGTCTTGTCTAACTAATTTATTAACTTTCTTCAGTAAAGCTTTTGAGGCTGTTGACCACAATAAAGAATTTGATATTATTTACTTAGATTTTAGTAAGGCTTTTGATAGAGTTCCGCACCATAGACTGTTAAAGAAAGTGGCAGCTCATGGCATTGGGGGAAAAGTGCTCTCGTGGATCGAGTCATGGCTCACTGACAGGAAGCAGAGAGTGTCCATAAATGGGGTTAAATCCGAGTGGGGATCTGTAACAAGTGGCGTTCCACAGGGATCAGTCTTGGGCCCGTTGTTGTTTATAATATATATCAATGATCTTGATGAGGGAATTACTAGTGATATGAGCAAATTCGCCGATGACACAAAGATAGGTAGGATAATTGATTCAAACGTAGATGTTAGGGAACTTCAGGAGGATTTAAACAAACTCTATTCTTGGTCAGAAAAGTGGCAGATGCAGTTCAATGTAGATAAGTGCAAGGTTCTGAAGCTTGGGAGTGCCCATAACCCTAGTACTTATAAATTAAATGATGTAGAACTTAGCCATACAGAATGCGAAAAGGACTTGGGGGTTATGGTGAGCAGCAACCTTAAACCAAGACAGCAATGCCTAAGCGTACATAATAAGGCAAATAGATTACTGGGATTTATATCAAGAAGTGTAAGCAACAGAAG
Source organism: Cherax quadricarinatus (assembly GCF_038502225.1). Taxonomy (NCBI): domain Eukaryota; kingdom Metazoa; phylum Arthropoda; class Malacostraca; order Decapoda; family Parastacidae; genus Cherax; species Cherax quadricarinatus. Next base: position 37,724,241 of record NC_091293.1, on the reverse strand, counting down.
TCCAGAGGTCATGGTCTCCGTATTACAAAATGGACATAAATTCGTTAGAAAACATTCAGCGTAGGATGACTAAATTAATACATAGCATCAGAAATCTTCCTTATGAAGAAAGATTGAAGACTCTTAAGTTACATTCACTTGTTAGACGAAGAATGAGGGGAGACCTGATCGAAGTGTATAAGTGGAAGATAGGTATTAATAAAGGGGATATTAATAAGGTCTTGAGGATGTCTCTCCAAGAGAGAACCCGCAGTAATGGATTTAAATTAGATAAGTTTAGATTTAGAAAGGACATAGGAAAGTATTGGTTTGGAAATAGGGTAGTTGATGAGTGGAACAGTCTACCTAGTTGGGTTATTGAGGCTAGGACTTTGGGTAGTTTCAAATCTAGGTTGGATAAGTACATGAGTGGGAAGGGTTGGATTTGAGTGGGACTTTCACATCAGAGCTTATTTCTTGGGTAGCATTGAAAATTGGGTTGGGTAAATGTTTTGTTAGTGGGATGAATTGTAAAGGACCTGCCTAGTATGGGCCAGCAGGCCTCCTGCAGTGTTCCTCCTTTCTTATGTTCTTATGTTCTTGTGTTCTGTCGCGGTCGAGGTATACTCTCTGGTACCCCTCTTTGTCCCTCAGTCTTGCTTTCTCTTGCAGAATCCTGGTTCGAACTGATTCTTCCTTGAAAGTTACTCTGACAGGCCGTATCCTTCCACTCGCAAACCACCCAATTCTCTGAAAATTTGTCACCTGGGTCATATTGCCCTCCCCTATTGTTTTCATGATGCCTTCAATCATTTTTTTCTCCTCCTGTTTTATTTCTTCAAAGTTGGCCCCCTTGGCTTCTTGGAGCCCGTACACAAAAACTGACCTCGCCCTTTCCTCCTCCCACTGAGTCTCCATCTGCGTCCTCTGAGGCATTTTATTTCCTTCCATTGACATGTTCTTGCCTTCAGTCCCTGTCATATCTGAAACTTCTATTCTCAGTGGACTGTCTTTCCTGACCAGCTGTCCCTTGCTACTGCAGTTGGCTGTTAGAATCTCTGCATATAGCATACCTTCATTGTCTTCGGACCTGTCGTTTGATCTTAGTGTGCTCGTCGTCTTTTCCCTGGCCCCACGTGGGTCTGATAGGGCCTTCATGTTTGGCATGTCTCCGTTGTTGCTTACCATCCCCTTGTCTGCGCCTGACTTTGAATTTCCTAATGTCACACCTGAATTGTCATTTGTCTCTCTAATCTGTTTCAGGCTTTGCAGTTTCTCTTCTAAGCACTGTATCCTAGCTTCTGCTGCTAAGACCTGTACTTCCCACTTCCTGCACTCTTCAGCTATCCGCTCCTCCATTTTCTTACCAAGCTCTACTATCTTCCTTCCCCACTCTTCCTCCCTTTTTTGGAGCTCTAGCTCCCAGTCTTGTGTGTGTGTGTGTGTGTGTGTGTGTGTGTGTGTGCGTGTGTATGTGTGTGTATATATGTGTGTGTGTGTGTGTGTGTGTGTGTGTGTGTGTGTGTGTGTGTGTGTGTGTGTGTGTGTGTGTGTGTGTGTGCGTCCACCAAAAATAAGGCGATAAAAGAACATATAAGGACAGATAGAGAAGACTTCTTGAAGGATAACAAGGAGTCAGTGATGTAAATACAGGTAGAGCCAAGAGGCTGCTACAGAACATAATACCTTCACGAACAGTGTGGTAGATCAACCCAGTTGAGTAAAAGACGAGCTGGTAAGTGCTACGGATAATTTATAATAATAGTAATAATAAAATTAATAATAATAATAATAATAATAATCTTTATTTCTACAAGTACATGTGCAAGGTACACAGTCCTAGATAACGTCAGTGACATGCTACTATATAGAAAGCCTCTTGTAATGCAGAGCATTTCCGGCAGCTTATGTTAATTTTGTCCCCAGGATGCGACCCACACCAGCCGACTAACACCCAGGTACCTATTTACTGCAAGGTAAACAGAGACAGAAGATGTCATAAGGAAACACGCCCAAATGTTTTCACCCGTACCTGGTTGGTATCACAGTCAGCTCAGTGTGTGAGCTGACTGTGATACCAACTGAGCTACAGGGCACCAAAAAAATTATATTAAATAATTACTGAAGATGGGACACCACGAGCGAGACTGCTCAGTTGTAATTTTTTTATTAACACAACGGCCGTTTCCCACCAAGGCAGGGTGGCCCGAGAAAGAAAAACTTTCACCATCATTCACTCCATCACTGTCTTGCCAGAGGCATGCTTACACTACAGTTATAAAACTGCAACATTCACACTCCTTCAGAGTGCAGACACTGTACTTCCCATATCCAGGACTCAAGTCCAGCCTGCTTGTTTCCATGAATCCCTTCATAAATGTTACCTTGCTCACACTCCAACAGCACGTCAAGTCCTAAAAACCATTTGTTTCTGTTACAAAAAACGCGATTCTAAAAGCTTAGAGATCTCCAGTGAATACCAGAAAGGACTGCCCTTCTAGCATCCAGCCTGTTACTGGGTTTTCGTAACAAGTAGTCAGTATCCTTGTCCAATTATCCATTATAATTCAGTATGATTCAATAGTGTTTCAGGATTACAACTGGTAGGCTACTAACTAGAGAAATTTAAATTTAATAAATTTATTAAGTTGTCTAGGCGTATATCAAATTAAATTAAATTAAATTAATCACAGTAATCAACAAAATAATAATAATCACTTCTCTCGTATACAATAGTATTGTGCTGAAAGCACATATCACATTTATAATTCTTAAGTACCGTCTGGTACATTAACATTTAATAAGATATTACAAATATGTACAAGTTTGTGTATGTGTGTAAGTGCTCTAAGTAGTTCGCTATGTCTCACGACTCGACTAGACTTAAACAAGTGACTGACAAAGTCCTCAAATAAACTAACTTCTTGACCAACTGGCAATCAGAACAGTCTGCTTGAACAAAAAAAAGAATACTAAGCCCAATAGCAATATAACAAGCAACTGCGACACAAAATCAGGAACAAGTAGATAATATAAAGACACTAAGTAGGGACCATCAGCAGATCCTCCACAAAAGTCACAAAGCTCCCATACTCCTGAATCTCAGTTCAGCATAAGAAAATCACCGACTGTGACAGTACACAGATACCAGCACAAGTTAGGTCAGAAGCTACAGCTCAGGACCTGAGTTACTCAGAGTGTCTATGCAACACACAACCTCAGTACAACGTCGGAAATCACTAAGTCTATACAATGTTCTGTGAACAGAGTCTCCAGAACTAACAATAATAATGATGAGACAGAGACGATCTTCCAACAAGGGCCTATAAGGGAAATTTAGGCACTTGTTGTCTGGAACACGTCCAACTACCAAGCGAGTCTATACCAGACTGAATACTTCAGGCGAGGGGAGTACACCCCCCCTCTATCACGTGATAGCTCCGTGGACAGCTGCTGCTCAGTAACAACGAGAAGCCGGCAGAGTAACGAGCAAAGAGCGATAGTTACAGTAGTTAGACAATCAAGACTTGAACTTTGAGCACATAATATATGTGTTACATCCTACCTAGCAAAAGTAACTAAGTCAAATAATAATATAAAGCAATACATTTACGATTTAGCTATTATCGCAAATATAAGCAATACAAAATTATATGAAAAGGTAATATACATGTAATATATATATACACTGTAACCCATTCAAGGGTTGTAACAGTTTCCATTTGCTCTTAACACACTCGTGCATGCTTGGAAGTCCAAGCCTCTCGCTCACAAAACCTCCTTTACCCACTCCCTCCAACCTTTCCTAGGTCGACCTCTACCCCGCCTTCCCTCCATTACAGATTTATACACCAACGAAGTCATTCTAATTTGCTCCATTCTCTCTATATGTCGGAACCACCTCAACAACCCCTCCTCAGCCATTTGGATAATAGTTTTGGTAATCCCACACCTCCTCCTAATTTCCAAACTACGAATTCTCTACATTATGTTCACACCACACATTGCCCTCAGACATGACATCTCCACTGCCTCCAGCCTTCTCCTCGCTGCAACATTCATCACTCATGCTTCACACCCACATAAGAGAGTTGGTATAACTATACTCTCATACATTCCCCTCTTGTTTTCATGGATAAAGTTCTTTGTCTCCACAGACTCCTCAGTGTACCACTCACGTTTTCCCCTTGTCACTTTCATGATTCCCCTCAAGTAGTTACTAATAGGCAATTAATAATTATAACTATTGATTGCAAATCGGTAACTACGGAACAGAAGTTACAAATAGATAATTATAAGCGGACAATTACCAACTGCTCCTGTTGTTTGTGCTGAGTGTGCACAGTACCTGAGCTGGATACAGTGTTGAGAGTTTGTATTAAAGGTGAGGGAAGGTTGAGGTGGGTGGATGGTAGAGAGGATTTGAAGGGTAAGTTGAAGGGTCTTAGGTTGTGGTGGTGGTAGTAGTGGTGGTAATGGTGGTGGTAGTGGTGGTGGTAGTTGTGGTGGTAGTGGTGGTGATAGTGGTGGTGGTAATGGTGGTGGAAGTGGTGGTAGTGGTGGTGGTAGTGGTGGTGGTAGTGGTGGTGGTAGTGGTGGTGGTAGTAGTGGTGGTAATGGTTGTGGTGGTGGTAGTAGTGGTGGCAGTGGTGGTGGTAGTAGTGGTGGTGGTAGTAGTGGTGGTGGTAGTAGTGGTGGTAATGGTTGTAGTAGTGGTGGTGGTAGTGGTGGTGGTAGTGGTGGTGATAGTGGTGGTGGTAATGGTGGTGGTAGTGGTGGTAGTGGTGGTGGTAGTGGTGGTGGTAGTGGTGGTGGTAGTGGTGGTGGTAGTGGTGGTGGTAGTGGTTGTGGTGGTGGTAGTGGTGGTGGTAGTGGTGGTGGTAGTGGTGGTGGTAGTGGTGGTGGTGGTGGTAGTGGTTGTAGTGGTGGTAGTGGTGGTGGTAGTGGTTGTGGTAGTGGTGGTGGTAGTGGTGGTGGTAGTGGTGGTAGTGGTGGTGGTAATGGTGGTGGTGGTGGTAGTGGTTATAGTGGTGGTAGTGGTGGTGGTAGTGGTTGTGGTAGTGGTGGTGGTAGTGGTGGTGGTAATGGTTGCGGTAGTGATGGTGGTAGTGGTGGTAATGGTGGTGGTAGTGGTTGCGGTAGTGGTGGTGGTAGTGGTGGTGGTAGTAGTAGTGGTGGTACTGGTGGTGGTAGGGGTGGTGGTAGTGGTGGTGGTAGTGGTGGTGGTAGTGGTGGTGGTAGTGGAGTGGTGGTGGTAGTGGTGGTGATAGTAGCGGTGCTAGTGGTGGTGGTAGTGGTGGTGGTAGAAGTGGTGGTAGTGGTGGTGGTAGTGGTGGTGGTAATAGTGGTGGTAGTGGTGGTGGTAGTGGTTGTGGTGGTGGTAGTGGTGGTGGTAGTAGCGGTGCTAGTGGTGGTGGTAGTGGTGGTGGTAGAAGTGGTGGTAGTGGTGGTGGTAGTGGTGGTGGTAGTGGTGGTGGTAGTGGTGGTGGTAGAGGTGGTGGTGGTAGTGGTGGTGGTAGTAGCGGTGCTAGTGGTGGTGGTAGTGGTGGTGGTAGAAGTGGTGGTAGTGGTGGTGGTAGTGGTGGTGGTAATAGTGGTGGTAGTGGTGGTGGTAGTGGTTGTGGTAGTGGTGGTGGTAGTGGTGGTGGTAGTAGCGGTGCTAGTGGTGGTGGTAGTGGTGGTGGTAGAAGTGGTGGTAGTGGTGGTGGTAGTGGTGGTGGTAGTGGTGGTGGTAGGGGTGGTGGTAGTGGTGGTGGTAGTGATGGTGGTAGTGGTGGTGGTAGTGGAGTGGTGGTGGTAGTGGTGGTGGTAGTGGTGGTGGTAATAATGGTGGTAGTGGTGGTGGTAGTGGTTGTGGTAGTGGTGGTGGTAGTGGTGGTGGTAGTAGCGGTGCTAGTGGTGGTGGTAGTGGTGGTGGTAGTAGTGGTGGTAGTGGTGGTGGCAGAGGTGGTGGTAGTGGTGGTGGTAGTAGTGGTGGTAGTGGTGGTGGCAGTTGTCGTGGTAGTGGTTGTGGTAGTGGTGGTGGTAGTGGTGGTGGTAGTAGTGGTGGTAGTGGTTGTGGAAGTGGTGGTGGTAGTGGTGGTGATAGTGGTGGTGGTAGCGGTGGTGGCAGTGGTGGTGGTAGTGGTGGTAGCAGTGGTTGTGGTAGTGGTGGTAGTAGTGGTGGTGGTAGTAGTGGTGGTAGTGGTGGTGGTAGTGGTGGTGGTGGTGGTTGTGGTAGTGGTGGTGGTAGTGGTGGTGTTAGTGGTGGTGATAGTGGTGGTGGTAGTGGTGGTGGTAGTGGTGGTGTTAATGGTGGTGGTAGTGGTGGTGGTAGTGGTGGTGTTAATGGTGGTGGTAGTGGTGGTGGTAGTGGTGGTGGTAGTGATGGTGGTAGTGGTGGTGGTAGTGGTGGTGGTAGATGTGGTGGTAGTAGTGGTGGTAATGGTGGTGGTAGTGGTGGTGGTAGTGGTGGTGGTAGTGGTGGTGGTAGTGGTTGTGGTAGTGGTGGTGGTGGTAGTGGTGGTGATGGTGTTAGTGGTGGTATTGGTGTTGGTGGTGGGGTAGTGGTGGTAGTGGTGTTGGTAGTGGTAATGGTGGTAGTTGTGGTGGTAGTGGTGGTGATGGTGGTGGTAATGGTGGTAGTTGTGGTGGTAGTGGTGGTGATGGTAGTGGTAATGTGGTGATGGTAGTGGTGGTGGGGGTGTCAGTGGTGGTTTTGGTGGTTGAGGTGGTGGTGGTGGTGGTGGTAGTGGTGGCTGTGGTGGTGGTGGTGGTGTAGCGGTGGTTGTGGTGGTGGTGGTACTGGTGGTGGTGGTGGTAGTGGTGGTGATGGTGGTAGTGGTGGTGATGGTGGTAGTGGTGGTGATGGTGGTAATGGTGGTGATGGTGGTGGTATTGGTTAGTGGTGGGGGTAGTGGTGGTGGTAGTGGTGGTGTTGGTGGTGGTGGTGGTAGTAGTGGTGTTGGTGGTGGTAGTGGTGTTGGTGGTGGTAGTGGTGGTAGTGATGGTTGTGATGGTAGTGGTGGTAGTGGTGGTGATAGTGGTGTTGGTGGTGGTAATGGTGGTAGTTGTGGTGGTGGTGGTAGTGGTGGTGGTTGTAGTGGTGGTGGTGGTGGCGGTGGTGGTAGTGGTGGTGGTGGTGGTGGTGGTAGTGGTGGTAGTGGTGGTGGTGGTGGTAGTGGTGGTAGTGGTGGTAGTGGTGGTAGTGGTGGTGGTGGTAGTGGTGGTAGTGGTGGTGGTGGTGGTAGTGGTGGTAGTGGTGGTGGTGGTGGTAGTGGTGGTAGTAGTGGTGGTAGTAGTGGTGGTAGTGGTGGTAGTGGTGGTAGTGGTGGTGGTAGTGGTGGTAGTGGTGGTGGTGGTGGTAGTGGTGGTAGTGGTGGTAGTGGTGGTGGTAGTGGTGGTAGTGGTGGTGGTGGTGGTAGTGGTGGTAGTGGTGGTAGTGGTGGTGGTAGTGGTGGTAGTAGTGGTGGTGGTGGTAGTGGTGGTAGTGGTGGTAGTGGTGGTGGTAGTGGTGGTAGTGGTGGTAGTGGTGGTGGTGGTAGTGGTGGTAGTGGTGGTGGTGGTGGTAGTGGTGGTAGTGGTGGTGGTAGTGGTAGTGGTGGTGGTAGTGGTGGTAGTGGTGGTAGTGGTGGTGGTAGTGGTGGTAGTGGTGGTAGTGGTGGTGGTAGTGGTGGTAGTGGTGGTGGTGGTGGTAGTGGTGGTAGTGGTGGTAGTGGTGGTAGTGGTGGTGGTAGTGGTGGTGGTAGTGGTGGTAGTGGTGGTGGTGGTGGTAGTGGTGGTAGTGGTGGTGGTAGTGGTGGTAGTAGTGGTAGTGGTGGTGGTAGTGGTGGTGGTAGTGGTGGTAGTGGTGGTAGTGGTGGTGGTAGTGGTTGTAGTAGTGGTAGTGGTGGTGGTAGTGGTGGTAGTGGTGGTAGTGGTGGTAGTAGTGGTGGTAGTGGTGGTAGTGGTGGGTGAAAAGTGAAAGAGAGTGCAGGTTAACCTACCACTGACTGCCGCCTCATATCCCACCACACACAAACATTCACTTTATTGCTTTCAAAGTGGCTGCTGCCCCGTCCCGTCCCGTCCCTCCCTCCCTTCCTACCGTCCCTGCTGAGCCTTCCATTAAACTCAACCTAATATATATATATATATATATATATATATATATATATATATATATATATATATATATATATATATATATATATACACTGATCTCTGGCTGAGGGAGACTCGAACTTACGAACCTTGGAACAAGGTACGCAGTGCTATACCAATCTCACCACACTGGACCAATACCTTGGCGTCCAGCTTGCGATAGACGTTTGATCCAAGGCAGCCAGCCAATTCGCTCTTGCGAATTCCTTGCATTGTTAAAATTTCTAGTAAGGCTGATGCATGCAGAGGATGAGATGAAAAGCTATAAGCCTTCTCCCTGAAAGCTGGCTGCCTTGGATCAAACGTCTAGCGCAAGCTGGACTCCAAGGTCTTGGTCCAGTGTGGTGAGATTGGTATAGCACTGCGTACCTTGTTCCAAGGTTCGTAGGTTCGAGTCTCCAGCCAGAGATCAGTGTTTATATATATATATATATATATATATATATATATATATATATATATATATATATATATATATGCATTAAGATGGCAGTAAAGGAGATAACATAATGTGCGGTACAACACTGTGAAACGAATAGTAAACTTTCAAGCGGTTTCGTGATTTCACTTATCAAGGAACTATGATAATGTGAGAAATCACGAAAACGCTTGCGAATTCACTATTCTTTTCACAGTGGTTCTTCTGCATATCTATTATGTGGACGGTAAGGCAAGAGGTTGTGTATGGTCAGAAGAGCTAGGAACTAGACCCCAACACTGTTAGCAGGAGCACATCTGGATTTATATCTATTTTTTCACTTATTTGTTACAAGCAGATTTAAGAAGCGTCTGATGTATCTGGTATCTTGTTTTCATTGATAAAATATCTTGGCATATCACATGGGCTATTTTTTTTTTCAACAAACCGGCCGTATCCCACCAAGGCAGGGTGGCCCAAAAAAGAAAAACGAAAGTTTCTCTTTTTAAATTTAGTAATTTATACGGGAGAAGGGGTTACTAGCCCCTTGCTCCCGGCATTTTAGTCGCCTCTTACAACACGCATGGCTTACGGAGAAAGAATTCTGTTCCACTTTCCCATGGAGGTAAGAGGAAATAAACAAGAACAAGAACTAGAAAGAAAATAGAAGAAAACCCAGAGGGTTGTGTATATATACATATATATGCTTGTACTTGCATGTGTAGTGTGACCTAAGTGTAAGTAGAAGTAGCAAGACGTACCTGAAATCTTGCATGTTTATGAGACAGAAAAATGGACACCAACAATCCTACCATCATGTAAAACAATTACAGGCTTTCGTTTTACACTCACTTGGCAGGACGGTAGTACCTCCCTGGGCGGTTGCTGTCTACCAACCTACTACCTAGACTAGGGCTATTATGCTGTCTATATCTATATTCCTCAATAAGTGGACAATTAAGCAAATAGTGTTCTTGATAGTGACCACAGTGCTGGCCACATACTTTGTATTTAGTCTGATCATCATCTGTGTGTCTACCAAACTGTCAGAAGTACTTGTGAGCAAGCCTAACCCAGGCTACATCAGTCATTACAAGTTACTCCATAAAAGTTCTTTTTAACGTTCATGTTATTATAGTGGGTTATAGATCTACACAGGCTTCTCATTGCGTTCCTGTAGCATTTAGTTTCGTTATTTACTTCTCTCCTAATGTTATTCCTAATGTTAGAGACTGTGAAGGCTTACTCAGCCCTGTAACAGCTTCAGACAGTATTACCAAGGCTGGCTCCTCCTCAGTCCTGTAACAACTTCAGACAGTATTACCAAGGCTGGCTCCTCCTCAGTCCTGTAACAACTTCAGACAGTATTACCAAGGCTGGCTCCTCCTCAGTCCTGTAACAACTTCAGACAGTATTACCAAGGCTGGCTCCTCCTCAGTCCTGTAACAACTTCAGACAGTATTACCAAGGCTGGCTCCTCCTCAGTCCTGTAACAACTTCAGACAGTATTACCAAGGCTGGCTCCTCCTCAGTCCTGTAACAACTTCAGACAGTATTACCAAGGCTGGCTCCTCCTCAGCCCTGTAACAACTTCAGACAGTATTACCAAGGCTGGCTCCTCAGACAGCATTACCAAGGCTGGCTCCTCCTCAGCCCTGTAACAACTTCAGACAGTATTACCAAGGCTGGCTCCTCAGACAGTATTACCAAGGCTGGCTCCTCCTCAGCCCTGTAACAACTTCAGACAGCATTACCAAGGCTGGCTCCTCAGACAGTATTACCAAGGCTGGCTCCTCCTCAGCCCTGTAACAACTTCAGACAGCATTACCAAGGCTGGCTCCTCAGACAGTATTACCAAGGCTGGCTCCTCCTCAGCCCTGTAACAACTTCAGACAGCATTACCAAGGCTGGCTCCTCAGACAGTATTACCAAGGCTGGCTCCTCCTCAGCCCTGTAACAACTTCAGACAGCATTACCAAGGCTGGCTCCTCCTCAGCCCTGTAACAACTTCAGACAGTATTACCAAGGCTGGCTCCTCAGACAGTATTACCAAGGCTGGCTCCTCCTCAGCCCTGTAACAACTTCAGACAGTATTACCAAGGCTGGCTCCTCCTCAGCCCTGTAACAACTTCAGACAGTATTACCAAGGCTGGCTCCTCCTCAGCCCTGTAACAACTTCAGACAGTATTACCAAGGCTGGCTCCTCCTCAGCCCTGTAACAACTTCAGACAGTATTACCAAGGCTGGCTCCTCCTCAGCTCTGTAACAACTTCAGGCAGTATTACCAAGGCTGGCTCCTCAGACAGTATTACCAAGGCTGGCTCCTCCTCAGCCCTGTAACAACTTCAGACAGCATTACCAAGGCTGGCTCCTCCTCAGCCCTGTAACAACTTCAGACAGCATTACCAAGGCTGGCTCCTCCTCAGCCCTGTAATAACTTCAGACAGCATTACCAAGGCTGGCTCCTCCTCAGCCCTGTAACAACTTCAGACAGCATTACCAAGGCTGGCTCCTCCTCAGCTCTGTAACAACTTCAGGCAGTATTACCAAGGCTGGCTCCTCAGACAGTATTACCAAGGCTGGCTCCTCCTCAGCCCTGTAACAACTTCAGACAGCATTACCAAGGCTGGCTCCTCCTCAGCCCTGTAACAACTTCAGACAGTATTACCAAGGCTGGCTCCTCCTCAGCCCTGTAACAACTTCAGACAGCATTACCAAGGCTGGCTCCTCCTCAGCCCTGTAACAACTTCAGACAGTATTACCAAGGCTGGCTCCTCCTCAGCCCTGTAATAACTTCAGACAGCATTACCAAGGCTGGCTCCTCCTCAGCCCTGTAACAACTTCAGACAGCATTACCAAGGCTGGCTCCTCCTCAGCCCTGTAACAACTTCAGACAGTATTACCAAGGCTGGCTCCTCCTCAGCCCTGTAACAACTTCAGACAGCATTACCAAGGCTGGCTCCTCCTCAGCCCTGTAACAACTTCAGACAGTATTACCAAGGCTGGCTCCTCCTCAGCCCTGTAACAACTTCAGACAGTATTACCAAGGCTGGCTCCTCCTCAGCCCTGTAACAACTTCAGACAGTATTCCCAAGGCTGGCTCCTCCTCAGTCCTGTAACAACTTCAGACAGTATTACCAAGGCTGGCTCCTCCTCAGTCCTGTAACAACTTCAGACAGTATTACCAAGGCTGGCTCCTCAGACAGTATTACCAAGGCTGGCTCCTCCTCAGCCCTGTAACAACTTCAGACAGTATTACCAAGGCTGGCTCCTCCTCAGTCCTGTAACAACTTCAGACAGTATTACCAAGGCTGGCTCCTCCTCAGCCCTGTAACAACTTCAGACAGTATTACCAAGGCTGGCTCCTCCTCAGTCCTGTAATAACTTCAGACAGTATTACCAAGGCTGGCTCCTCAGACAGTATTACCAAGGCTGGCTCCTCCTCAGCCCTGTAACAACTTCAGACAGTATTACCAAGGCTGGCTCCTCCTCAGCCCTGTAACAACTTCAGACAGTATTACCAAGGCTGGCTCCTCCTCAGTCCTGTAACAACTTCAGACAGTATTACCAAGGCTGGCTCCTCCTCAGTCCTGTAACAACTTCAGACAGTATTACCAAGGCTGGCTCCTCCTCAGCCCTGTAACAACTTCAGACAGTATTACCAAGGCTGGCTCCTCCTCAGCCCTGTAACAACTTCAGACAGTATTACCAAGGCTGGCTCCTCCTCAGCCCTGTAACAACTTCAGACAGTATTACCAAGGCTGGCTCCTCCTCAGTCCTGTAATAACTTCAGACAGTATTACCAAGGCTGGCTCCTCAGACAGTATTACCAAGGCTGGCTCCTCCTCAGCCCTGTAACAACTTCAGACAGTATTACCAAGGCTGGCTCCTCCTCAGTCCTGTAATAACTTCAGACAGTATTACCAAGGCTGGCTCCTCAGACAGCATTACCAAGGCTGGCTCCTCCTCAGCCCTGTAACAACTTCAGACAGTATTACCAAGGCTGGCTCCTCCTCAGCCCTGTAACAACTTCAGACAGTATTACCAAGGCTGGCTCCTCCTCAGTCCTGTAATAACTTCAGACAGTATTACCAAGGCTGGCTCCTCAGACAGTATTACCAAGGCTGGCTCCTCCTCAGCCCTGTAACAACTTCAGACAGTATTACCAAGGCTGGCTCCTCCTCAGTCCTGTAACAACTTCAGACAGTATTACCAAGGCTGGCTCCTCCTCAGTCCTGTAACAACTTCAGACAGTATTACCAAGGCTGGCTCCTCCTCAGCTCTGTAACAACTTCAGACAGTATTACCAAGGCTGGCTCCTCCTCAGTCCTGTAACAACTTCAGACAGTATTACCAAGGCTGGCTCCTCCTCAGCCCTGTAACAACTTCAGACAGTATTACCAAGGCTGGCTCCTCCTCAGCCCTGTAACAACTTCAGACAGTATTACCAAGGCTGGCTCCTCCTCAGCCCTGTAACAACTTCAGACAGTATTACCAAGGCTGGCTCCTCAGACAGTATTACCAAGGCTGGCTCCTCAGACAGTATTACCAAGGCTGGCTCCTCAGACAGTATTACCAAGGCTGGCTCCTCAGACAGTATTACCAAGGCTGGCTCCTCAGACAGTATTACCAAGGCTGGCTCCTCAGACAGTATTACCAAGGCTGGCTCCTCAGACAGTATTACCAAGGCTGGCTCCTCCTCAGGAAAATTAATGAATAGAAAAAGAAATAATAATTCACAAAGATAAACACTTTATTATTTATTAATAAAACATTAAAATATGAAGGTGTATCCTACTTGAAAGAAAAATGAAAATTATTATTATTATTATTATAATCAAGGGGGAAGCGCTAAACCCGGAGGATTATACAGCGCCTGGGGGGGGGATGTGGAAGGCATTCAGACTTAATTCGGGGAACTGGAGCACAGATCCAATTCCCTAAATCAAGAGCCCCTCACCAACATCAAGGAACCTTCCTTGAGGGGAGAAAAATGAAAAATGAAATTGAAAAATGGCATTTGAATTCAGTGCTAATATGTACAGTAATACTGGAGTGTCTGGTTGTTGTTGACACCGTCTGGTAGAAATTGTAGCCGTTGCTGATGATGTGGGGGGTCACAGGTGTTGGTGACAACCCAATGACTAGTTCTTCACAGAGTCTATAGCCTTGAATAGTCAGTCCAGATGACAGGAACGCAGGTTCTTTACCACTACAAAGATGAGGGGTAGTGTCCTGTACAATTAATCAGGTAGGTAGATAATAAGGTGACGTCCCAAGACCGGTTTCAGTCCGTCTCCTTCAACACTTCTCGTTGGTTGGCAGGTGACCCGATCTGTCATTCCAAGAGTTGTGCTGGGAGCTGTGAGTCGAGTGATTACTGTTTGGCCGGAGCCCCACACGTCACCTTCCCGGGTGGGGAGAGAGGGGGGGAGGGGATAGCGGGAGCTAGACTGACACTACCTTAACAAGCAGCAGGCAATCAAACTATTGTTACCATATACTCGCTCGCTACTCCTATCTGTTGAACTTTTCCCTCACAGAGACAGATATACCAATTATATTCTACATTATCATTCAGAGTACTTTTCTTGACTAATATATCCACGTTATCATGAAGGAGTAAACCAGTGTGTGGTGGAGTCCATAAAAATCGTAAATTAATTCCTATTAATTTCCCAAATTTTTGAGTATCTGTACCTGGCTTTTGCAATGAGCATATTGTTAAAGTCATTATGCAAGTCAAGAGCCTTCAGTGATGACACAGAATTAGTAATAATCATAGAATTATGCTCAGTGTCATAAGTTAGCTATAGTGCCGTTAGGATGGTAAACAATTCAGTTTGCAGTGTAGACGCCGCCCAGTTAATTCTTATGTCGAACTCAACAAAGTTCCAATCGCTGTTAACAAGGTAGGTGACAACAAGAGCAGATGCAGCCCTGCCAGTGGACTCCTGCTTAGATCCATCAGTGTATATAACTTGTGATCAATTATTGCTACCAGTAAGGCGAGAAATTTCTTCTTGAGCAGTTGACTTCACAAGCGATTTAATGAAGATATTACTTGTGATGAGCTTCTTGGGAGGGGCTTGCAAGTATGTGATATTAAATGAACACATGGAGGGGTGAAATGCTCTGGTTGTCTACATTGATACAGTTCGTGCAAGTTGTAAAACTTAATATAATTGCATGTTTTCACAATCCATTTAGATTTATGTTTTTTTTTTTTTTTTTTTTTTTTTTTTTTTTAATTTATGTTAAGCGCTAAATCCATGGGGATCATTCAGCGCATGACGTGGAGGCTTGATCCTCCGTCTGCTGAGCGCCAGACAGACGCGCTTCCTATTTGTACTCACCTAGTCCCAAATAGATTTATGTGTATTTAATTCTAATAATTTTAATACCAAGTACCATGTTACTCTCAATAATACCATTTACTGATACTAGGAACACCAAGCTCCTTCCTCATATTAAGAACCTTGGCAGTTTTACGACAGCCGAAAACAATTCTGAGTGCTTCATTTTGCATTAGTTCCATATCGGGAAAGAAATTTCCTTGGCGAATATTAACACAGGAGCAGCATAATTAAGAGTCTAATTAATATAGTCTATGTACATCACTTTTCAAAAGAAAATCATATCGGCAAAATGTGTGCCTATTCAAATATTTATTGGTGTCTTCCAAAACTGAATTTACCAGAGGACGAACCATGGGTTCCCCAACTAGAATGCGTATTAACCGCTCTAGGCTGGGGTATCATGGCTAGTCTGACCACTCGTTGTTGCCCACCTGTCAGAGAACTCTGCCTAGTTTCTGAAAATTTCTTTCGCTGGTTGTCGACAACTTGCAGTAAGTAATGAAGCTGCTCTCTACTGTACTCCTGAATCAGAGTAACCCACAGTTCACCATTGTAATTACCTGAAAGACGTTTCCGGGAGTCAATGCTCCCGCGGGTCGGTTCCAGACCAGGCCTCTTGGAGGATCAAGACCTGATCAACCAGGATGTTGCTGCTGTCCGCACTAAGCTAAACGAAAGGAACCGCAGTCTGGCTGGTCGGAAACTAATTTGAGGAAGTTGTTCAGTTCCCTCTTGAAGACCACGAGAGGTTTGTTTGTAATGCAGCATATGTATGGAGAGAGAGCGTTTCCACCTTCTGGAGAGCCTCTTGGGAGTTTTTATCTGAGTCTCAAGTCGACGGACCTTTGCACAAGAAGAAGCGGTTGACCTTCAGGGCTCTATGAAGCTTGAGGGAGTTCCTTGTGGCCAGGAATCCAACATCAGAACGAGACCCAGTGGAAAGCTCACACGTTTCGAGCAGTCGTGATCACCTTCCCTTGCTCCCATTGGCTTCGGAATTGCATGTTTACTGTCACAGAAACGGAAGAACAAAGCAACACCAGTCACACTATTTCCGGTTGTATTATTATTATTATTATTATTATTATTATAATCAAGGGGAAGCGCTAAACCCGGAGGATTATACAGCGCCTGGGGGGGGATGTGGAAGGCATTCAGGCTTAATTCGGGGAACTGGAGCACAGATCCAATTCCCTAAATCAAGAGCCCCTCACCAACATCATGGAACCTTCCTTGAGGGGATTTCCGGTTGTAGATGAATGGTTCAGAGAACCGACACGTTGATAAATTAGACACATGTGCAACTCTTGGGTATCTTTATTGAGGAAACGTTTCGCCACACAGTGGCTTCATCAGTCCATACAAAGGAGAATCTTGAAGAACAGGAGGAGAATGAGGTAATCAGTCCCTCAACCTTGGGATCTTAATACTTGGGAATTCTTCGCTTGCCTAACACTTGGGCACGACCTACTTCCACACTGAACAAATGTGACACCACCTACGACTGCTGCACCTCTCCTACCTACGGTTTATAAGCGCCTTCTCCGCACATATGCCGTATTCTATTCAAGATTGATGGACTGACCACATCGACTCAAGGTTGAGGGACTGATTACCTCATTCTCCTCCTGTTCTTCAAGATTCTCCTTTGTATGGACTGATGAAGCCACTGTGTGGCGAAACGTTTCCTCAATAAAGATACCCAAGAGTTGCATATGTGTCTAATTTATCAACCCACTATTTCCGTTGACAAGTACCACAAGTAAGCTTCAAATTTTGATGGTGCAGCTTTTGCGATGATTCTGGAGAGGCTGCAGAGATCATTGCTCCTGGACACTTGAAAAGACAAGAAAATCTTTGCTCTAAGGAAAAGGATACATAGCTCAATGAATTCTCTGTAGTCCTCTGGGTACCTGTCTTCTTGGAGAGCCTTGTGCGCGACCTGCAGCACTTCGTCTCTCATCTTTGTCGATGACAAGCAGGATTTTTTCTTTCTTCAGACAAGCAAAACTCACGCTTGTTCAGACGTCTTCCTGCTTTCCCACATACACTTTTTCGGAAAATACTTGCAGCAGCAACAAATGCACAACTTTGTCAACGCTATCACGAGGTTCCATCGCGTCTATCAGTGTGCTGATAGTGTTATTGTGTCTATAAGCTACATCAATTTGATTTCTTTCAGCTTTTCATCAGAAGGCAGCGCCAAGCACTTACCGACAGTCTTCACATGCAACATTCTGAACTTTACGAAAGGATTTTCAAGCAGAAAAATGAACTTAACGAAATAAGCAAAAGTAAGCAATGAAAATGTCCGGAAACATTATGCGTTTAAGATATTTCCTCAACTATATTACCTGAATGACACACATGGGAAGTTTCACCATATTATCCACGTGTTAACTTGCTGGTTAACACGTGACTTGAAGGGTCACGACTTGAAGGGTAAGTGAATGTGCTATACACTGTTCCCGCAAGAGTTTGTAAGACTCACGAAGTGTGTAAGTTATTGCTTTGATAACTAATGTATGAGCTGTCAATCTTTCCATCCTCCCTGTAGGATTTTGGAGTGTGAAGCGGAATTAAGTTTGTGGGGCCTGAGAGCCATCTTTAAGGTGAGGGTCATCTTATGAATCAACATACTGACATCAAGAGGGAAGTTAAAAAAGGAATAAAAAAATAAAAAGCTAAACGGGACTATGAAGTTAAAGCTGCTAGGGATTCGAAAACTGTTGCGTATGGAGTATTTAACATTAGGCCACTGATTCCTGATGGGGTGTCAGTTGCTAGGTTGGCTGTTGGCTAGGGGAGAACTCCATAACAACAAGGTTTTAGTGCTGCAAATAAAGCCTTCTTGGCCAAAGACTGTTAATCTTTTTTTCTGTAGGATGACCAAAACTCAAGTAAAGTCCATGTCTTTATTAACAATAAAACTTACAGGACCTTCATATTCCTATGAATCGTAATCTTAATAAAGAGTAATAAAATTACTTTTCTTTTTCATTTAAACATAAAGGTACAATTATATATATCATTGACTTTGACGAGGCAATGATGATAGTTAGGATAATAGATTCAAACATAGATGTCACGGAATTTCAGGAGGATTTAGACAAGTTCAGTTCGTGGTCAGAAAAGTGGCAGATGCAGTACAATGTAGATAAATGCAAAGTTCTCAAGTTCAGGAATGTTAATAACTCTAGCACTTATGAGTTAAATAATGTAGAACTTAGCCATACAGAATGCGAAAAGGACTTGGGGGTTATGGTGAGCAACAACCTTAAACCAAGAGAGCAATGCCTAAGTGTACGTAATAAGGCAAATAGATTACTGGGACTTATGAGAACATAAGAAAGGAGGAACACTGCAACAGGCCTGTTGGCCCATACTTGGCAAGTCTTTCACAAATCCATTCCACTAACAGAATATTTGTCCAACCCATTTGAAGCACTACCCAAACAATAAGCTTTGATAAATCTATTTACTCGTATGCAAGTCCCAATCAAATCCAACCCCTCTCACTCATGCATTTATCCAACCTAAATTTAAAACTACCCAAGGTTTTAGCTTCAATAGCCCTACTAGGCAGACTGTTCCACTCATCAACTACCCTATTTCCAAACCAATACTTTCCTATATCCTTACTAAATCTAAACTTATTTAATTTGAATCCATTACTGCGGGTTCTCTCTTGGAGAAATATCCTCAAGACCTTGTTAATATCCCCTGTGTTAGTACCCATCTTCCACTTATACACTTCGATCAGGTCTCCCCTTATTCTTCGTCTTACAAGTGAATGCAGTTTAAAGAACTCTAATCTTTCTTCAGACGGAAAATTTCTAATGATATGTATTAATTCTGTCATTCTTCGCTGAATGTTTTGTAACGAATTTATATCCATTCTGTAATATGGAGACCAGAACTGAGCTGCATAATCTAGGGGAGGCCTTACTAATGATGTATAAAGCTATAATATAACCGCTGGACTGCTGATGCTTACACTTCTTGATATAAATCCCAGTAATCTATTTGCCTTATTACACACGCTTAGGCATTGCTGTCTTGGTTTAAGGCTTAACATAACCCCTAAGTCCTTTTTCGCGTTCTGTACAGCTAAGTTCTACATGATTTAGCTGATAAGTGCTAGGGTTATGAACAGTCCTGAGATTCAGAACTTTGCATTTATCTACATTGAACTGCATCTGCCACTTTTCTGACCACTAATTGAGTTTGTCTAAATTCTCCTGAAGTTCCGTGACATCTGCGTCTGAATCGATTATTGTACCTATCTTCGTGTCATCAGCGAATTTGCTCATATCACTAGTAATTCCCTCGTCAAGGTTATTAATATATATAAACAACAATGCGCCTACAACTGATCCCTGTGGAACGCCGCTTGTTACAGATCCCCACTCGGATTTTACCCCATTCGTGCACACTCTCTGCTTCCTGTTGGTGAGCCATGACTCGATTCATGACAGGACTTTTTCCCCAGTGCCATAAGCTGCCACTTTCTTTAGCAGTCTCTGGTGCGGTACTCTATCATAAGCCTTACTAAAATCCAGATAAACAATATCGAATTCCTAATTGTGAGCAACGGCCTCGAAAGCTTTACCAAAGAAAGTTAGGAAATTAGTTAGGCAGCAACGGCCCCTGGTGAATCCATGCTGAGTATCATTAATCAAATTATGATTATCAAGATGATTTCTTATAATATCAGCTGTAATTAACTCTAGTAATTTGCCTACGGTTGAGGTCAGGCTTATTGGTCCGTAATTTGATGGAAACGACTTGTCCATCTTCCACATATCAGTCACTTCACCTGTTAGAAGAGATATATTAAAAAAGTTAGTTAATTCTTCACAAAGTTCTATTCTGCACTCCTTAAGAACCCTTGAAAAAAATTCATCATGTCCAGGGGATTTACTTTATTTCAGTCGGTCTACTTGTCTGTTAACCATATCGATAGTGACAGTGATATTACATAATTTATCTTCTTCAGGCCCACTATAAAAATTAATAATGGGGATACTGTTTGTGTTTTCCTGTGTGAAAACTGAGAGAAAATAATTATTAAAAATCAAGCACATTTCATTCTTCTTGTCAGTAAGATGCCCAGAGTTATTTTTAAGGGGACCTATCTTATCTCTAACTTTTGTTCTATAAACCTGGAAAAAAGTTTTGGATTAGTTTTGGGATCCCTAGCAACTTTAATTTCGTAGTCCCGCTTAGCTTTCCTTATCCCCTTTTTAACATCCTTCTTAATATCAATATTTGGCTTCATAAGATGACCCTCACCTCTTCTGATGTGTATTTAAATTCTTTACTTCTGCACTTAAAGATATCTGAGCCTATTATTCACCCATTTCTGGTTATTTCTATTCGATCAAATTTGTTTTTATACTGAATAAATGTTCTTTGAGCAGCATGTATAGTGTTTAGAAAGCTCTCATACTGATAGCTCTCTTCGTTACCCTAGTCTACAGATGACAAGTGTTTCTTATCACATCGTAATCTACTAAGCGAAAATTTGGGACTGTTACTGAATTATCCCTACTCTCATACTTCCATTCACTGCAAAAGGTAATTGATTTGTGATCGCTTGTGCCAAATTCCTCCGAAATTTCTAAATTATTAACAAGGGTTTCCTTGTTTGCCAGAACCAATTCAAGCAGGTTATTTCCCCTTGTTGGTTCTGTTACAAACTGTTTTAAAAAACATTCCTGAACTACCTCTAAGAAGTCATTAGACTCTAAGTTCCCAGTCAAGGAATTCCAGTCAATATGACTAAAGTTAAAGTCCCCTAGAATTACTACGTTATCGTACCTTGTGGCCCTAACAATTTCCTCCCACAGTAATCTTCCTTGGTCCGAATCCAAGTTTGGGGGACGGTATATCACGCCTAAAATAAATTTTTTGTGCCCCTCTGAAAATTCTATACAGACAGACTCAGTATATGTTATTTCAGACTTTATACCTGTTTTTATACAACAATTCAAGCGATCTCGGATATACAGTGCCACCCCACCTCCCTTTCTGATACTTCTGTCTATTTAGAACAGTTGAAAACCCTGAATGTGACATTTTGCAGCCATGTCCCGATTTTTCATATTATACCACGTTTCAGTTATTTCAAATATGTCAATATTACCCGCACTTGCAACTAATCTCAGCTCGTCCATCTTATTTCTAGCACTGCAATTATTAGTATAATATAAATTTAGAAAACCTCCCTTCTCTTTTCTCTTCCTGCTCATTTGTGTTCCTCCACTATCCCCGTTGCTGCCCTTATCACCTAGTGCCACTGGCTTTCCAATATTCACCAATAACTCTACCTCATTCTGCCACTAACTGGTTTCCCTGAAACTCACACTATCGCTACACTGAGAATTCATTGCTCTCCTACAAAAATCCATACCACTATTTCTAGTTTAAAGACCTAACAGCTCCCTCAACTGCAGTGGCCAGTGCTCCTATCCCAAACCTAGATAAGTGAACCCCAACCCTGGCATACATGTCATTTCTGCCATAGAAGAGGTCCCAGTTATTTATGAATGTTACTGCATTTTCCTTTGTAATAAAGTTGGTAGAATTACCGACAATATGTAAAGTAAAAGAACACAAGTGCAACTAATGTGACATTTATTGTGGCAACGTTTCGCTCTCCAGGAGCTTTATCAAGCCATTACAAACAATACATGGACACAGAGGGTATATAAAGGCTCAGAGTGAGGTGTAATACTAGTGAGGTAACATTTCGATGTTCACTAGTGGTAGTAGTAGTAGTAGTAGTAGTAGTAGTAGTAGTAGTAGTAGTAGTAGTAGTAGTAGTAGTAGTAGTAGTGTTAGTGGCAAAAGTAATACAATATGGTAGAGCAATTAATTCGTACATGAGTAAAAGGATATAAAAGCTATTACTTGGGTAACATAAAAATAGGTTGGACAAATATAGACTGGAATGAGGCAGCTTGTTTCAGTGTTCACTCTCTGTGCTTTGTGTAGTATAACAGGAGAGACTATGTGATGGCAGGGTTTACTGTTTTCAGGAGGATTCTTGCTAAGACTTCGGAGATGGTGAAGCTGCCGTTGTTTTGTTTAATTGTATTCGAAACAGCGATCAGTGCTGATTCGAGGCACTTGCGTCTGTGGAAATTAGTTTCTTTGATCACTAATTGGGCGTCTCTGAATTTCATGAGATGATTGGTGGAATTTCGGTGTTGTACACAGGCGTTGTTCAAGTTATCGTTCCTACATGCGTAAATGTGTTCATTGAGGCGGGTGTCGAGGTTTCTGGCTGTTTCACCTACGTAAATCTTGTCACAGCCTCCACAGGGTATAGTGTAAACTCCTGCATTGACTGGTTCGTGGTGCTTGGATTTTGTCCTGGTTATATCCTTTATTGAAGTGCTAGAAGCGATGGCGACTCTGGTGTTAGTTTGTGAAAGTACTTTTGAGACGTTCAGTGCAACCTGACTGTTGGGAAGAATTATAACTTTGCTGGGAGTGGTGTTGATGCGTGGAGAATTTATGATCTGAAGAGCTCTTTTCTTGCAGTCTTTGATGAAAAAAGAAGGAAAATGTAACTCAGTGAATGTTTGGTGAATGTATGTACACTCCTCGTCAAGAAACTCAGGACTACAAATTCGGTATGCTCTTAGGAAAAACCCGATGATGATGCCTCTTTTGGTCTTGGTATCTTGACTGGAATAGAAGTGTGTGAGATCATTTTTATTGGTGGGTTTCCGATAAACTTGAAATCTTAGGTTGTTGTCTACTTTGTGAATGAGGACGTCGAGGAAAGGTAGCTTGTCATTGGACTCTTCTTCTAGTGTAAACTGGATCGCCGGTTCAACTGCGTTGAGCCTTGTCTGAAGATCCCGTACATCAAAACGTTTTGGAATTATTACGAGGACATCGTCCACGTAAGGTAACCAAGTGACGCTTGAAGGGATGATGTTGGCGAAGTGTTCGGACTCTAGGTGTTCCATGTATAAGTTGGCTAGGACGGCACTTATGGGGGACCCCATTCCCATGCCGTAGGTTTGTTTGTAGAGCTTGTTATTGAAAGAAAAACAGTTGAAATTAACACAGAGTTCAATTAAGTCAACAAAATCTCCGGGAGGTAGAGGAAGATTAAGGTCCTGGTTGACTTTACGTCGTAGAACCTCGATGGCTTTTTTGGTAGGTACTTTTGTGAAGAGGGAAGTCACATCCAAACTGCTTAGTTTCTTGTTACGGATGGAGAGGTTACGGATGCGGTTGAGAAGGTCACCTGAGTGTTTAAGATGAGCTGGGCTGATGGTCCCCAGAAGACAGGAAAGATGTTTGGCAAGAACTCCGGCTAGTTTGTGTGGAGCACTGCCTATTCCTGACGTGATTGGTCTGAGTGGAATATTGTGTTTATGGGTCTTGGGTAAACCATACATGTGTGCTGGTTTAGGGTTGCTTGGTAACAAGTACAGAAGTTTCTTCCCTTCTCTAGTGCGTTTGAGTATTTGTCTGGTTTTGTATAGAAAATCTTTGGTGAGCGTCTCCCACTGTTGAGTGCTGATGGGTTCGTATGTAGATTGATCATTCAAAAGGTCCATTAAGGCCCTTAAGAGCCTCGCCAACGACCCCAACATTATCGTCACCACCGCCGACAAAGGAGGTGGAGTCGTCATCCTCAACACCAGTGACTACAACACTAAAATGATGGACCTTTTGAATGATCAGTTTGGGGACCATCAGCCCCGCTCTTCTTAAACACTCAGGTGACCTTCTCAACCGCATCCGTAACCTCTCCATCCGTAACAAGAAACTAAGCAGTTTGGATGTGACTTCCCTCTTCACAAAAGTACCTACCAAAAAAGCCATCGAGGTTCTACGACGTAAAGTCAATCAGGACCTTAATCTTCCTCTACCTCCCGGAGATTTTGTTGACTTAATTGAACTCTGTGTTAATTTCAAATGTTTTTCTTTCAATAACAAGCTCTACAAACAAACCTACGGCATGGGAATGGGGTCCCCCATAAGTGCCGTCCTAGCCAACTTATACATGGAACACCTAGAGTCCGAACACTTCGCCAACATCATCCCTTTAAGCGTCACTTGGTTACGTTACGTGGACGATGTCCTCGTAATAACTCCAAAACGTTTTGATGTACGGGATCTTCAGACAAGGCTCAACGCAGTTGAACCGGCGATCCAGTTTACACTAGAAGAAGAGTCCAATGACAAGCTACCTTTCCTCGACGTCCTCATTCACAAAGTAGACAACAACCTAAGATTTCAAGTTTATCGGAAACCCACCAATAAAAATGATCTCACACACTTCTATTCCAGTCAAGATACCAAGACCAAAAGAGGCATCATCATCGGGTTTTTCCTAAGAGCATACCGAATTTGTAGTCCTGAGTTTCTTGACGAGGTGTGTACATACATTCCCCAAACATTCACTGAGTTACATTTTCCTTCTTTTTTCATCAAAGACTGCAAGAAAAGAGCTCTTCAGATCATAAATTCTCCACGCATCAACACCACTCTCAGCAAAGTTATAATTCTTCCCAACAGCCAGGTTGCACTGAACGTCTCAAAAGTACTTTCACAAGCTAACACCAGAGTCGCCATCGCTTCTAATGATATAACCAGGACAAAATCCAAGCACCACGAACCAGTCAATGCAGGAGTTTACACTATACCCTGTGGAGGCTGTGACAAGATTTACGTAGGTGAAACAGCCAGAAACCTCGACACCCGCCTCAATGAACACATTTACGCATGTAGGAACGATAACTTGAACAACGCCTGTGTACAACACCGAAATTCCACCAATCATCTCATGAAATTCAGAGACGCCCAATTAGTGATCAAAGAAACTAATTTCCGCAGACGCAAGTGCCTCGAATCAGCACTGATCGCTGTTTCGAATACAATTAAACAAAACAACGGCAGCTTCACCATCTCCGAAGTCTTAGCAAGAATCCTCCTGAAAACAGTAAACCCTGCCATCACAGTCTCTCCTGTTATACTACACAAAGCACAGAGAGTGAACACTGAAACAAGCTGCCTCATTCCAGTCTATATTTGTCCAACCTATTTTTATGTTACCCAAGTAATAGCTTTTATATCCTTTTACTCATGTACGAATTAATTGCTCTACCATATTGTATTACTTTTGTCACTACCACTACTACTACCACTACTACTACTACTACCACTAGTGAACATCGAAATGGTACCTCACTAGTATTACACCTCACTCTGAGCCTTTATATACCCTCTGTGTCCATGTATTGTTTGTAATGGCTTGATAAAGCTCCTGGAGAGCGAAACGTTGCCACAATAAATGACACATTAGTTGCACTTGTGTCCTTTTACTTTACATTTTCCTTTGTGTTTGTCCAACCAGCAATTGACACCAATTGCCCTGGACAACTATTCATTTCCAACTCCCCTCCTCGGCAAAATGCCACATATCACAGGGTTCCCGCCCTTCTTCCTAATTATCTCTATTGCTGTCCTATACCTGCTAATCAGGTCCTCACTCCTACATCTGCCAACATCGTTGCTTCCCGCACTGAAGCAGATAATAGGATTGCTCCCATTACCTTTCATGATGTCATCCCAGCCTCAGGAAAACATACTCTTTGCCTCCTCTTCCTATCTCTATGATTAAAAGTCCTATCCATAAACTTAACCTGAATGTCCCCAACCAAAACAATGGTATTACCTTCACTTGCAGAGTTTGTCGTGATGTTCTCGATGGTCTTTGTTGGTATGGCCTTCACTGGAATGGTCTTCCCTGCATCCATGTCTGTCAGTGCTTCCTTGGTACTCTTTGTGACCTTTCCAGTAGACAACCCACATTCGTTGGGTAGCACAGAAAATGGGTTCGAAATTTCCACAGTAGTCTTCTCGTTCTTCATTGTTTCTGCCACTCTGTCCATCTTCTTGATCCTCGGTTTCATTCCATGTTGCCCTGCCACTGCCCAGGTTCCCGTCCTGACCTGAGGACTCACAGCAAGAGGATTACTACGAATCCTCTTGTTTTCCTCTGTCAATCACCGTATCTTGAGCATAGCCACCCTAAACTCATCTTTAAGCTGCTGGTAAAGTTGTTCATTGGAGGACATCTTGGTTCAGATTCACAGACAGTACACTAGACATGTCCTCACAGAGCTAAGTACAGGTCACTACTCTGAATTTCAAAATGGAATAAAATACCAACAAGTTGGCAAGTAAGACACATAGGCAATGTTTAGGCATCTTTATTCCGAAACGTTTCGCCTACACAGTAGGCTTCTTTAGTCGAGTACAGAAAGTAAGCAGGAACAGTAGAGATGTGAAGATGATGTAATCAGTCCATCACCCTTGAAGATGTAGATTTGAGGTTGTCAGTCCCTCAGCAAGAAACCTCGACACCCGCCTCAATGAACACATATACGCATGTAGGAACGACAACTTAAACAACGCCTGTGTACAACACCGAAATTCCACCAATCATCTTATGAAATTCAGAGACGCCCAATTAGTGATAAAAGAAACTAATTTCCGCACACGCAAGTGCCTTGAATCAGCACTGATCGCTGTTTCGAATACAATTAAACAAAACAACGGCAGCTTCACCATCTCCGAAGTCTTAGCAAGAATCCTCCTGAAAACAGTAAACCCTGCCATCACATAGTCTCTCCTGTTATACTACACAAAGCACAGAGAGTGAACACTGAAACAACCTGCCTCATTCCAGTTTATATTTGTCCAACCTATTTTTATGTTACCCAAGTAATAGCTTTTATATCCTTTTACTCATGTACGAATTAATTGCTTTTCTCACTACCACTACTACTACTACTACTACCACTAGTGAACATCGGAATGGTACCTCACTAGTATTCACCTCACTCTGTGCCTTTATATACCCTCTGTGTCCATGTATTGTTTGTAATGGCTTGATAAAGCTCCTGGAGAGCGAAACGTTGCCACAATAAATGTCACATTAGTTGCACTTGTGTCCTTTTACTTTACATATTGTAGGTAATTCTACCAACTTTATTACAAACCTACTGTGTAGGCAAAACACTTTGGAATAGATATGCCCAAATGTTGCTTATGTGTCATACTTACCAACAGGTCACCACTCTGGCAATATAAACACAAATGCAGTATAATGTGATCCTTTATTGACTACGTTTCGCCCACACAGTGGGCTTTTTCAAGTCACAAACAGAACTACCTGGGGTGGAAGGAACGCGAGTATTTATAGTCCGGCTGAGGTCAGGTGAAGAATGCTGCATCTGATGATGTACCGAGTTGGGTTGTAGAGTCTAAAAACTTGGGTAGCTTGGAAAGGAGACTGGACAAGTTTGTGAGCAGACCTTCTACAGTGTTCTTATGTGGGATAGCGATGAAGAAGTTTCTTGGCAAGTGGTTCAGCTATGTTATAGAAGCCACTATTCTGGTTGAAGTTGTCGGATATAGAAATAAGTGATGATTCCAGGATTCTTCGGTATTGAGTGTTGTCTTCTGTGGCGATAAGTCTTGAGTTTCTGTAGTTTATCAAGTGGTTGTGTGAATTACGGTGTTGTACGCAGGCATTCCTTGTGTCGTCAGACCTGCTTGCGTATTGGTGTTCTGAAATACGTGTTTGGAGGTCCCTTGATGTTTCGCCCACGTATAACTTGTTGCAGTCATTACAAGGGATTATGTATACCCCTGCAGAGGATGGAGGCTTGTCCTGCCTACTACTGGTGATGTCCTTGATGGTCGTGGTTGTGGAGGTAGATACTTGGAATGATGTTTTGGCAAAGATGTTGGAAACATGTTTGGCAATGGAGTTGGTGGGAAGGACTATGTATCTCTTCTCGGCAGTGTCTTCTCTGGGTGTGTTGAAGATGTTTAGTGCTCGCCGTCTGCAGTCTCTGATGAAGTGACGAGGATAGTGGAGTTTGGAAAATACCTGTTCAATTATAGTGCATTCTTCCTCAAGGAACTCGTTGCTGCAGATTCTGAGTGCACGCAGGAAGAAGCCTATAATTACACCACGTTTGGTTTTGGTGTCGTGGTGAGAGTAGAAGTGGAGAAGATCGTTTTGGTTGGTGGGTTTTCGATAGACTTTAAAACGAAGTTCGTGGTCAGCTTTGCAGAGTAGAACATCAAGGAAAGGAAGAGTGTTGTCGACCTCTTCTTCAAGTGTGAACTGGATTGAAGGCTCGACCTGGTTGAGCTTGTCTTGGAGAGCTTGAACGTTGAAGCGTTTAGGAGTTATGAGGAGAATGTCGTCAACATAACGGAGCCAGGTGACAGACGAAGGAATAATGGTGGAGAAACGTTCGGCTTCTAGATGTTCCATGTATAGGTTCGCTAGGACTGCACTGAGTGGCGAACCCATGGGTAGTCCAAAAGTCTGCTGAAAGAGGTGATTTTCAAAAGAGAAACACGTAAAGCCAACACATAGTTCAACCAGGTCGATGAAGTCGCTGGCTGGAATGGGAAGATCAAGTGAATCGTCAATTTTCTTGCGCAAACCCACCAACCAAAACGATCTTCTCCACTTCTACTCTCACCACGACACCAAAACCAAACGTGGTGTAATTATAGGCTTCTTCCTGCGTGCACTCAGAATCTGCAGCAACGAGTTCCTTGAGGAAGAATGCACTATAATTGAACAGGTATTTTCCAAACTCCACTATCCTCGTCACTTCATCAGAGACTGCAGACGGCGAGCACTAAACATCTTCAACACACCCAGAGAAGACACTGCCGAGAAGAGATACATAGTCCTTCCCACCAACTCCATTGCCAAACATGTTTCCAACATCTTTGCCAAAACATCATTCCAAGTATCTACCTCCACAACCACGACCATCAAGGACATCACCAGTAGTAGGCAGGACAAGCCTCCATCCTCTGCAGGGGTATACATAATCCCTTGTAATGACTGCAACAAGTTATACGTGGGCGAAACATCAAGGGACCTCCAAACACGTATTTCAGAACACCAATACGCAAGCAGGTCTGACGACACAAGGAATGCCTGCGTACAACACCGTAATTCACACAACCACTTGATAAACTACAGAAACTCAAGACTTATCGCCACAGAAGACAACACTCAATACCGAAGAATCCTGGAATCATCACTTATTTCTATATCCGACAACTTCAACCAGAATAGTGGCTTCTATAACATAGCTGAACCACTTGCCAAGAAACTTCTTCATCGTTATCCCACATAAGAACACTGTAGAAGGTCTGCTCACAAACTTGTCCAGTCTCCTTTCCAAGCTACCCAAGTTTTTAGACTCTACAACCCAACTCGGTACATCATCAGATGCAGCATTCTTCACCTGACCTCAGCCGGACTATAAATACTCGCGTTCCTTCCACCCCAGGTAGTTCTGTTTGTGACTTGAAAAAGTCCACTGTGTGGGCGAAACGTAGTCAATAAAGGATCACATTATACTGCATTTGTGTTTATATTGCCATTGTGTCGGTATTTTATACCATTTATTTCCATCAGGTCACCACTCTGCTGTGTAGGCAACAAAAGTCCAGTGGTTATACTACAGCTTTATAGATCATTAGTAAGGCCTCACCTAGATTATGCAGCTCAGTTCTGGTCTCCATATTACAGAATGGATATAAATTCATTCGAAAACATTCAGTGATGAATGACAAAATTAATCCATAGCATTAGAAATCTTCTGTATGAAGAAAGATTGAAGTCTAAGGCCTTAAATTACATTCACTTGTAAGACGAAGAAT
Source organism: Cherax quadricarinatus (assembly GCF_038502225.1). NCBI lineage: Eukaryota > Metazoa > Arthropoda > Malacostraca > Decapoda > Parastacidae > Cherax > Cherax quadricarinatus. Next base: position 37,694,622 of record NC_091293.1, on the reverse strand, counting down.
GAAGGGGGACATGATCGAAGTGTATAAGTGAAAGATGGGCATTAACAAAGTGGATATAAATAAGGGCCTGAGGATATCTTGCCAAGAGAGAACTCGCAATAATGCATTCAAATTAGAAAAGTTTAGATTTAAAAAGGGTATGGGAAAGTATTGGTTAGGAAATAGGGTAGTTGATGAGTGGAACAGTCTGCCTAGTAGGGTTATTGAAGCTAAAACCTTGGGTAGTTTGATTGGTGTCATTGGGTACGGGAGTTATTTCTAGGGAAGCTTTAGGTAGTAGTCGTTTTGATAAGAACCTGCCTCGCATGGGCCAGTAGGCCTTCTGCAGTGTTCCTCCATTCTTATGTTCTTATGTTCTTAGGTTGGATAAATACGTGAGTGAGAGGGGTTGGATTTGAGTGGGACTTGCACGTGAGTAAATAGAATTGTCAAAACTTATTGCTTGGGTAGCGTTGAAGGTGGGTTGGACAAATATTCTGTTAGTGGATTCGATTTGTGAAGAACCTGCATACTATGGGCCAATAGACCTGCTGCAGTGTTCTTCCTTTATTTTCTTATAATGAAGGAGTATAGTGAAGGAGTTTGAAGAATGTTGGAGATTGAAAAATGGTGAAGGAGTATGAAGCACGGTGAATTAGGTAAGACACATATGCAACAGTTAGATATCTTTATTTCGAAACGTTTCGCCTACACAGTAGGCTTCTTCAGTCGAGTACAGAAAAGTTGATAGAAGCAGAAGATACTTGAAGACGATGTAATCAGTCCATCACCCTTGAAGTGATGGACTGATTACATCGTCTTCACATCTCTACTGTTCCTGCCTACTTTCTGTATTCGACTGAAGAAGCCTACTGTGTAGGCGAAACGTTTCGGAATAAAGTTGCCTAACTGTTGCCTATGTGTCTTACCTACCAACCTGTCGGTATTGTATACCATTTTGATGTTCATATGGTGAAGGTGTATGAAGTATGGTGAAGGTAAAGTAAAAGGACACAAGTGCAACTAATGTGACACTTGTGTCCTTTTACTTTACATATTGTCGGTAATTCTACCAACTTTATTACAATGGTGAAGGTGTATGAAGTATGGTGAAGGTGTATGAAGTATGGTGAAGGTGTATGAAGTATGGTGAAGGTGTGCAAGAAAGGTATAAAATACCGACAATATGAAAGTTAAGACACATGTGCAACATCTGGATATCTTTATTGTAGTAGACGTTTCGCCATCCAGTGGCTTTATCAATACAGATTCTAGGACATAATAGGAAGACAGTAGAACTATATACAAAAGATGAGGTAATCAGTCCCTCGGCCTTGGAGTTAGTGTTCACAGCATCGTGGTGGAGGAGAATCTGGAGCAAAGACAACGAACGAACGAACGAAAGTTCAGGTAAGATCCCAAATGGGATGAGCGGGGAAGACGGGACAGACGAAGAATAGTGCTGGAGAGGAGTGTTCTTAGTCGTAGAAATAGAGCCAGGGCTTAACCCAACAGCAAAGGGGATCGTGGGACAGATATTGAAAAGAGAAATTCCGGTTCTTCTGTTGGGACTCCGGTGGGGTGAGCTGGGAGTAAGGGACTTGCGACGTTTAGAGCTAGAGAGGAGTGCAGAACTGAGTCATGTCTTAACCTAAAAAAGCTAAGGCGAACGTGGGTCAGAGAATGGTACCTGTCTTAGAAGGTACCTGTCAGCGGATCCAAGGTTATTTGTAAGTAGGGTTAGGAGCAGGATCATGCAAGGAGTAGAAAAGGTTGTGTTGGTTTGTGGGTCTGCGAATGTCTTCGTCAAGGAGAGAGGTCCAGTAGTCATGTCGTGTCTCAAGTTTGTCTATCTGTCTGTCACTGAGCCTCTTCCAGTACAGATTCAGCGCAGGGACGTCTAACTGGGCATGGAGAGACTCGCTTGTGGCGAAGTCCTCCCATCTGACATCAAGCACCCAGCGCAGCGCCTTGTTCTGGACACGCTGCAGTTTAAGTAAGTTTGTTTTTGCTGCAAGAGAGAGGGCTAGAGGAGAGTAAGTTATCAGAGGACGTATTAGGGATTTGTAGAGGTGTAGTTTGGTGCGTTGAGAGGCATGTTTCAGCTTGTAGAGGCCCGCAAGGGCCTTACTAGCTATTGCATGCCTTGAGTGAATGTGTCCGTGTAAACGAAGAAGGTAGTCAAGATTAACGCCAAGGACAGTGACAGATTGTGTGATAGGGAAGTAAGTGCGGGTGTCAGCTGTTCTGAGTTCGACAGGTAATGGAGGATCACGTTTCCTGTAGTTAAAATACGTAATGCTGGATTTTGCTGCATTGGTTTTGATCCTCCATTTTTGTTCCCAGATGGCTATCCTGTCAACCTCATTTTGTGTTTTGTGTGTGAGTGTATCTATATTGGCATGAGTGATAAGTTGTGTGTTGCAACCCCTGAATGGGTTACAATGATGATTATGTATATATAATGTATATTACCTTTTCATATAATTTTATATTGCTTATATTTGCGATAATAGCTAAATCGTAAATGTATGACTTTATATTATTATTTGACTGTTATATTGTTATTTAGCTTATGTTGTTAGGATGTACATAAAATGTGCTCAGTTAGTCTTGATTGTCAAACTACTGTAATTATCGCTTGTCGCTCGTTATACTGCCGGCTTCTGAGCTGCAGTTGTCCACGTAGCTATCACGTGATCGAGGGGGGGTGTCCTCACCTCTCGTGAAATTGTCAGTCTGCTGGAGACTCTTGCTGTTGGACAGCTTGTCAGTCTGCTGGAGACTCGCTTGGTGGTTGGACAGATTGTCTGTCTCATTATTCTTGTTAGTTCTGTAGAACTTTGTTCACAGAACATTGTATAGACTTAGTGATTTTCGACGTTGTACTGAGGTTGTGTGTCACTTAGACACTCTGAACATCTCAGGTCCTTAGCTATAGCTTCTGACCTAATTTTGTACTGGTTCCTGTGTATTGTCACAGTCACAGTTTTCCTATGCTGAACAAAGATTCAGTATTATGGGAGTGTTGTAACTTTTGTGGAGGATCTGCAGATGGTCCCTACTTAGTGTCGTTATATTATTTCCCAGTTCCTGATTCTGTGTCGCAGTCGCTTGATATTGCATTGCTATTGGGCTTAGCATTCTTTGTTGTTCAAGCAGACTGTTCGGGTTGCCAGTCGGTCAAGAAGTTAGTTTATTTGAGGACTTTGTCAGTCACTTGTTTAAGTCTTATTCGAGTCTTGAGACATAGCTAACTACTTAAGAGCACTTATACGCATACACACACTTGTACATATTTGTAATATCTTATTAAATGTTAATGTACCTGACGGTACTTAAGAATTATAAATGTGATATGTGCTTTCAGCACAATAATATTGAACTCGAGAGATTGATTTTATTTTGATTGCTGTAATTAATTTAATTTGATAATATACCTCTAGACAACTTACTACTTAATAAATTTATTAAATTTTAATTTCTCTAGTTAGTAGCCTACCAGTTGTAATCCTAAAGCACTATTGAACCATACTGAATTTTAATGGATAATTGGACAAGGATACTGACTACTTGTTACGAAAACCCAGTAACAGGCTGGATGCTAGAAGGGCAGTCCTTTCTAGTATTCACTGGAGATCTCTAAGCTTTTAGAATCGCGTTTTTTGTAACAAATGGGGGCCTGTCCGGGAGGCTCTTGATCCAAGGTGTTGGAGAAATTGTCCAGTTTGACATACTAGTACATGATCAAACACTTTGAGTACTTTCCTAATCTGAAGACTTTGAGTTTAGTCTTGTACAACATACCAGGTGGATGTATGTACCTGACTGAGTCTCTTGATCCAAGGAGATGGAAATACTGTTTATGAGTTCTAACTCTAAGACAACCAACACTAAAATTCCTATTAGGATTATAGTTTCCCATAATCACTCTCTCGTAGTACAATTATTTTCGTGATGTATGCCAAAGTGAAACAGTTAATTGATACTCTGACTTTGTCTGAGTTAAGTACATTAAAACTTCAGACGTGTTGGCAAGTAGCCAAGTATCTCGGTGTGACGTATAACAGGAATTACACCGCTGAAACTGTCAGAGCATTAATTAAAGATATATTGTTTCCTGCTCATACAGAGATGTCTGATTATGATTCAGATTCAGAAAGCCTAGTGTCACAATTAGGAAGTATGACTCTATTTGATGAAGATGAAAGAGCAACTAGAGCAGAAGTGAGCCTAGTGTCTGAGCCTAGTGTAGCTCAGTTCTCGCTCACGCCTTCCCTCACTGACACATTAGTACAGAGTATAGCTGGTAGTATGACACAGCCTAATACTAGTACAGTGTATACTACACCTGTATTTACTTATCCTAGACCAGATCTAGACACTCTAGAGACGGCTGGACCAAGTGTCCGACCTAAGGACCGTCCAGACCATGTTAATTTCCCTACTCCTCCATTACCCACTGGTCCTATCTCTCAGGAACAGTTTGAGAGGTTTGAACGCCTCATTATGTTGCAGACTGCACAAATTGAGGCACAGAGGAGATTGAACGAAGAAGATTTCCAAAGAGAAACCTATTTTATTTCCTCTCAGCGCAATTACTAGAGCTATGTCAAAGATTCAACAACCATCCTTGTCTCCTGTTGAGTTAGTTGATGACAATGATTTGGGGTTGAATATGTTGTTTAGTGACGCTCTGCGCCCAGGATCATTAACACTGACTCCCCCCGGTCATCAACCTAGTCAGGACACAACTGACGTTAAATTTCTAACTCATGATGATTTAATCAAGGATCAGTTTGTTGATCAGTCACTGGAAAGACTGAGAGATATAGCAGTTACTGAGAGTGAAGCAAAGGATCTCGATAATTGTTACTATTATAGTAACGGTGCACTGATGGAGAAAAATACATGTAAGTTGTCAGCTGATAGTGTTTCTAACACAGTCAAGAATCTCGTTGTGTTACCAGTTACATTTCGTGAACAAGCCATTGATTTTGCTCACAATAGTCCCATAGGAGGACATTTGGGTGTCAAGAAGACACTCGGTAAACTGGCAAAACATTTTACTTGGCCAAAGATGAAGGAAACAGTAGCTGATCATGTGCGACGTTGCCACGTGTGTCAAGTGACAGGCAAGCCAGCGCACACACCTCCACCTGCGCCTCTCATTCCTATCACCGTGCATGGTGAACCATTCTCACGTCTTATTATTGATTGTGTTGGTCCTTTGCCTAGAACCAAACTAGGAAACCAATACTTATTTACTATTATGGACGCTGCAACACGCTATCCCGAAGCTATTCCTATGAGAAAAATTAATGCTCGTGCTATTGTGAGAGCGCTGATGAAATTTTTCTCCCAGGTTGGATTGCCACGAGAGATACAATCAGATCAGGGATCTAATTTCACTTCTAAGATCTTTCGAGAAGCATTATCCCACCTAGGAATAAAGTCTGTACTTTCAACCAGTTATCATCCACAGTCACAAGGGGCTCTAGAGAGATTTCATCAGACACTGAAGTCCATGATGAGAGCTTATTGTGAACATTTTTCTAGAGACTGGGATGAAGGTATACCTTTTCTTCTGTTCGCTATGAGAGAAAGTGAGCAAGAAAGTCTCGGATTTAGTCCGTTTGAACTAATATTCGGACACCAAGTGCGTGGTCCTCTCGCAGTGTTAAAAGACGTGTGGACAGGAAAATCAAATCCATCATTGAGTACTTCACCTTCATTAATGCAGCAACATTTGACAGCCGCTAGAGAGCTAGCTTCGAAAAACCTAGTTTCAGCCCAAGCTAGAATGAAGCAACATTATGACAAGCGTGCTGTCTCTCGTTCTTTTAAAGCAGGAGATAAGGTGATGGCTCGGAAATTAGTACCAGGTCATGCTCTACAAGCCAGGTATGATGGTCCCCTGGAAGTAGTGAAAAAGCTTAGCGACGTAAATTATTTGGTACGTACGCCTGGGAAAAAGAAATCTAATCATGTGTACCATGTTAACCAGCTTAAGGCATACTACGCTAGTCCTCTACCTACTACTTCTATTCTTCCTAGGACAGAGGAAGAAAACGTCAGTCTACCTGACATCTCTAGAGGTATAGAGGTTCGTTTAGAAAATTCAGTGACTCTACAATCACTAGACGATTTTCTTAGTAACCTTGGGATTGATAAAGCTGGTGATATTAAAAACATGATTTTGCATTTCCCTGAATTGTTCGGTGATGTTCCTAAACGTTGTACTCTGGGTGTACATGACGTTGATGTACAGGGAGCATCACCCATTAAGCAATCACCATATAGGATGAGTCCAACAAAGCATAAAGCATTGAGAGAAGAGGTTGATTTTCTGTTATCTCACGGACTTATTGAGCGCAGTAAAAGTCCATGGGCATCTCCCTGTATTTTAGTGCCTAAACCTGACGGTAGTTTCAGGATGTGCACTGATTACAGGAAAGTGAACTCTGTCACCTTGCCTGATGGTTATCCTCTACCTCGCATTGACGACCTTATTGATCGTGTGTCAGGAGCCCAGTTTGTCAGCCGTTTAGATCTCTTACGAGGCTATTATCAAGTCCCGCTTACTGAACGTGCTCAAGAAATATCTGCTTTTACTGTTCAAGATGGATTGTTTAACTACCTCGTCACCCCCTTCGGCCTATGTAACGCGGCTTCTTCATTCCAACGTATAATGAACGAGTTGACCCACAACTTAGAAGGAGTAGAAGCCTACCTTGACGACTTAGTGGTGTACAGTGACGAGTGGGAACAGCACTTGACGCGTCTCAGAGCATTGTTTGAGAGACTGGCGCACTACAACTTCACTGTTAACTTAGCTAAATGTAGTTTTGGTCAAGCCAAGATTACCTATCTAGGCTTTTGTATCGGCCAAGGTGAGGTTGCTCCTTTTGAGGCTAAGGTTCGTGCAATTTCTGAATTTCCAGTGCCACAGGATAGGAAAGGAGTACAGAGATTCCTGGGTATGGCAGGATATTATCACAGGTTCTGTCCAAACTTTTCTCAGATTGCAGCTCCTCTCACTGAGCTTACTAGTAGCAAAGTTCAGTTCACCTGGACTAGAGATTGTTCAGACTCGTTCAAAAGGTTGAAGCGCTTGCTATCCTCTGCTCCTGTGTTGAAAAGTCCTAATTTCAATCTTCCCTTCTTTTTACATATAGATGCGAGTGGTTATGCAGTGGGTGCTGTGCTGCTCCAACAGTCAACATCCACTGATATTCTCCATCCTATATGTTACTATTCATCTAAGCTTAAACGACACCAGAAAAATTATGCCACTATTGAGAAAGAGGCTCTAGCTCTTGTGGTGTCCTTGGAACATTTTGACGTGTATTTGGGCACTTCCCCATTTAAAATTAACGTTTTTTCTGACCACAATCCACTCACTTATATAAATACCATGAAAAGTAAAAATGCTAGGATCATGAGGTGGGCTCTCAGAATCCAACCTTATTCTATTAGTATAAAACACATAAGTGGTCATTGTAATGTAATTGCTGACGCTCTGTCTCGTCCTTAATAATTATCAGTTACATTAAATTTACGTAATTTTATGCCCAAATACCTTTTGTTACTTGCTATCTCAAATTCAGTAAAGTAACTTAATCCCTCCAGCCCATATTAACTATATATACTCATGTCATGTCTAATTATTATATGTATATATTCACAGTAATGTTGTGTGAGGAGGAGACAAGCTGAGTGTTGAGTGAGTAGTGTGGTGCGGGTGATGTACTGTACTGCGTGACGCAACACTGTCCTGTCGCAGACCCCCCCCTCACTACACACCTTAAGCTGTTTCATACTCAGATGTTCATACTGCCTCGCATTCCACAACCACTACTTAAGAGTGGAATGCAGTCTCCTCTACAATGATCGAGCCTCAGTGCCCTCCTTGTCAGCGCTATCCTGTCTCTACACTGATGTACATAACCACGAGTATGAAGAGATACGATACTGTGTACTGCCCTAGTACATCCTAGTGACGGTCGCTGTGAAATTGTAGAGGTGCTTGGGACGAGAGTGACTCTAAATAATTTTTATATTATATAATATTGACATGAGTAACCAGAAATAATGTGATAGACATTCATGCAACTCCTAGTGCGACCCTCTGTCGTGTTGGGGGGGGGTGTTGCAACCCCTGAATGGGTTACAATGATTATTATGTATATATGTAATGTATATTATCTTTTCATATAATTTTATATTGCTTATATTTGCGATAATAGCTAAATCGTAAATGTATGATTTTATATTATTATTTGACTGTTATATTTTTAATTGACTTATGTTGTTAGGATGTACATAAAATGTGCTCAGTTAGTCTTGATTGTCAAACTACTGTAATTATCGCTTGTCGCTCGTTATACTGCCGGCTTCTGAGCTGCAGTTGTCCACGTAGCTATCACGTGATCGAGGGGGGGGGGTGAAATGTCAGTCTGCTGGACCTCTCGTGAACAGCTTGTCAGTCTGCTGGAGACTCGCTTGCTGGTTGGACAGATTGTCTGTCTCATTATCCTTGTTAGTTCTGTAGAACTTTGTTCACAGAACATTGTATAGACTTAGTGATTTTCGACGTTGTACTGAGGTTGTGTGTCACATTGACACTCTGAACATCTCAGGTCCTTAGCTATAGCTTCTGACCTAATTTTGTACTGGTTTCTGTGTATTGTCACAGTTGCGTTTTCCTATGGGAGTTTTGTAACTTGTGGAGGATCTGCAGATGGTCCCTACTTAGTGTTATATTATTTCCCAGTTCCTGATTCTGTGTCGCAGTCGCTTGATATTGCATTGCTATTGGGCTTAGCATTCTTTGTTGTTCAAGCAGACTGTTCGGGTTGCCAGTCGGTCAAGAAGTTAGTTTATTTGAGGACTTTGTCAGTCACTTGTTTAAGTCTTATTCGAGTCTTGAGACATAGCTAACTACTTAAGAGCACTTATATGCATACACACTTACTTGTACATATTTGTAATATCTTATTAAATGTTAATGTACCTGACGGTACTTAAGAATTATAAATGTGATATGTGCTTTCAGCACAATAATATTGAACTCGAGAGATTGATTTTATTTTGATTGCTGTAATTAATTTAATTTGATAATATACCTCTAGACAACTTACTACTTAATAAATTTATTAAATTTTAATTTCTCTAGTTAGTAGCCTACCAGTTGTAATCCTAAAGCACTATTGAACCATACTGAATTTTAATGGATAATTGGACAAGGATACTGACTACTTGTTACGAAAACCCAGTAACAGGCTGGATGCTAGAAGGGCAGTCCTTTCTAGTATTCACTGGAGATCTCTAAGCTTTTAGAATCGCGTTTTTTGTAACACTCCAGCATTTAGTGTGAAGTAGTCAGAGTAACAGCCTTGGAATTTGATTCTCATGGTACGGCCGTCTAGGAAGTTGCAGAGGAGTTTACGAGTATTGAGAGGCAGGTTGAAGGTAGTGCAGAGTTTGTACTTGAGCCCCTCGTGCCACACAGTGTCAAAAGCTTTTTCAACGTCTTTTGCAACCAGGGCTGTCCTGTTTCTTTGTTTTGTGTTTATGTGGATGTAGTTGAGAATGATGTTAATGGCATCCTGTGTGGATCTGTGTGTTCTGAAGCCAAACTGGCCATCTGAAAGTAGAGAATTATGTTCCAGGTATCTGCGAAGGCGATGATTAATGAGTTTTTCAAAGAGTTTTCCTAAAGTTTCGAGGATGCTGATAGGGCGATAGTTTCTAGGGTCAGAGTGGTCTTTATTGGGTTTAGGAAGGAGGATAGCAGTAGCAGCTTTGAAGAGGGAAGGGAAGTATCCAGAGGCAAGGGAGGCATTGAGGAGGTTTGTGTAGGCAGTAATGATAGAGTCAGGAAGGTGTTTCAGGATAATATGGTTTAGGCCAGAGGCACCAGGAGCCTTTGGAGGAAGGTGTCTGAGGAGAGTTTTAATGTCTGTGTTGGTGAAAGGAGTGTCGAGTTCTTGGGAGGAGGTAAGAGTGTCTAGATGTATGTGGCTGTCTGGTGTTGTTTCTTGTGTGTGTGCAGTGTTCCAGTGTTCTATGTTCTGAATGTGTTGAATAACGTTAGGGTGAGGTGGGTGAGCGTGGAAGATGTTCTCCCAGATGTGTTTGAAGATGTTGGTAGCAGCCTGTGGGTCTGAGATGTGTGTGTTGTTGTGGGTGATGTGTTTGAATTTGTTGGTGGGAGTAGTGCCTCTGATTTTTTTGATAAAGTTCCAGAAGGCTTTAGTGTTTTTAACACGCTGCCTGTCCGCTTGTTGTATTAGTCGTGACCAGTGATTGTTGTGGTCTTGGTCTAGGCTGTGTAAAATGTTGTTTCTAAGGTAAGTGAGATCTAATCGGACTTGATTAAATCTATGTGTGTTGTAAAGGAAGCGGTTGTGGTAGCAGATAATTAGTCTTCTTGTTCTGAGTGACGGTTTGAAGGAATAACGAGTGGTATGAGTTTTCTTTGGTATTGCGATGTTGGCTGCTTGTGTAATGGTGTCCTGGATGAGATCAAGTTGAGTATCGATGTCAGAGATAGGTTTGTTGTTGTAGTCATAGGTGAGGTTAATATTGTCTATGTGTTGTTTGAAAGCATCCCAGTCATCGTTCTTGTAGGAGAATGAAGGTGTGGTTGGAATGAGGATAGGGTTGGAGGAGATGTGTAAGATGACTGGGATGTGATCAGAGCCTGTAATAGGGCCAGGTGAGATGTAATGTTGAAATAGAGAGCTGGCTCGGTTTGCCAGAATGATGTCTGGTTTGCCTTGGCCCGTGTGGTTGAAGAAGGTATTGAAGTCTGGGCCAAGATGAATTAGGTGTTTATGGTTTGTGAAGTTGAGTAATTGGTGACCAAGTTGGTTGTTACTGGTGTGATGAAAGGCAGTGTGTTTGGCATTCATGTCAGCTAGTAGGTAAGTTGGTGTGTTGGTGTAGTTGAAGACTAAGGAGAGGTCGTGTATGTTGAGAGTAGTGTTTGGGCGAGCATAGGTGGTGAAAAAGATAAAGGGGCCAAGGTGGGTGTGTATTCTGACCGCAAGACAGTGTTGGTGAATAAAAGGGATTGGGAGAAATTCATGTTTTATGTTGGAATTGACAAGGATGGCAACCCCATCGTGGGGATCATAGGGGGACTGTAGTGCAGTATAACCATAATGGCGGATACACTGAGGGGCTTTGAGGCAGGTACTGTTTAGCAAAACAATATCTGGCCTCTCTGCTTCAAGGAGCTCGGCCAGTAGGTGTCTAATTGTAAAGTAAGAACGTACGTTGAACTGAATCACCTTAAACGTGATTTAATGGTTTCGTCTTAGCAAAGTTAATGTCGGGGGAGGAGTTTGGATTAAAGCCCGTGATAGTGGTGCCATTAGTGGATATGTGTTTGTAGGTGCTACGGACCCGTTTCCTGGAGGGGGAGGAAGAGATGGATCTGTTTTTATGTTCATTGGTCTGTCCGTTAGAAGTTGGGGTAGGTTTAGGTTTGAGTGGATTTTGTCTGGAGGAGGTGGAGTTGGACCTGGATGAGGTTTTGGTTGTGGTGGAGTGGGCGAAGGTGGATGCAGAGGAAGTGGAAGTTTTGGTAAGCTGTGAGGAAGTGGAAGCTTTGGAAGGGGATGAAGTGGGTAAGGAAGTGGGGGGAGGGGTGGTCGTAGCAGTAGCAGTAGGGGTGTTGGTGGGAGGTGTAGAAGTAGTGAAGAGAGGTAGTGGAGGAGGAGAGCTGGTGGGAGTAGGAAGTGGGGGGGTGGGAGAGAGGAAGGAGGGAGAGGTTGTAGGAGGCTTGGAAGAGAAGCAGGAAGGAGGGATAATTAAAGAGGGAAGATTGTTAGCAGACAAGATTAGGTTAAGGACATGTGAGTAGTCTGATTGGTAAGCTTGTGAGATTACCATCGCAGAGTGGGCAGCAGTGGCAAGTTGACAGTTAGTTTTGTAGTCTAGTGTGGGTGTAGAAGGAGAAGTGCTTGTAGGCTGTGTGTTGGTGTTTGATGTGTGTAGAGTAGAAGAGGTAGACCAAGTGCGTGGGGAGGCCCAGGCATTGGGGGTAGGGGAGGGAGGTGTGGAAGGGGAGGGAGGTAAGGAAGGGGAGGGAGGAGCAGGGAAGGGTTTGGGGAGGGAGGGAGGTTGGTTTGCTCTGAGGGAGGAGAGAATGTGCTTTCTAGAAGGGCAGGAATTTGCAACTGCAGTGTGTGACCCGCCGCAGTTAGAACATTTAAGGGGGAGGTTGCAAGTATTCCAGAAGTGGCCAGTTGCTGAACATCTGGAGCAGACTTGTGTAGATGTGCATGTGTTTTTGTCGTGGCCGAATTTGTAGCATTTAAGACATTGTGTGATTGGGTGGAAGTTCGGAGTGAAGAGAGCGTTTGGAGGAATGCGGATGGTCTTGGCAAAGATTCCTTGACTGAAGAGTGTAGAGGCGTCAGCAGGAGTAGAACAGCGTATTTTGAGAATGGTAGAGTTTTCTGGTCTGTAAATATCGTCAACAGAGACTTTTTTCTTAGTACTGATATCTTTTATTAAGTCTTCTTTGTCTGTGTCATAGGCTGTCAGGAGAGAGTAGTCTACGTGTTTTAGCAATGACTGTGCTTTTGGCACGGTGCTCAGGAGTCCAAATAATGGTGAAGCCTGCGTTGAGAAGTTTTTGTCTGGTATCGCTTGAGGTGTACGCTTCGTAGGAATGTTTGTCAAGAAGGAGTTTGAAGCCTGAGTTGGTTTTGAAGACTTTAAGTTGAGGTGCACCAGTGATCTGATATAATAAATTTTCCGGACAGATAGTGGCATCAGGATTAGAAAATTTGAGGTTTAGCGAGAAGGAATTGGATTTAGTAGAAGCAGAGGCAGGTGTGGGAGGTTGGGGGAGAGTGGGAGGTGGAAGGCAACGAAGGCATCGTCTAATTACGAAAAGATGTAATTGGAGGTGACAATCGGCCAAAAAGTGAGAGTACTCAGCTAGGCAAGTACGTGTAAGTAGACACACGTACTTGCCTGGCGCAGGACACTGAGGAGGTGAACTGTAGCTTGATGGAGCACTGTATATCCTGATTGGTGGCGAGACTGGCTGTATGGAGTGCAGTCAACAGGCGAAGAGAATTCAGGCAGCAAGAGGCTTCCTGCCCTTCGGTCGGCAACCACCGACGCACCAATCCTGATGGTGGAGAGGAAGACGAAGGTCCAGCAAGCACTACTCAAAGCACTACTCAACACGGGGTAATTTCGAGAGAGGCGAGATCGTCGATGTGTTAGGTAAGCACACGTCACCATTATTATGTCCTAGAATCTGAATTGATAAAGCCACTGGATGGCGAAACGTCTACTACAATAAAGATATCCAGATGTTGCACATGTGTCTTAACTTTCATATTGTCGGTATTTTATACCTTTCTTGCACAACTTGTCAGACACTGCAACATCATGGAAACTTGGTTCAGAGGACATCTACAAGACCTTTACGGCTGCTGCAACTAACCCATCTCTTTGGGAAGGACCTACTTCCACTGGGGAATCCCGCCTACCAGTAACTATGCCCCCGTCTGCTGCCCGTCCCTATCCACTGACGCCTATATAAACCGCCAGTCTTCTTGTCTTTGCTCCAGATTCTCCTCCACCACGATGCTGTGAACACTAACTCCAAGGCCGAGGGACCGATTACCTCATCTTTTGTATATAGTTCTACTGTCTTCCTGTTATGTCCTAGAATCTGTATTGATAAAGCCACTGGATGGCGAAACGTCTACTACAATAAAGATATCCAGATGTTGCACATGTGTCTTAACTTTCATATGGTGAAGGTGTATGAAGTATGGTGAACTATGATGAAGGAAATACGATGAAATATAGTAGAGAATAAATAACGATGAGGTGAGGTTTAAGACAAGACAGACTGGTAGACACACTGGTAGACACACTGGTAGACGCACTGGTAGACGCACTGGTAGACACACTGGTAGACACACTGGTAGACACACTGGTAGACACACTGGTAGACACACTGGTAGACACACTGGTAGACACACTGGTAGACACACTGGTAGACGCACTGGTAGACACACTGGTAGACACACTGGTAGACACACTGGTAGACACACTGGTAGACACACTGGTAGACACACTGGTAGACACACTGGTAGACACACTGGTAGACATACTGGTAGACACACTGGTAGGCACACTGGTAGACATACTGGTAGACACACTGGTAGGCACACTGGTAGACACACTGGTAGACACACTGGTAGACACACTGGTAGACACACTGGTAGACACACTGGTAGACACACTGGTAGACACACTGGTAGACACACTGGTAGACGCACTGGTAGACATACTGGTAGACACACTGATAGACGCACTGGTAGACACACTGGTAGCCACACTGGTAGACACACTGGTAGACACACTGGTAGACACACTGGTAGACACACTGGTAGCCACACTGGTAGACACATTGGTAGACACATTGGTAGACACATTGGTAGACACACTGGTAGACACACTGGTAGACACACTGGTAGACACACTGGTAGACACACTGGTAGACACATTGGTAGACACACTGGTAGACACATTGGTAGACACATTGGTAGACACATTGGTAGACACACTGGTAGACACACTGGTAGACACACTGGTAGACACACTGGTAGACACACTGGTAGACACATTGGTAGACACATTGGTAGACACAATGGTAGACACACTGGTAGACACACTGGTAGACACACTGGTAGACGCACTGGTAGACACACTGGTAGCCACACTGGTAGACACACTGGTAGACACACTGGTAGACACACTGGTAGACGCACTGGTAGACACACTGGTAGCCACACTGGTAGACACACTGGTAGACACACTGGTAGACACACTGGTAGCCACACTGGTAGACACACTGGTAGACACACTGGTAGACACACTGGTAGCCACACTGGTAGACACACTGGTAGACACACTGGTAGACACACTGGTAGACACACTGGTAGCCACACTGGTAGACACACTGGTAGACACACTGGTAGACACACTGGTAGACACACTGGTAGCCACACTGGTAGACACACTGGTAGACACACTGGTAGACACACTGGTAGACACACTGGTAGACACACTGGTAGACACACTGGTAGACACACTGGTAGACACACTGGTAGACACACTGGTAGACACACTGGTAGCCACACTGGTAGACACACTGGTAGACACACTGGTAGACACACTGGTAGACACACTGGTAGGCACACTGGTAGACACACTGGTAGCCACACTGGTAGACACACTGGTAGACACACTGGTAGACACATTGGTAGACACATTGGTAGACACACTGGTAGACACACTGGTAGACACACTGATAGACACATTGGTAGACACATTGGTAGACACACTGGTAGACACACTGGTAGACACACTGGTAGACACACTGGTAGACACACTGGTAGACACACTGGTAGACACACTGGTAGACACACTGGTAGACACACTGGTAGACACACTGGTAGACACACTGGTAGCCACACTGGTAGACACACTGGTAGACACACTGGTAGCCACACTGGTAGACACACTGGTAGACACACTGGTAGACACACTGGTAGACACACTGGTAGACACACTTGTAGGCACACTGGTAGACACACTGGTAGCCACACTGGTAGACACACTGGTAGACACACTGGTAGACACACTGGTAGACACACTGGTAGCCACACAGGTAGACACACTGGTAGACACACTGGTAGACACACTGGTAGACACACTGGTAGGCACACTGGTAGACACACTTGTAGCCACACTGGTAGACACACTGGTAGACACACTGGTAGACACATTGGTAGACACATTGGTAGACACACTGGTAGACACACTGGTAGACACACTGGTAGACACACTGGTAGACACACTGGTAGACACATTGGTAGACACACTGGTAGACACACTGGTAGACACACTGGTAGACACACTGGTAGACACACTGGTAGACACACTGGTAGACACACTGGTAGACACACTGGTAGACACACTGGTAGCCACACTGGTAGACACACTGGTAGACACAGACACACTGGTAGACACACTGGTAGCTGGTAGACACACTGGTAGACACACTGGTACACTGGTAGACACACTGGTAGACACACTGGTAGCCACACTGGTAGACACACTGGTAGACACACTGGTAGACACATTGGTAGACACACTGGTAGCCACACTGGTAGACACACTGGTAGCCACACTGGTAGACACACTGGTAGACACACTGGTAGACACACTGGTAGACACACTGGTAGCCACACTGGTAGACACACTGGTAGACACACTGGTAGACACATTGGTAGACACACTGGTAGACACACTGATAGACGCACTGGTAGACACACTGGTAGCCACACTGGTAGACACACTGGTAGACACACTGGTGGACACACTGGTAGACACATTGGTAGACACATTGGTAGACACACTGGTAGACACACTGGTAGACACATTGGTAGACACATTGGTAGACAAACTGGTAGACACACTGGTAGACACATTGGTAGACACACTGGTAGATGCACTGGTAGACACACTGATAGGCACAATGGTAGACACACTGTTCGACACACTGGTAGACAAACTGGTAGACACACTTGCAGACACGCTGGTAGACACACTGGTAGACACACTGGTAGACACACTGGTAGACAATGGTAGACACACTGGTAGACACACTGGTAGACACACTGGTAGACACTGGTAGACACACCGGCAGACACGCTGGTAGACACACTGGTAGACACACTGATAGACGCATTGGCAGACACGCTTTTAGACACGCTGGTAGACACACTGATAGACACTTGTAGACACACTGGTAGACACACTGGTAAACACAATGGTAGACACTGGTAGACACACTGGTAGAGAGGCTGGTAGACACACTGGTAGACACACTTGTAGACACACTGGTAGACACGCTGGTCGACACGCTGGTAAACAAACTCGTAGACACACTCGTAGACACTGGTAGACACACTGGCAGACACACTGGCAGACACACTGGTAGACACACTGGTAGACAATGGTAGACTCGACCCCCGCAACCTCAACTAGGTGAGTACACTGGTAAGCACACTGGTAGACACTCTGGTAGACACAACAGATGGTAACAAATGTACTTTATTACCCCGAGGGAGAGGGGAAGGAAGAGGGGCGGAAGAAAGGAAAGGAGGGAGGGAAGAAAGGAGAGAGAGAATTAAGAAAGGGGAGGAACTCTCCAGCCTTCTCATTCTTGCCTGTCATTATCTTATGGTGAAAGGAATCCGTTCATCATCCATCATCATTCTCTCTCTCTCTCTCTCTCTCTCTCTCTCTCTCTCTCTCTCTCTCTCTCTCTCTCTCTCTCTCTTTTTCACTCTGTCTCTCTCTTATCTCTACCTCCCAGCTCACTAGGGGAGTAGAGACCCCTTACCTAACACACTAATGTATAGATACTTCTCACCCTAACACACTAGTGGGTAGAGATCCCTTACCCCAACAATAAGGAGTAGACACCTCTCACCCTGACACACTAGTACAAGAAACGTCTTTTGCGTGTGTTAAGTATGGCATGGAGAGGGAGCCAAGACACAGGGGTCATCACACAGTCACTAATAACAACAAACATAGCCCCACTCCACAAAGCTGGCATCAAAGCAATAGTAAAGAATTACAAACTAATAGCAATTGCGTCCTATATCATAAAAATCTTTGAAAGGGTTCTAAGAGGCAAGATCACCAACCACTTAGATACCCATCAGTTACACAACCCAAGGCAACACGGGTTTAGAGCAGGTCGTTCCTGCCTCTCACAACTACTGGACCACTATGACATGGTCTCGGATGCACTGGAGGACAAACAAAATACAGATGCAGCACATGTAGACTTTGCGAAAGCCTTCGAGAAGTGCGATCATGGTGTGATAACACACAAAATGCCTGCTAAGGAATAACACGAAAGGTCTATAACTTTCTAACCAATGGAACACAGAGTTAAGTCAGAGCTCTATTCCTTAAGGTACAGTATTCGCCCTCATCCTTTTCCTCATTCTAATATCTGATATAGACAGAGATGTAACCCATAGTAACGTGTCTTCCACTGCAGACCATACTAGAATTTACAGAAGAGTGTCATCCACTGAGGACACTGTAAATCTCCAAGAGGAGATTTACAGTGTCAGAAAATAATATGAAGTTCAATGCAGACACATTTCAGTTACTCTGTTATAGAAAAGCTGTGGAAATAAAAGCTACAGCGGAGTATAAAACAAATTCTAACCTCATAATAGAACAGAAAACTAATGTGAAAGTCGTAGGAGCGATGGCAGAGGATATCACTTTCAAGAATCCCATAATGCCGTTATCACATCTATTAGGATACGATAGGATGGATAAGGAGCACTTTCAAAACATGGGATGCCAAGCCTGTGATGATCCTCTTTAAGTCACTAAGAACCCCATCGAAGGCAGGCGAAATTGCAGATCAGGAGAATATACGGAGAATCCTAGAGGGACTAGTCCCAAATCTGCACACACAAATCTGCACACACAAATCTACACACACAAATCTGCACATACAAATCTGCACACACAAATCTGCACACACAAATCACTCCCTACGAAAACAAAAGACTCGACAGGCGGTGCAACACATCTCCTTCCCCAGTGAAGAGCAGAGGTGCCCTGAGTATACTAAGTGATAATATACTAAGTGTCAGGAGCCCATTACTGTTAAATTGCCTCCCAGCATACATGAAGAAAATTACCCATAGGAATTTGGCTGTCTTCAAGAAGGATCTGGACGGATACATAAAGTAAGTACCTGACCACTGGGACTGTGGTTCATATGTTGGAATGCATGACCAGCAGTAACAAGGCTTGGTCATGGACCGGGCCACGGGGGCGTTGAACCACATCCCGGCTGGTCAAGTACTGACTTTAGGTGCCCCTCCAGTTCCTTCTTGAAGACAGTCCGGGGTCTATTGGTAATCCCCCTTATGTTTGCTGGGAGGCTGTTAACAGTCGTGGGTCCCTGACACTTATTGTTTTCTCTCAGTGTCCTCACGGCATCCCTACTTTTTACCTGGGAGATGTTGCACCGTCTGCCTAGTGTTTTACTTTCATTGGGAGTGATTTCTGTGGGCAAATATGAAGTATAAATTAGGATATGCCTTACTCGCCTGCGTTCCATGGATTACAGGTCTAAATCCTTCAAACGTTCCCAGTGACTGAGATACTTGACTGAACTTACAGGCGCATAAACATTTACCTCAATGTTGCTCAGTAGCCACTGAGGCATAAGATCAGAAGCAGAGATGACAGACGGTGATGGTGGTTCAACAGGCCGCGGGTTCGATTTCCCGTACTACAGCCAGGAAGTTAACGTTATTGCCAGTTTCTGGTCAAGCTTTGCCAATTACTGTGGTCATCCAACCTTGGTGGTACGTTGTACCATTTATGTTTACTGACAAGTGTACCGTCTCAACCAGATGTAATTAAGAGTGACTGAAAGAGAGAGAGAGAGAGAGAGAGAGAGAGAGAGAGAGAGGAGATAAACACAGAGACAGCAACACATTCAGTAGGATGAGATATTAGTGCAAGACTGTACTCCTCTCCTCACCTCTCTCTCTCTCTCTCTCTCTCTCTCTCTCTCTCTCTCTCTCTATCTCTCTCTCTCTCTCTCTCTCTCTCTCTCTCTATCTATCTATCTATCTATCTATCTATCTATCTATCTATCTATCTATCTATCTTCCTACCTATCTATCTATCTATCTATCTATCTATCTATCTATCTATCTATCTATCTATCTATCTATCTTCCTACCTATCTATCTATCTATCTATCTATCTATCTATCTGCTCCTGCACCTCATCTAGCGTGCTAGAACAGACAGAGCCTGACTCTGAAAGAGGAGCTCTATAAGCTAAGTGGGCATAAGTGGAATGTAAGGAGTCAGATAACGTAGTGGTAAGTTAATAAATGGTATGGTAAATACCATACACTGTTTTAAAAGTAGGTACGACGGGCTCCCCTGTGGCTGTACACAGTTAAGGGGTTAGGGCCAGGAGTTAAGATTAACAACCCCCGTAACTACTATTAAGTGATTAAAAATAGAGGAGAATACACACACACACACACACACACACACACACACACACACACACACACACACACACACACACACACACACACACACACACACACACACACACACACACACACACACACACACACACACACACACACACACACACACACACACACACTCACACACACACACACACACACTTGTTTGCAGATGATGTGAAGTTAATGAGAAGAATCAAATCGGATGAGGATCAGGCAGGACTACAAAGAGATCTGGACAGGCTGCAAGCCTGGTCCAGCAACTGGCTCCTTGAGTTTAACCCTGCCAAATGCAAAGTCATGAAGATTGGGGAAGGGCAAAGAAGACCGCAGGCACAATATAGTTTAGATGGCCAAAGACTGCAAACCTCACTCAAGGAAAAAGATCTGGGGGTGAGTATAACACCGAGCATATCTCCTGAGGCGCACATAAATCAGATAACTGCTGCAGCATACGGGCGCCTGGCAAACCTACGGATAGCGTTCCGATACCTCAGTAAGGAGTCGTTCAAGACCCTGTATACCATTTACGTCAGGCCCATACTGGAGTATGCAGCACCAGTTTGGAATCCACACCTAGTCAAGCACGTCAAGAAATTAGAGAAAGTGCAAAGGTTTGCAACAAGACTAGTCCCAGAGCTACGGGGATTGTCCTACGAAGAAAGGTTGAGGGAAATCGGCCTGACGACACTGGAGGCCAGGAGGGTCAGGGGAGACATGATAACGACATATAAAATACTGCGCGGAATAGACAAGGTGGACAAAGACAGGATGTTCCAGAGATGGGACACAGACACAAGAGGTCACAATTGGAAGTTGAAGACTCAGATGAATCAAAGGGATGTTAGGAAGTATTTCTTCAGTCATAGAGTAGTCAAGTCGTGGAATAGTCTAGAAAGTGAAGTAGTGGAGGCGGGAACCATACATAGTTTTAAGGCGAGGTATGATAAAGCTCATGGAGCAGGGAGAGAGAGGACCTAGTAGCAATCAGTGAAGAGGCGGGGCCAGGAGCTATGACTCCACCCCTGCAACCACAAATAGGTGAGTACAAATAGGTGAGTACACACACACACACACACACACACAACACACAACACACACACACACACACACACACACACACACACACACACACACACACACACACACACACACACACACACACTCACACACACACACACACACACACACACACACACACACACACACACACACACACACACACACACACACTAAAGCAAGCACTGGAGAAATGAGAGCACTGAGGAAGGAACGCTGACAAAGGCATGAAGGGAGACACTGTCTGAGATAATGACTGCTTCATTGTGTGTACTTCCTCCTAAACCCTCATGAACGGAAGCACACAGGCACGCAAGCGCTCACATGTACACAAACTACCCTTGTAAGTGCACGTACTCACACCAACACACCTTTAAAAGGCAGTCGATTCCAGACCCACATTTGCATCGCACCTCTTGTCTCGGAGTCTCTGTCGACTGTTTCAGTTTGTTAAATCTCTTTGTTCTCCAAATAGTTCATCGGGGTTGAGTGTCTTATCAAATCCCTTCAATGTCTTGACTGCCTTCCAGTCTTTACACGAAGTGTTTCTTGTGATGGTACGAGTTGATGTTTCTCTGTACCTCTCATGTTTATCTTTACGTCTGTGTCTTAGTGAAGCTCAGTGCTTCACCTACCTCTTTCACACACACACACACACACATACACACACACATACACACACACATACACACACATACACTCCCCATGGGTATTGAGAGAGGGAGCAGAGGCGCTATGTGTACCCCTAACAACAATATTCAATACATCTATCGAAACAGGGAGATTGCCTGAGGCATGGAAGACAGCAAATGTGGTCCCAATCTTTAAAAAAGGAGACAGACATGAAGCATTAAACTACAGACCAGTGTCACTGACATGTATAGTATGCAAAATCATGGAGAAGATTATCAGGAGAAGAGTGGTGGAACACCTAGAAAGGAATGATCTCATCAACAGCAGCCAACATGGTTTCAGGGACGGGAAATCCTGTGTCACAAACCTACTGGAGTTCTATGACATGGTGACAGCAGTAAGACAAGAGAGAGAGGGGTGGGTGGATTGCATATTCTTGGACTGCAAGAAGGCATTTGACACAGTTCCACACAAGAGATTGGTGCAAAAACTAGAGGACCAAGCAGGGATAACAGGGAAGGCACTACAGTGGATCAGGGAATACTTGTCAGGAAGACAGCAGCGAGTCATGGTACGTAGCGAGGTGTCAGAGTGGGCACCTGTGACCAGCGGGGTCCCACAGGGATCAGTCCTAGGACCAATGCTGTTTCTGGTATTTGTGAACGACATGACGGAAGGAATAGACTCTGAGGTGTCCCTGTTTGCAGATGACGTGAAGTTGATGAGAAGAATTCACTCGATCGAAGACCAGGCAGAACTACAAAGGGATCTGGACAGGCTGCAGACCTGGTCCAGCAATTGGCTCTTGGAGTTCAATCCCACCAAGTGCAAAGTCATGAAGATTGGGGAAGGGCAAAGAAGACCGCAGACGGAGTACAGTCTAGGGGGCCAGAGACTACAAACCTTACTCAAGGATAAAGATCTTGGGGTGAGTATAACACCAGGCACATCTCCTGAAGCGCACATCAATCAAATAACTGCTGCAGCATATGGGCGCCTAGCAAACCTCAGAACAGCATTCCGACATCTTAATAAGGAATCGTTCAGGACCCTGTACACCGTGTACGTTAGGCCCATATTGGAGTATGCGGCACCAGTTTGGAACCCACATCTAGCCAAGCACGTAAAGAAACTAGAGAAAGTGCAAAGGTTTGCAACAAGACTAGTCCCAGAGCTAAGAGGTATGTCCTACGAGGAGAGGTTAAGGGAAATCAACCTGACGACACTGGAAGACAGGAGAGATAGGGGGGACATGATAACGACATACAAAATACTGAGAGGAATTGACAAGGTGGACAAAGACAGGATGTTCCAGAGATTGGACACAGTAACAAGGGGACACAGTTGGAAGCTGAAGACACAGATGAATCACAGGGATGTTAGGAAGTATTTCTTCAGCCACAGAGTAATCAGTAAGTGGAATAGTTTGGGAAGCGATGTAGTGGAGGCAGGATCCATACATAGCTTTAAGCAGAGGTATGATAAAGCTCACGGCTCAGGGAGAGTGACCTAGTAGCGATCAGTGAAGAGGCGAGGCCAGGAGCTCGGACTCGACCCCCGCAACCTCAACTAGGTGAGTACAAACACACATACACACACACACACACACACACACACACACACACACACACACACACACACACACACACACACACACACACACCCTCACACACACACATACACACATACACACAGCACCAGTCTGGAACCCACACCTGGTCAAGCACGTCAAGAAGTTAGAGAAAGTACAAAGGTTTGCAACAAGGCTAGTCCCAGAGCTCAAGGGAATGTCGTACGAGGAAAGGTTAAGGGAAATCGGACTGACGACACTGGAGGACAGAAGGGTCAGGGGAGACATGATAACGACATACAAGATACTGCGGGGAATAGACAAGGTGGACAGAGATAGGATGTTCCAGAGAGGGGACACAGGGACAAGGGGTCACAACTGGAAGCTGAAGACTCAGACGAGTCACAGGGACGTTAGGAAGTATTTCTTCAGTCATAGAGTTGTCAGCAAGTGGAATAGCCTAGCAAGTGAAGTAGTGGAGGCAGGAACCATACATAGTTTTAAGAAGAGGTATGACAAAGCTCAGGAAGCAGAGAGAGAGAGGATCCAGTAGCGATCAGTGAAGAGGCGGGGCCAGGAGCTGAGTCTCGACCCCTGCAACCACAATTAGGTGAGTACAATTAGGTGAGTACACACACACACACACACACATACATACATACACACAAACACACACACAAACACGCACACAAACATACACACATACACACACACACACACACACACACACACACACACACACACACACACACACACACACACACACACACACACACACAAACACACACACGAAGCTAAAGGGGAAACTTACGATGAAAGAAAGCAGGAGGAGAAAAAAGCAATTGAAGATATCATGAAGGTGATAGGCGAGGGGGACATGACCCAGGTGGCAAATTTTCGGAGAATCGGGTGGTTCACAAAGAAAACGAATCGGCCTCTCACAGTAATTTTCAAGGCAGAATCAACCCGAACCATGATCCTGCAGGAGAAAGCACGGCTGAGAGGCAAGCAGGAGTTCCGGAGTGTGTACCTCGATCGAGACAGAACACAGGAGGAAAGGATGATGATAAAAGAGAGAGTGCAAAAACGAAAGGAGAAATGGTAAGAAATGAAAAAGGAGAGAAGAATAACCCAGGAACAAGTGGAAGGACAAGCACACCCCCAAAAACACCTGCAGAAGGACTCCAGCCACGACACCCCCAAGGCAACTGAACAATCCAAACCAACCATCACACACCGATCCCTCTGTTCCCACCCCCCGCACCACAGTTACAGTATTAGAACAGAAGTTTAAGGTTTGGTATTCAAATGCGGATGGATTAACGAATAAACATGAGGAATGGCAAGAAAGAATCAATGAGAAGTCCCCAGACATCATAGCAGTTACAGAAACAAAACTCACGGAGACAATAACAGATGCAATCTTCCCACCAGGATACCAGATCATGAGGAAAGATAGAAGGGGCAGAGGGGGAGGAGGGGTTGCTCTGCTCGTAAACAACAGATGGAAATTCGAGAAAATGGAAGGCATAGACGAGACGGGAGAAAGAGACTACATAGTAGGTACACTTCAGTCTGGGGAGCACAAAGTGGTCATTGCAGTGATGTATAATCCACCACAGAACTGCAGGATGCCAAGAGAGGAATATGAAGAGAGCAACAGAGCAATGGTGGACACATTTGCTAAGGTGGCAAGAAGAGCTCACTCCAGCAGAGCAAAGTTGCTGGTTATAGGGGATTTCAACCACTGGGAGATTGACTGGGAAAACCTGGAGCCACATGAGGGTCCCGAAACATGCAGAGCCAAGATGTTGGATGTGGTGCTGGAAAACCTCATGCACAACATGTTAAGGACACTATCAGAGTGAGAGGGGAGGATGAACCAGCAAGATTGGACCTTGTGTTCACCCTGGGCAGTTCAGACATTGAGGACATCACATATGAGAGTCCCCTAGGAGCTAGTGACCACGTGGTTCTGTGCTTTGATTACATCTTAGAGTTGCAAGTGGAGAGAGTAACAGGAGTTGAATGGGAAATGCCAGACTATAAAAGAGGGGACTACATAGGGTTGAGGAACTTCCTGCAAGAGGTTCCGTGGGACAGAGAACTGGCAGGAAAGCCAGTAAATGAAATGATGGAATATGTAACAACAAAACGCAAGGAGGCAGTGGAAAGGTTTATTCCCAAGGGCAACAGAAACAATGGGAAGACCAGAACGAGCCCCTGGTTTACCCGACTGTGTAAGGAGGCAAAAACAAAGTGCAATAGAGAATGGAAAAAGTACAGAAGGCAGAGAACACATGAAAATAGGGAGATTAGTCGCACAGCCAGGAACGAGTATGCACAGGTAAGGAGAGAGGCCCAGCGACAGTATGAAAATAACATAGCATCGAAAATCAAGACTGACCCGAAACTGTTGTATAGCCACATCAGGAGGAAGACAACAGTCAAAGACCAAGTGATCAGACTGAGGACAGAAGGTGGAGAATTCACAAGAAATGATCAGAAGGTATGTGAGGAGCTAAACAGGAAATTTAAGGAAGGGCTCTGGGAAGACAGCACAGGAGGTAACATCAAGAGGGAATATACCAACAAGTGTTGGATGACATACAAACAACCGAGGAGGAGATGCAGAAGCTGCTAAGTGACCTTGATACCTCAAAGACGATGGGACCGGACAACATCTCCCCCGTGGGTCCTTAGAGAAGGAGCAGAGATGCTGTGCGTGCCTCTAACCACAATCTTCAACACATCCCTTGAAACTGGGCAACTACCTGAGAAATGGAAGACAGCAAATGTAGTCCCCATATTTAAGAAAGGAAACAGAAATGAGGCACTAAACTACAGACCTGTGTCTCTGACATGTATTGTGTGCAAAGTCATAGAGAAGATTATCAGGAGGAGAGTGGTGGAACACCTGGAACGGAACAAGATTATAAATGAAAACCAGCATGGGTTCATGGAAGGCAAATCCTGTGTCACAAACCTTCTGGAGTTTTATGACAAGGTAACAGAAGTAAGACACAAGAGAGAGGGGTGGGTTGATTGCATTTTCCTAGACTGCAGGAAGGCCTTTGACACAGTTCCCCACAAGAGATTAGTGCAGTAGCTGGAGGATCAGGCGCATATAACAGGGATGGCACTGCAATGGATCAGAGAATACCAGACAGGGAGGCAACAACGAGTCATGGTACGTGAAGAGGTATCACAGTGGGCGTCTGTGACGAGAGGGGTCCCACAGGGGTCAGTTCTAGGACCAGTGCTATTTTTGATACATGCGAACGACATGATGGAAGGAATAGACTCTGAAGTGTCCCTATTCACAGATGATGTGAAGTTGATGAAAAGAATTAAATCGGATGAGGATGAGGCAGGACTGCAAAGAGACCTGGACAGGCCGGACATTTTTTTTTTTTTTTATTATCACACCGGCCGATTCCCACCAAGGCAGGGTGGCCCGAAAAAGAAAAACTTTCACCATCATTCACTCCATCACTGTCTTGCCAGAAGGGTGCTTTACACTACAGTTTTTAAACTGCAACATTAACACCCCTCCTTCAGAGTGCAGGCACTGTACTTCCCATCTCCAGGACTCAAGTCCGGCCTGCCGGTTTCCCTGAATCCCTTCATAAATGTTACTTTGCTCACACTCCAACAGCACGTCAAGTATTAAAAACCATTTGTCTCCATTCACTCCTATCAAACACGCTCACGCATGCCTGCTGGAAGTCCAAGCCCCTCGCACACAAAACCTCCTTTACCCCCTCCCTCCAACCCTTCCTTGGCCGACCCCTACCCCGCCTTCCTTCCACTACAGACTGATACACTCTTGAAGTCATTCTGTTTCGCTCCATTCTCTCTACATGTCCGAACCACCTCAACAACCCTTCCTCAGCCCTCTGGACAACAGTTTTGGTAATCCCGCACCTCCTCCTAACTTCCAAACTACGAATTCTCTGCATTATATTCACACCACACATTGCCCTCAGACATGACATCTCCACTGCCTCCAGCCTTCTCCTCGCTGCAACATTCATCACCCACGCTTCACACCCATATAAGAGCGTTGGTAAAACTATACTCTCATACATTCCCCTCTTTGCCTCCAAGGACAAAGTTCTTTGTCTCCACAGACTCCTAAGTGCACCACTCACTCTTTTTCCCTCATCAATTCTATGATTCACCTCATCTTTCATAGACCCATCCGCTGACACGTCCACTCCCAAATATCTGAATACGTTCACCTCCTCCATACTCTCTCCCTCCAATCTGATATTCAATCTTTCATCACCTAATCTTTTTGTTATCCTCATAACCTTACTCTTTCCTGTATTCACCTTTAATTTTCTTCTTTTGCACACCCTACCAAATTCATCCACCAATCTCTGCAACTTCTCTTCAGAATCTCCCAAGAGCACAGTGTCATCAGCAAAGAGCAGCTGTGACAACTCCCACTTTGTGTGTGATTCTTTATCTTTTAACTCCACGCCTCTTGCCAAGACCCTCGCATTTACTTCTCTTACAACCCCATCTATAAATATATTAAACAACCACGGTGACATCACACATCCTTGTCTAAGGCCTACTTTTACTGGGAAAAATTTTCCCTCTTTCCTACATACTCTAACTTGAGCCTCACTATCCTCGTAAAAACTCTTCACTGCTTTCAGTAACCTACCTCCTACACCATACACTTGCAACATCTGCCACATTGCCCCCCTATCCACCCTGTCATACGCCTTTTCCAAATCCATAAATGCCACAAAGACCTCTTTAGCCTTATCTAAATACTGTTCACTTATATGTTTCACTGTAAACACCTGGTCCACACACCCCCTACCTTTCCTAAAGCCTCCTTGTTCATCTGCTATCCTATTCTCCGTCTTACTCTTAATTCTTTCAATTATAACTCTACCATACACTTTACCAGGTACACTCAACAGACTTATCCCCCTATAATTTTTGCACTCTCTTTTATCCCCTTTGCCTTTATACAAAGGAACTATGCATGCTCTCTGCCAATCCCTAGGTACCTTACCCTCTTCCATACATTTATTAAATAATTGCACCAACCACTCCAAAACTATATCCCCACCTGCTTTTAACATTTCTATCTTTATCCCATCAATCCCGGCTGCCTTACCCCCTTTCATTTTACCTACTGCCTCACGAACTTCCCCCACACTCACAACTGGCTCTTCCTCACTCCTACAAGATGTTATTCCTCCTTGCCCTATACACGAAATCACAGCTTCCCTATCTTCATCAACATTTAACAATTCCTCAAAATATTCCTTCCATCTTCCCAATACCTCTAACTCTCCATTTAATAACTCTCCTCTCCTATTTTTAACTGACAAATCCATTTGTTCTCTAGGCTTTCTTAACTTGTTAATCTCACTCCAAAACTTTTTCTTATTTTCAACAAAATTTGTTGATAACATCTCACCCACTCTCTCATTTGCTCTCTTTTTACATTGCTTCACCACTCTCTTAACTTCTCTCTTTTTCTCCATATACTCTTCCCTCCTTGCATCACTTCTACTTTGTAAAAACTTCTCATATGCTAACTTTTTCTCCCTTACTACTCTCTTTACATCACCATTCCACCAATCGCTCCTCTTCCCTCCTGCACCCACTTTCCTGTAACCACAAACTTCTGCTGAACACTCTAACACTACATTTTTAAACCTACCCCATACCTCTTCGACCCCATTGCCTATGCTCTCATTAGCCCATCTATCCTCCAATAGCTGTTTATATCTTACCCTAACTGCCTCCTCTTTTAGTTTATAAACATGTGGTCCAGAAACTGGCTTCTCGAATTCAACCGTGCCAAATGCTAAGTCATGAAGATTGGGGAGGGGCAAAGAAGACTGCAGACAGAGTATAGGCTAGGTGGACAAAGACTACAGACCTCACTCAGGGAGAAAGACTTTGGGGTGACCATAACGCCGAGCACGTCACCGGAGGCACACATCAACCAAATAACTGCTGCAGCATACGGGCGCCTGGCAAACCTGAGAATAGCGTTCCGATACCTTAATAAGGAATCGTTCAAGACACTGTACACTGTGTATGTTAGTCCCACACTGGAGTATGCAGCACCAGTCTGGAACCCACACCTGATCAAGCACGTCAAGAAGTTAGAGAAAGTACAAAGGTTTGCAACAAGGCTAGTCCAAGAGATCAGGGGAATGTCATACGAGGAAAGGTTGAGGGAAATCGGACTGACGACACTGGAGGACAGAAGGGTCAGGGGAGACATGATAACGACATACAAGATACTGCAGGGAATAGACAAGGTGGACAGAGATAGGATGTTCCAGAGAGGGGACACAGGGACAAGGGGTCACAACTGGAAGCTGAAGACTCAGACGAGTCACAGAGACGTTAGGAAGTATTTCTTCAGTCATAGAGTCGTCAGGAAGTGGAATAGCCTAGCAAGTGAAGTAGTGGAGGCAGGAACCATACATAGTTTTAAGAAGAGGTATGACAAAGCTCAGGAAGCAGAGAGGGAGAGGACCTAGTAGCGATCAGTGAGGAGGCGGGGCCAGGAGCTAGGACTCGACCCCTGCAACCACAAATAGGTGAGTACAAATAGGTGAGTACACACACACACACACACACACACACACACACACACAACATGTATTATGAGAGATATCTTCAGAAACTTCAATATCAACTAATCCCCCACTAGCATCTAGTTTATACTGAGTTCCTAACATGGTGTTAGTTATAATTATAGTCAAGTTATATTGTGTCATATAAAGCTTCTCACTTACAGTTCTGTATCACAACTGATGAATAAAAACAACTGAGTAAAAGTTGACAACTTTAATAACAAAAAGTGTCTATCAGTAAGAATATTTATCATAAACGTAAATTTAATAATAATGGAGATATGAGCCAACACAGTTATTGATGTAATAACATACCATCTGGTACATCTGGTATGTTATTATAGTCAGTTATTATTATTATTATAAGTAAACTCTAAACCCAGTATGGTCATTCACAGCTGTTACTATAATGAAATGTACTCAAAGGTACATGTGTGTATGTGTGTGTATGCTCGGAAAGACTCAACTTAGAATGTGGCTGGTTAAACAAGTTCTAGATTAGCTAACCTGTGACGCATGAAAACAGTATAACAGCTGGCTAGAACAGTAGGACGACCAATGCTCTTAACAGCAGAATGCAAGAAGCAACAGTGAAGTGTATCGTCGGGTAAGATAGAAGACCAGTCAGTAAGTCCTCAAAGTAAGGCAAGGAAAAAACACTCTTATTAATAAACCTGATTTGAGCAATCACAGTGTGTCGATGCTAGAACAAGGTAGGTCTTAGAGTTAGACACAGTGTGTGGATGCTAGAACAAGGTAGGTCTCAGAGTTAGACACAGTGTGTGGATGCTAGAACAAGGTAGGTCTTAGAGTTAGACACAGTGTGTCGATGCTAGAACAAGGTAGGTCTTAGAGTTAGACACAGTGTGTCGATGCTAGAACAAGGTAGGTCTCAGAGTTAGACACAGTGTGTGGATGCTAGAACAAGGTAGGTCTTAGAGTTAGACACAGTGTGTCGATGCTAGAACAAGGTAGGTCTTAGAGTTAGACACAGTGTGTAGATGCTAGAACAAGGTAGGTCTTAGAGTTAGACACAGTGTGTAGATGCTAGAACAAGGTAGGTCTCAGAGTTAGACACAGTGTGTAGATGCTAGAACAAGGTAGGTCTTAGAGTTAGACACAGTGTGTGAATGCTAGAACAAGGTAGGTCTTAGAGTTAGACACAGTGTGTAGATGCTAGAACAAGGTAGGTCTTAGAGTTAGACACAGTGTGTAGATGCTAGAACAAGGTAGGTCTCAGAGTTAGACACAGTGTGTGGATGCTAGAACAAGGTAGGTCTTAGAGTTAGACACAGTGTGTCGATGCTAGAACAAGGTAGGTCTTAGAGTTAGACACAGTGTGTAGATGCTAGAACAAGGTAGGTCTTAGAGTTAGACACAGTGTGTCGATGCTAGAACAAGGTAGGTCTTAGAGTTAGACACAGTGTGTAGATGCTAGAACAAGGTAGGTCTTAGAGTTAGACACAGTGTGTAGATGCTAGAACAAGGTAGGTCTTAGAGTTAGACACAGTGTGTAGATGCTAGAACAAGGTAGGTCTCAGAGTTAGACACAGTGTGTGGATGCTAGAACAAGGTAGGTCTTAGAGTTAGACACAGTGTGTCGATGCTAGAACAAGGTAGGTCTTAGAGTTAGACACAGTATGTAGATGCTAGAACAAGGTAGGTCTTAGAGTTAGACACAGTGTGTAGATGCTAGAACAAGGTAGGTCTTAGAGTTAGACACAGTGTGTAGATGCTAGAACAAGGTAGGTCTTAGAGTTAGACACAGTGTGTAGATGCTAGAACAAGGTAGGTCTCAGAGTTAGACACAGTGTGTAGATGCTAGAACAAGGTAGGTCTTAGAGTTAGACACAGTGTGTGGATGCTAGAACAAGGTAGGTCTTAGAGTTAGACACAGTGTGTGGATGCTAGAACAAGATAGGTCTTAGAGTTAGACACAGTGTGTGGATGCTAGAACAAGGTAGGTCTTAGAGTTAGACACAGTGTGTGGATGCTAGAACAAGGTAGGTCTTAGAGTTAGACACAGTGTGTGGATGCTAGAACAAGGTAGGTCTTAGAGTTAGACACAGTGTGTAGATGCTAGAACAAGGTAGGTCTTAGAGTTAGACGCAGTGTGTAGATGCTAGAAAAAGGTAGGTCTTAGAGTTAGACACAGTGTGTAGATGCTAGAACAAGGTAGGTCTCAGAGTTAGACGCAGTGTGTGGATGCTAGAAAAAGGTAGGTCTTAGAGTTAGACACAGTGTGTAGATGCTAGAACAAGGTAGGTCTTAGAGTTAGACACAGTGTGTAGATGCTAGAACAAGGTAGGTCTCAGAGTTAGACGCAGTGTGTAGATGCTAGAAAAAGGTAGGTCTTAGAGTTAGACACAGTGTGTAGATGCTAGAACAAGGTAGGTCTCAGAGTTAGACGCAGTGTGTGGATGCTAGAAAAAGGTAGGTCTTAGAGTTAGACACAGTGTGTAGATGCTAGAACAAGGTAGGTCTCAGAGTTAGACACAGTGTGTAGATGCTAGAACAAGGTAGGTCTTAGAGTTAGACACACTGTGTAGATGCTAGAACAAGGTAGGTCTCAGAGTTAGACACAGTGTGTGGATGCTAAAACAAGGTAGGTCTTAGAGTTAGACACAATGTGTGGATGCCAGAACAAAAAAGGTCTGAGAGTCAGATACAGGACCTACAGGAAGCATAGCGAGTGTCTCACCACACAACCTCAGGAACCATCACAGATCACCAACTCTAAATAATGTTCTGTAAAGAGAGTTACACAGAGTTACGAGATGTATGTCCCGGCTCACCAACGGAAACATAGATTCCAAATAACACGAGCTGAGGAGAACAGCGGTCACGAAGACAGAGCAGAGTGTATTGTAGTTGTTGCATCGTACCTACCTACTTAACCTAAATATATATATATATATATATATATATATATATATATATATATATATATATATATATATATATATATATATATATATATATATATATATATATATATATATATATATATATATATATATATATATATATATATATATCTACAGTGGAACCTCGGTAATCGAACTTAAAGCGTTCCAGAAGGCTGTTCGAGTGCCGACGTGTTCGAGTAGTGAATGAATTTTTCCCGTAAAGAATAATGTAAATTAGATCAATCTGTTTCAGTTCCACAAAAATACACTTACAGCGAATTTGCTAGAATGAAAGATATATTACAGAAGTAGAGATAATTTTGAATGACTTACAAACTAAAAGTACCTTGAAATTGAGCTCAAAGTACCGGAAATGTTCGATTTTTGCTGATATGTAAGAGTAAACAAAGCCCATCACGCGTCCACTACACGTCAACTGGTGGGTCTAATGTGCTTTCACAAATGTGTATGATATTTATACCATTTTTACAATAATGCAGTAGTCTGCATAACAGTAAATCTTCAATTCTTTTGCGTAATCTAAGAGGGGCCCGAAGTGGGAGTAGTTATAGGAGAGAGAGAGGGAGGGGCTAGCAGAAGGAGCATTCAGTATCTGATGAGTTGTGTTGATAGCTGGATACTCTTGGTGGCGCGAATACAGTGTTGTGTAATTACGCAAATATTAGTAATAAAAGTTATCTATCCATCACATTTATTCCAACTTGATATCATAAACACGATAGATAACCTAGAAGCACAATAAAAACTTCGAAATTAATAATAAAAAGCATATTATATGGAGAGGCGGAGATGGTGTTTACATCACGTTAACCGCACTTACGTTATGTGTATCTTTACAAAAACCTCAAAAATAGAGCGATTTTCCCCCCAAAAATTTCCCGAGTCCTATGCTATGAGCACGTTTTCCTAGATATTGACCTATTTCGATGTGGCACCATTAATAACACTGGTCTGCATTTGGAATGTTTTTAATTTTTATTTTTATTTGTGGTTGCAATCTTACATATTCTTGGGCTGCTGACTGTAAATATCTAAAAAATTTTGCTCTGTCACGTAAGGATTTTGAATAAAATACAAATTAATGATAATAAAAATGAGAATTTTTAATAAATTGTTAATTTATGAAAATTAGGCAAGTAACCATGGAAAACACATTCTGTTAGTTTTAAGAACATATGAATTCCAAATCAACACGAATCAAATCAAATTATTTTATTAAAAAAATATGCTCCTAATAGTTAGCCTATATTTTGAATCAAAGGAAGGAGGACCACTTTGATTTTTGCCTGTGCTGTGCATCGAGACCATTACGTTTCAATGACCAGCAGTAATCCACCATCATGTTGACATTCCATTTGCCCTGCTAACGAGTTTCCATGGTGCAAATATCCTTATGGAACCGCTCTCCTTGTTCCTCACTGTAGTCTCCACAATTGTTGGGAAAATAGTCAAGATGTGAGTGCAAAAAGTGCACCTTCACACTTATTCTAGACCCAAGTTGTTGGAAACTTGAAATCAGGTCTTGGATCATTTTTTCATATTCGGGGGAGCGTCTGTTTCCCAGGAAGTTGTGGACAATCTGCATGAATGAAAACCAAATATTCACCTCGACACCAACTAATGCTTCTTCAAAATGCTTGTCCTTCATCAATTCCCTAATCTGAGGGCCAACAAAAATTCCTCCCTTTAGTTTGTCTTCACTTATACGAGGAAACTTTGATTACAGGTACTGGAGAGCAGTTCCATTCTTGTTCAAGGCCTTCACAAAATTTTTCATAAGCCCTAATTTGATGTGGAGTGGTGGCAGCAGAATTTTCTTGGGGTTAACTTGTGGCACAGTTTTCACGTTGTGATTTTCAGGTAAGAAGCTGGTTCTTGGTGGTTAGTCTTTTTGTTTATAGTGCTGAGTGTCTGCCCTACTATCCCAAAGACACGGAAAACATTTTAGTTGGTAATACAATATACGACTTTTTCATTTACTTATGATACACAGAAAGAGAAAAGAAACGTTTCCGTATAACTTGACAACCTGATATGATAGAGATTAATAAAAAACACAATGAATCACTATTTACCATATTTTTATTTATATTAACACACTGGCCGATTCCCACCAAGGCAGGGTGGCCCACCAAGGAAGGGTGGCCCACCAAGGAAGGGTGGCCCACCAAGGCAGGGTGGCCCACCAAGGCAGGGTGGCCCACCAAGGCAGGGTGGCCCGAAAAAGAAAAACTTTTAACATCATTCACTCCATCACTGTCATGCCAGGTGCTTTACACTACAGTTATAAAATGCAACATTAACACCCCTCCTTCAGAGTGCAGGCACTGTACTTCCCATCTCCAGGACTCAAGTCCGGCCTGCCGGTTTTCCTGAATCCCTTCATAAATGTTACCTTGTTCACACTCCAACAGCACCTCAAGTATTAAAAAACATTTGTCTCCATTCCTATCAAATACGCTCACGCACGCTTGCTGTAAATCCAAGTCCCTCACACACAAAACCTCCTTCACCCCCTCCCTCCAACCCTTCCTAGGCCGACCCTACCCCGCCTTCCCTCCACTACAGATTTATACACTCTCTAAGTCATTCTGTTTTGTTTCATTCTCTCTACATGTCCGAACTACCTCAACAACCCTCCTCAGCCATCTGGATAATAGTTTTGGTAATTCCACACCTTCTCCTAATTTCCGAACTACGAATTCTCTTCTTTATATTCACACCACACATTGCCCTCAGACATGACATCTCCACTGCCTCCAGCCTTCTCCTCGCTGCAACATTCATCACCCATGCTTCACACCCATACAAGAGTGTTGGTACAACTATACTCTCATACATTCCCCTCTTTGCCTCCAAGGACAAAGTTCTTTGTCTCCACAGATTCCTAATTGCACCACTCACCCTTTTCCCCTCATCAATTCTGTGATTCACCTCATCCTTCGTAGACCATATATATACCGAAAAAGATACCATAGAGTCAATAAAAAACATCATGGAGACCAGTGTAATGATTAGATTGATATGATTTTCACAGCAAATATAAAAAAATGAATGTTTTATACAGGTAGCAAGATCAGACACACCTACACTGCTGTCATATAATTTTTTTTTTTAATTTCTGTTGTGATTCTAACCAATTTTCTTTTTAGTTGGCTGTTATCACTAATCTTCCTAGGCCCCATGGTGACTTATTTATACAAATAATATAAAATATATGCGAAGAAACACGAAATAGTTTACAGCGACGTTCAGTAGAGTTTTGGACTGAGCGACAACTGCGACTGACACACATGTTCTGGCAGGTCGTGTTTGTTTGGTCGAGTGCCGAGCAACCGGTCGACTACCGTACAAAGCATTCGAGTACCGAATTGTTCGAGTACCAAGCTGTTGAAGTACCGAGGTTCCATGGTATATATATATATATATATATATATATATATATATATATATATATATATATATATATATATATATATATATATATATATATATATATATATATATAGGAATGTTTTCAAGTAATTTGACGTTCAACAGATATTTTCTATTCGCACTACTTTCATCAGTTCAAGTTTCCTATTTTTTTTTTTGTCAGAGGATATTTTTGTTGTGTACTCGTAAAATCTAGTGTTGTTAGTCGCAGGATAATGGCGAAAAATCGATGATTTTATCTCCTTGACGAGTCAGAGGAATAGATTATCAGGTGGAGGGTGACTTCTGCTGGCCAAGTGGTCAGTGTTTCCTTGCATCATCACGTTGATCTAAAGAAGTTGAAAACTAACACTTAAGTGGTTTGAGAAGTTACTAAGTTTTTTTTTTTTTTTTTTTTTGAACGAAAACCAGAATTCCGACCAGGACAGTTTTTTTTTTTTTTTGAAGAAAACAAGAACAAGAAGTGTCAGGCACAGAGAAAGAAGAAAGTGGTATTGAGGAGCAGTCTTGCGAACCTGCATGACGTGGCCCATGCAAGCGCTTTTTCCATCATGCAGAATGTAGAGAATCAGCCTTTCTTGCTAGATCAGCAAACACCGGGAATGCGAGGTGCCATGGAATCCCTCGATGAAAACACAGAAAGGAAGAGACAGATGCAGAGTGGGAACTGCAGGAAAAAAAGATGACAGTTGAGGCTTCATCTTCTTCACAGATAATAAAACTGGCATCTTCTACAGATATTTCTGCGTCAGGATCCAAACGAGAGGAGGAAATCTGACCTTGTGGAGGTAGCGATAATCTACCAAAAAAGGGCGAAGAAGAGAATGAAAAATGTGATCTCCGCCAATTTTTCAGTCTTTGCCAACAGCATCAATGGCCAATGTCAGCTATTAGGATCCATATAACATGGTAGTGAAACAGTTGAAGAACAAGTACTTGCTGTTGCCCAGCTGCTTGTAGAATGGGAAATGACAAAGTGCGTCATCGGAATGTGCTTAGTTATAATTACCCCAAATACTGGACGGTTCTCAAGTATTTGCCTTAAACATTGATTGGAAAGGAACCTTCTTTATTTTGCTTGCCGCCACCACGTGATGGAAGTGATGATTCCTGGTGTCTTCAGCACTTGCTATAGACCATTGTCAGGCCATGATATTTCTTTGTTGAAGAGGTTCAAGGCAAAATGGAATTATATTGACCACTCCAACTTTGCTACTTGTCTAGAGTATGAAAAGATTCCTGTGGCCATCAGCAAAGATGACAGACAGGAAGTGCTTCAGCTCGCTCACAAGGCTCTGGAATCAGAAAAATACCCAGATAACTGTCGAGTATTCCTCGAGTTGTCTTTTTACTTGTAGGAAAGATTCCTGGGTACAGTTTCAAGAGTCCAGAACCAATGCATCAAGCATAATTGATGGCGAAAGTCTTCTACTGCCTGATGATGTGGATGTTTCAGAAGCGACTGAAGGCACACTCCTTTAGTAAAAACTTTCCTAAAAGATATGAGCATGTTTGCAGTGACCATCTACCTAAAACTCTGGATCACAGTTCTGGTCACCGCAGCAGCAGCAGCAGCAGAAGCTCCTTCAATATTTTCATCGTTACCACAGCAAGAAAACTGGAAAAGCTGCGATGTCAAAATTCGAAGCCCACTTGTGGTACTTGCCGGAGGAAATAGTGGGACTGGCGCTGCTGGATTCTTCCGTTTCTATGGCAATAAAAAATGCAGTTTCGAAGTCAGTGAAAGCGAGGGAAGGTAAACACGACTGTTTGAAATTTGTGAACCTTCCACTGGGTCTCCTTCTAGTGTCTGAATCCCTGGACACGATGAACTCTCTCAAGCTTC
The DNA here is from genome assembly GCF_038502225.1 of Cherax quadricarinatus. Lineage (NCBI taxonomy): Eukaryota > Metazoa > Arthropoda > Malacostraca > Decapoda > Parastacidae > Cherax > Cherax quadricarinatus. Next base: position 37,656,392 of record NC_091293.1, on the reverse strand, counting down.
ATCAAGCCCTGAAGGTCAACCGTTTCTTCTTGTGCAAAGATCCGTCGACTTGAGACTCAGATGAAGACTTCCAATTTGCTCTCTGGAAGGTATGAAGCACCAAGGTGGTCAACGACAATGCTGAAGCGAGGTTTCTCTTATTCAGGAGTACAGCGGAAAGCACACCATGGATTAGCAACTCCATTATCTATTGGAAGTTGTCGACCACCGCTCAGTAGCACACTCTTTATGCTTAGTGGTGCACATAATACCACAGTATGCTTAGTGATAAGCTTAGTGGTACGCTTATGGTACACTTAGTGTGCCTAATGATGCACTTAGTAGTATAAACAGTGGTCCAATTAGTGATGCAATGGTACATGTGAAAACGTTGTGTCACCTACCATTTCTCGGCCTAACAATCAGGGAGATTTACTGTTTTCTCAAAGGTTTCCATTAATTATGACCTGTGACTGGAAGGAATTATTGACCAATTTGGCCTGCAAACTAATGAGTTTGAAACCTCTATTGATTACAGTGTCAGTATGAGTTATGAGAGGATACTGTAATTAATTTCTGTCTGTCTCTGTCTGTCTGTCTGTCTGTCTGTCTGTCTGTCTGTCTGTCTGTCTGTCTGTCTGTCTGTCTGTCTATCTGTCTGTATGTCTGTCTGTCTGTCTGTCTGTGTCTGTCTGTCTGTCTCTGTCTGTCTGTCTGTCTGTCTGTCTGTCTGTCTGTCTGTCTGTCTGTCTGTCTGTCTGTCTGTCTGTCTGTCTGTCTGTCTGTCTGTGTCTGTCTGTCTGTCTGTGTCTGTCTGTCTGTCTGTCTGTCTGTGTCTGTCTGTCTCTCTGTGCCTGTCTGTCTGTCTGTGCCTGTCTGTCTGTCTGTCTGTGTCTCTTTGTCTATCTGTGTCTGTCTGTCTGTGTCTGTCTGTCTGTCTGTCTGTCTGTCTGTCTGTCTGTCTGTCTGTCTGTCTGTCTGTCTGTCTGTCTGTGTCTGTCTGTCTGTCTGTCTGTCTGTCTGTCTGTCTGTGTCTGTCTGTCTGTCTGTCTGTCTGTCTGTCTGTCTGTGTCTGTCTGTCTGTCTGTCTGTCTGTCTGTCTGTCTGTCTGTCTGTCTGTCTGTCTGTCTGTCTGTCTGTCTCTGTCTGTCTGTCTGTCTGTCTGTCTCTGTCTGTCTGTCTGTCTGTCTGTCTGTCTGTCTGTCTCTCTCTCTCTCTCTCTCTCTCTCTCTCTCTCTCTCTCTCTCTCTCTCTCTCTCTCCTTTATACAGGATTTGACAAGGTTAGGATAAGGATCCCTAGCTTTATTGACAAGCTATTTACAGGTTAAGGATTCCTAACTTTATTGACAAGCTAGGAGCTGTTACCTACATCAGCTTATTTGAAGGCGTTATTACTGTTATTGAGTCTCTCCTCCTAGTTCCTTGAGTCTCTCCTCCTAGTTCCTTGAGTCTCTCCTCCTAGTTCCTTGATTCTCTCCTCCTAGTTCCTTGAGTCTTTCCTCCTAGTTCCTTGAGTCTCTCCTCCTAGTTCCTTGAGTCTCTCCTCCTAGTTCCTTGAGTCTCTCCTCCTAGTTCCTTGAGTCTCTCCTCCTAGTTCCTTGAGTCTCTCCTCCTAGTTCCTTGAGTCTTTCCTCCTAGTTCCTTGAGTCTCTCCTTATAGTTCCTTAAGTCTCTCCTATTAGTTCCTTGAGTCTCTCCTCCTAGTTCCTTGAGTCTCTCCTCCTAGTTCCTTGAGTCTCTCCTCCTAGTTCCTTGAGTCTCTCCTCCTAGTTCCTTGAGTCTCTCCTTATAGTTCCTTAAGTCTCTCCTATTAGTTCCTTGAGTCTCTCCTCCTAGTTCCTTGAGTCTCTCCTTATAGTTCCTTGAGTCTCTCCTCCTAGTTCCTTGAATCTCTCCTCCTAGTTCCTTGAGTCTCTCCTCCTAGTTCCTTGAGTCTCTCCTCCTAGTTCTTTGAGTCTTTCCTCCTAGTTCTTTGAGTCTATTCTCCTTGTTACTTGAGTCTCTAATCCTTGTTACTTGAGTCTCTTCTCCTTGTTACTTGAGTCTCTAATCCTTGTTACTTGAGTTTCTCCTCCTTGTTGCTTGAGTCTCTCCTCCTTGTTACTTGAGTTTCTCCTCCTAGTTCTTTGAGTCTCTCCTCCTTGTTACTTGAGTCTCTCCTCCTAGTTCCTTGTGTCTCTCCTCCTAGTTCCTTGATTCTCTCCTCCTAGTTCCTTGAGACTCTTCTCCTTGTTACTTGAGTCTCTCCTCCTAGTTCCTTGAGTCTCTCCTCCTAGTTCCTTGAGTCTCTCCTCCTAGTTCCATGAGTCTCTTCTCCTTGTTACTTGAGTCTCTCCTCCTTGTTCCTTGAGTCTCTTCTCCTTGTTACTTGAGTCTCTAATCCTTGTTACTTGAGTTTCTCCTCCTTGTTGCTTGAGTCTCTCCTCCTTGTTACTTGAGTTTCTCCTCCTAGTTCCTTGATTCTCTCCTCCTAGTTCCTTGAGACTCTTCTCCTTGTTACTTGAGTCTCTCCTCCTAGTTCCTTGAGTCTCTCCTCCTAGTTCCATGAGTCTCTTCTCCTTGTTACTTGAGTCTCTCCTCCTTGTTCCTTGAGTCTCTTCTCCTTGTTACTTGAGTCTCTAATCCTTGTTACTTGAGTTTCTCCTCCTTGTTGCTCGAGTCTCTCCTCCTTGTTACTTGAGTCTCTCCTCCTAGTTCCTTGAGTCTCTCCTCCTAGTTGCTTGATTCTCTCCTCCTAGTTCCTTGAGTCTCTTCTCCTTGTTACTTGAGTCTCTCCTCCTTGTTCCTTGAGTCTCTTCTCCTTGTTACTTGAGTCTCTCCTCCTAGTTCCTTGAGTCTCTCCTCCTACTTCCTTGAGTCTCTCCTCCTAGTTCCTTGAGTCTCTTCTCCTTGTTACTTGAGTCTCTCCTCCTTGTTACTTGAGTTTCTCCTCCTTGTTACTTGAGTTTCTCCTCCTTGTTACTTGAGTCTCTCCTCCTTGTTCCTTGAGTCTCTTCTCCTTGTTACTTGAGTCTCTCCTCCTAGTTCCTTGAGTCTCTCCTCCTACTTCCTTGAGTCTCTCCTCCTAGTTCCTTGAGTCTCTTCTCCTTGTTACTTGAGTCTCTCCTCCTTGTTACTTGAGTTTCTCCTCCTTGTTACTTGAGTTTCTCCTCCTTGTTACTTGAGTCTCTCCTCCTTGTTACTTGAGTCTCTTCTCCTAGTTCCTTAAGTCTCTCCACCTAGTTCCTTGAGTCTCTCCTCCTTGTTACTTGAGTTTCTCATCCTTGTTACTTGAGTTTCCCCTCGTTACTTGAGTCTCTCCTCCTAGTTTCTTGAGTCTCTCCTCCTAGTTCCTTGAGTCTCTTCTCCTTGTTACTTGAGTCTCTCCTTATAGTTCCTTGAGTCTCTCCTCCTAGTTCCTTGAGTCTTTCCTCCTAGTTCCTTGAGTTTCTCCTCCTTGTTACTTGAGTCTCTCCTCCTAGTTCCTTGAGTCTCTCCTCCTTGTTACTTGAGTCTCTCCCCCTAGTTCCTTGAGTCTCTTCTCCTTGTTACTTGAGTCTCTCCTCCTTGTTCCTTGAGTCTCTTCTCCTTGTTACTTGAGTTTCTCCTCCTTGTTACTTGAGTCTCTCCTCCTAGTTCCTTGAGTCTCTCCTCCTAGTTCCTTGAGTCTCTTCTCCTTGTTACTTAAGTCTCTCCTCCTAGTTTCTTGAGTCTCTCCTCCTAGTTCCTTGAGTTTCTCCTCCTAGTTCCTTGAGTTTCTTCTCCTAGTTCCTTGAGTTTCTCGTCCTAGTTCCTTGAGTTTCTCGTCCTAGTTCCTTGAGTTTCTCGTCCAAGTTCCTTGAGTTTCTCGTCCTAGTTCCTTGAGTTTCTCCTAGTTCCTTGAGTTTCTCCTAGTTCCTTGAGTTTCTCCTAGTTCCTTGAGTTTCTCCTAGTTCCTTGTGTTTCTCCTAGTTCCTTAAGTTTCTCTTAGTTCTTTGAGTTTCTCCTAGTTCCTTGAGTTTCTCCTAGTTCTTTGATTTTCTCCTAGTTCCTTGAGTTTCTCCTAGTTCCTTGAGTTTCTCCTAGTTCTTTGAGTTTCTCCTAGTTCCTTGAGTTTCTCCTAGTTCCTTGAGTTTCTTCTAGTTCCTTGAGTTTCTCCTAGTTCCTTGAGTTTCTCCTAGTTCTTTGAGTTTCTCCTAGTTCCTTGAGTTTCTCCTAGTTCCTTGAGTTTCTCCTAGTTCCTTGAGTTTCTCCTAATTGCTTGAGTTTCTCCTAGTTCTTTGAGTTTCTCTTAGTTCTTTGAGTTTCTCCTAGTTCCTTGAGTTTCTCCTAGTTCCTTGAGTTTCTCCTAGTTCTTTGAGTTTCTCCTAGTTCCTTGAGTTTCTGCTAGTTCCTTGAGTTTCTCCTAGTTCCTTGAGTTTCTCCTAGTTCTTTGAGTTTCTCCTAGTTCCTTGAGTTTCTCCTAGTTCCTTGAATTTCTCCTAGTTCTTTAAGTTTCTCCTAGTTCCTTGAGTTTCTCCTAGTTCCTTGAGTTTCTCCTAGTTCCTTGAGTTTCTCCTAGTTCCTTGAGTTTCTCCTAGTTCCTTGAGTTTCTCCTAGTTCCTTGAGTTTCTCCTAGTTCTTTGAGTTTCTCCTAGTTCCTTGAGTTTCTCATAGTTCCTTGAGTTTCTCCTAGTTCCTTGAGTTTCTCCTACTTCCTTGAGTTTCTCCTAGTTCCTTGAGTTTCTCCTAGTTCCTTGAGTTTCTCCTAGTTCCTTGAGTTTCTCCTAGTTCCTTGAGTTTCTCCTAGTTCCTTGAGTTTCTCCTAGTTCCTTGAGTTTCTCCTAATTCCTTGAGTTTCTTCTAGTTCCTTGAGTTTCTCCTAGTTCCTTGAGTTTCTCCTAGTTCCTTGAGTTTCTCCTAGTTCCTTGAGTTTCTCCTAGTTCCTTGAGTTTCTTCTAGTTCCTTGAGTTTCTCCTAGTTCCTTGAGTTTCTCCTAGTTCCTTGAGTTTCTCCTAGTTCCTTGAGTTTCTCCTAGTTCCTTGAGTTTCTCCTAGTTCCTTGAGTTTCTCCTAGTTCCTTGAGTTTCTCCTAGTTCCTTGAGTTTCTTCTAGTTCCTTGAGTTTCTTCTAGTTCCTTGAGTTTCTCCTAGTTCCTTGAGTTACTAGATGAAGTGATCGTTGCAGTGAGGTGTTGCTGTTGCAGTGTTGCTGTTGCAGTGTTGTTATTGATTCTTGGATCACACTGATAAATATGACACATGTGCAACAGTGAGGTAACTTAATTCCCAAACGTTTCACCTCCACTCTAACCTTGCTCCTGACGTCAGAGTAGTGTGTATACTACACACAGGTGTATATTACGCACAGGTGTATATTACACACAGGTATATCCTACACCCAGGTATTTACTACACACAAGTGTATACTACACACAGGTGTATACTACACACAGGTGTATAATACACACAGGTATATCTTACACCCAGGTATTTACTACACACAGGTGTATACTACACACAGGTGTATAATACACACAGGTGTATAATACACACAGGTGTATACTACACACAGGTGTATACTACACAGAGGTGTATAATACACACAGGTGTATACTACACACAGGTGTATAATACACACAGGTGTATAATACACACAGGTGTATAATACACACAGGTGTATAATACACACAGGTGTATACTACACACAGGTGTATACTACACACAGGTGTATAATACACACAGGTGTATACTACACACAGGTGTATAATACACACAGGTGTATACTACACACAGGTGTATAATACACACAGGTATATACTACACACAGGTATATACTACACACAGGTATATACTACACACAGGTATATACTACACACAGGTATATACTACACACAGGTGTATACTACACACAGGTATATACTACACACAGGTATATACTACACACAGGTATATACTACACACAGGTGTATACTACACACAGGTATATACTACACACAGGTATATACTACACACAGGTGTATACTACACACAGGTATATACTACACACAGGTGTATACTACACACAGGTATATACTACACACAGGTGTATACTACACACAGGTATATACTACACACAGGTGTATACTACACACAGGTGTATACTACACACAGGTGTATACTACACACAGGTGTATACTACACACAGGTGTATACTACACACAGGTGTATACTACACACAGGTGTATAATACACACAGGTGTATACTATACACAGGTATATACTACACACAGGTATATACTACACACAGGTATATACTACATACAGGTATATACTACACACAGGTATATACTACACACAGGTATATACTACACACAGGTATATACTACACACAGGTGTATACTACACACAGGTATATACTACACACAGGTGTATAATACACACAGGTGTATACTATACACAGGTATATACTACACACAGGTATATACTACACACAGGTATATACTACATACAGGTATATACTACACACAGGTATATACTACACACAGGTATATACTACACACAGGTGTATACTACACACAGGTGTATAATACACACAGGTATATACTACACACAGGTATATACTATACAGAGGAATATACTATACAAAGGTATACACTACACACAGATTTTTGCTACAGACAGGTGTATACTACACACAGGTGTATACTACACACAGGTATATACTACACACAGGTATATACTACACACAGGTATATACTACACACAGGTATATACTACACACAGGTATATACTACATACAGGTATATACTACACACAGGTATATACTACACACAGGTATATACTACACACAGGTATATACTACACACAGGTATATACTACACACAGGTATATACTACACACAGGTATATACTACACACAGGTATATACTACACACAGGTGTATACTACACACAGGTATATACTACACACAGGTGTATACTACACACAGGTGTATACTACACACAGGTGTATACTACACACAGGTGTATACTACACACAGGTGTATACTACACACAGGTGTATACTACACACAGGTGTATACTACACACAAGTGTATACTACACACAGGTGTATACTACACACATGTGTATACTACACACAAGTGTATACTACACAGAGGTATATGCTTCACACAGGTCTTTACTACACACAGGTGTACACTACATACAGGTGTACACTACATACAGGTATATACTACACACAGGTGTATACTACGCACAGGTGTATACTACACACAGGTGTATACTACACACAGGTGTATACTATACACAGGTATATACTACACACAGGTTTTTACTACACACATGTGTATACTACACACAGTTGTATACTACATAAAGGTGTATATTGCGTACAGGTGCATACTACACACAGGTGTATAGTACATACAAGTGTATACTACACGCAGGTATATACTACATATAGGTGTATACTACACACAGGTGTATAGTACATACAGGTGTATACTACATACAGGTGTATAGTACATACAGGTGTATACTACACACAGGTGTATACTACACACAGGTGTCTATTACATTCCGGTGTATGCTACACACACGTGTTTAGTACATACAGGTGTGTACTACAAACGGGTGTATAGTACATACAGTTGTATACTACACACATCGGTGTATAGTATATATAGGTGTATGCTACACAGGCGTATATTGCATACAGATGTATAGTACACACAAGTGTATAAAGGAATAACGGGAAAAGTTGGTAGAAGGATCTACAACTTCCTGACAAACAGAACACAAAGAGTAATAGTAAACAGTAAAGTCTGAGGCAGCTACGGTAAAAAGCTCTGTTCCACAAGGCACAGTACTTTCTCCCATTCTATTCCTCATCCCCATTTCCAACATAGGCAGAGATGTAAGCCATAGTTCCATGACTTCGTTTGTGGATGACACCCGGATCACCATGCCAGTGACCTCCATCGAAGACACAGCGAGACTCCAAGCGGACATCAACCAAATCTTCGAATGGGCCACTCAAAATAATATGAAGTTCAACGAGGAGAAATTTCAACTACTCAGATATGGAAAACTTGAAGCAAATAAAAATGTGTCAGGGTATACCACAAATTCTAACCATACAATAGAACAGAAAAGTAATGTGAAGGACCTGGGAGTGATAATGTCAGAGGATCTCGCCTTCAAAGACCACAATAATGTATCTACCTCATCCACTAGGAAAATGATAAGATGGATAATGGGAACGTTCAAAACTAGGGTCGCCAAGCCCATGATGATTCTCTTCAAATTGCTTGTGCTCTCTAGGCTGGAATACTGCTGTACACTAACGGCCCCCTTGAATTCAAGGCTGGCGACATTGCAGACCTGGAGAGTGTACAAAGAACATTCATGGCACACATAAGTGTGATAAGGCACCTAAACTATTGGGAACGGTTGAAGGTACTTGATCTGTATTCCCTTGAACGCAGGCGAGAGAGATACATGATAATATACACTTGGAAGGTCCTGGAGAGATTGGTACCAAACCTGCACACGAAAATCACTCCATATGAAAGTAAAAGACTCGGCAGGAGATGCAACATTCTCCCGATGAAAAGCAGGGGCGCCACGAATACACTGAGACAACACAATAAGTGTCCGGGGCCCAAGACTGTTCAATTGCCTCCCAGCATACATAAGGGGGATTAACAATAGACCCCTGACTATCTTCAAGAAGGCACTGGACAGGCACCTAAAGTCAATACCTGACCAACCGGGCTGTGGTTCGTACGTCTGCTTGCGTGCGGCCAGCAGTAACAGCCTGGGTGATCAGACCCTGATCCACCATGAGGCCGCAGGGGCGTTGATCCCCGAAACCCCCTCCAGGTAAACTCCAGGTGAATACAGGTGTATACTACACACAGGTGGTGTGCAGATGGCTGTGAATGCTCATGTACGCACCTAATTGTGGTTGCAGGGGTCGAGACTCGGCTCCTGGCCCCGCCTCTTCACTGGTAGCTACTAGGTCCACTCTCTCCCTGCTCCGTGAGCTTCATCATACCTCGTCTTAAAGCTATGCATGGTTCCTGCCTCCACTACATCACTTGCCAAACTATTCCACTTCCTGACAACTGTATGACTGAAGAAATACTTCCTAACATCCCTTTGACTCATCTGAGTTTTCAGCTTCCAAGTGTGACCCCTTGTTGCTGTGTCCCATCACTGGAACATCCTGTCTCTGTCCACCTTGTTGATTTCTCTCAGTATTTTCTATGTCGTAATCATATCTCGTCATATCTCCTGTCCTCCAGTGCCGTCAGGTCGATTTCCGTTAACCTCTCCTCATAGGACATGCCCCTTAGCTCCGGGACTAGTCTTGTTGCAAACCTTTACACTTTTTCTAATTTCCTTACGTGCTTGGCTAGGTGTGGGTTCCAAACCGGTGCTGCATGTTCCAATATAGGTCTGACGTACACGGTGTACAGGGTCCTGAACGATACCTTACTGAAATGTCAGAATGGTATTCTTAGGTTTGCTAGGCGCCCGTATGTTGCAACAGTTATTTGGTTGATGTGCGCCTCAGGAGATGTGCTCGGTGTTATACTCACCCAAAGATCCTTTTCTTTGAGTGAGGATTGTAATGTGTGTGTGTGTGTGTGTGTGTGTGTACTCACCTAGTTGTACTCACCTAGTTGAGGTTGCGGGGGTCGAGTCCGAGCTCCTGGCCCCGCCTCTTCACTGATCGCTACTAGGTCACTCTCCCTGAGCCGTGAGCTTTATCGTACCTCTGCTTAAAGCTATGTATGGATCCTGCCTCCACTACATCGCTTCCCAAACTATTCCACTTACTGACTACTCTGTGGCTGAAGAAATACTTCCTAACATCCCTGTGATTCATCTGTGTCTTTAGCTTCCAACTGTGTCCCCTTGTTACTGTGTCCAATCTCTGGAACATCCTGTTTTTGTCCACCTTGTCAATTCCTCTCAGTATTTTGTATGTCGTTATCATGTCCCTCCTATCTCTCCTGTCCTCCAGTGTCGTCAGGTTGATTTCCCTTAACCTCTCCTCGTAGGACATACCTCTTAGCTCTGGGACTAGTCTTGTTGCAAACCTTTGCACTTTCTCTAGTTTCTTTACGTGCTTGGCTAGGTGTGGGTTCCAAACTGGTGCCGCATACTCCAATATGGGCCTAACGTATACGGTGTACAGGGTCCTGAACGATTCCTTATTAAGATGTCGGAATGCTGTTCTGAGGTTTGCTAGGCGCCCATATGCTGCAGCAGTTATTTGGTTGATGTGCGCTTCAGGAGATGTGCCTGGTGTTATACTCACCCCAAGATCTTTTTCCTTGAGTGAGGTTTGTAGTCTCTGACCCCCTAGACTGTACTCCGTCTGCGGCCTTCTTTGCCCTTCCCCAATCTTCATGACTTTGCACTTGGTGGGATTGAACTCCAGGAGCCAATTGCTGGACCAGTTCTGCAGCCTGTCCAGATCCCTTTGTAGTTCTGCCTGGTCTTCGATCGAGTGTATTCTTCTCATCAACTTCACGTCATCTGCAAACAGGGACACCTCAGAGTCTATTCCTTCCGTCATGTCGTTCACAAATACCAGAAACAGCACTGGTCCTAGGACTGACCCCTGCGGGACCCCGCTGGTCACAGGTGCCCACTCTGACACCTCGCCACGTACCATGACTCGCTGCTGTCTTCCTGACAAGTATTCCCTGATCCATTGTAGTGCCTTCCCTGTTATCCCTGCTTGGTCCTCCAGTTTTTGCACCAATCTCTTGTGTGGAACTGTGTCAAACGCCTTCTTGCAGTCCAAGAAAATGCAATCCACCCACCCCTCTCTCTCTTGTCTTACTGCTGTCACCATGTCATAGAACTCCAGTAGGTTTGTGACACAGGATTTCCCGTCCCTGAAACCATGCTGGCTGCTGTTGATGAGATCATTCCTTTCTAGGTGTTCCACCACTCTTCTCCTGATAATCTTCTCCATGATTTTGCATACTATACATGTCAGTGACACTGGTCTGTAGTTTAATGCTTCATGTCTGTCTCCTTTTTTAAAGATTGGGACTACATTTGCTGTCTTCCATGCCTCAGGCAATCTCCCTGTTTCGATAGATGTATTGAATATTGTTGTTAGGGGTACACATAGCGCCTCTGCTCCCTCTCTCAATACCCATGGGGAGATGTTATCTGGCCCCATTGCCTTTGAGGTATCTAGCTCACTCAGAAGCCTCTTCACTTCTTCCTCGGTTGTGTGCACTGTGTCCAGCACTTGGTGGTGTGCCCCACCTCTCCATCTTTCTGGAGTCCCTTCTGTCTCCTCTGTGAACACTTCTTTGAATCTCTTGTTGAGTTCTTCACATACTTCCCGGTCATTTCCTGTTGTCTCTCCTCCTTCCTTCCTTAGCCTGATTACCTGGTCCTTGACTGTTGTTTTCCTCCTGATGTGGCTGTACAACAGTTTCGGGTCAGATTTGGCTTTCGCTGCTATGTCATTTTCATATTGTCTTTGGGCCTCCCTTCTTATCTGTGCATATTCATTTCTGGCTCTACGACTGTTCTCCTTATTCTCCTGGGTCCTTTGCCTTCTATATTTCTTCCATTCCCTAGCACACTTGGTTTTTGCCTCCCTGCACCTTTGGGTAAACCATGGGCTCATCCTGGCTTTTTCATTACTCCTGTTACCCTTGGGTACAAACCTCTCCTCAGCCTCCTTGCATTTTATTGCTACATATTCCATCATCTCATTAACTGGTTTCCCTGCCAGTTCTCTGTCCCACTGAACCCCGTTCAGGTAGTTCCTCATTCCTGTGTAGTCCCCTTTCTTGTAGTTTGGCTTCATTCGTCCTGGCCTTCCTGCTTCTCCCTCCACTTGTAGCTCTACTGTGTATTCGAAGCTTACAACCACATGGTCACTGGCCCCAAGGGGTCTTTCATATGTGATGTCCTCGATATCTGCACTACTGAAGGTGAATACTAAGTCCAGCCTTGCTGGTTCATCCTCTCCTCTCTCTCTTGTAGTGTCCCTTACGTGTTGGTACATGAAGTTCTCCAGTACCACCTCCATCATCTTAGCCCTCCAAGTATCTTGGCCCCCATGTGGGTCCAAGTTCTCCCAATCTATCTCCTTGTGGTTAAAGTCACCCATGATCAGGAGCTTTGCCCTGCATGCATGAGCTCTTCTGGCCACTCTAGCCAGTGTGTCAACCATCGCTCTATTGCTCTCGTCGTACTCTTGCCTTGGCCTCCTGCTGTTCTGTGGTGGGTTATACATCACTGCTATTACCACCTTGGGACCTCCAGAGTGAAGTGTTCCCACTATGTAATCACTTTCTTCTCCGCTATCTTCTCTCTCCAGCTCATCAAAATTCCAGCGATTTTTGATCAGCAACGCCACTCCTCCACCCCCCCTGTTCCCTCTGTCTTTCCTCAGGATTTGGTATCCCGTTGGAAAGATGGCATCTGTTATCATACCTGTAAGCTTGGTTTCTGTGAGAGCTATGATGTCCGGTGATGCTTCTTTGACTCTTTCTTGCCACTCCTCCCACTTATCTGTTATTCCATCAGCGTTTGTGTACCATACCTTCAGTTTCCTTTCCAACACTGTGGTTTGGGGGGCCTGTGAGGGTGGGAGACCTGGTGGCATACTGTGGGGTTCTATAGCTTGGTGTTGGGTGGAGGCTGTGGGTATGGATTGTAGGGTGTGTTGGGATGGTGT
>NC_091293.1:37588766-37638766 GCF_038502225.1 Cherax quadricarinatus | reverse complement strand
GGTAATTCAACAGTTATTACAGACAGTTGGCAGTGGCGGACCTACATATTTGGGGCCTGACACTTGAACTGTTATGGGGGGCCCTTGGCAGTCCCTTCTCTTACAACAGACGCAAAAGTTTTTAAGCAATGTGGACTGAAGTCGCTTCTGGGGTCTCTCTGGTATTGGGGCCCCTGAAGCAGAAGCTTCATTAGTTCAATACTATATCAGCTACTGAAGTCTGTTGGATTCATATGTGTCTTCAGCTTCCACAAGTGTCCCCTTAAGGCTCGTCCTCTTAGGATCTATGCTGGGATCGTGTGTATAAGGCTCTGAAGGATTCTTTAGGTTCCTGAATGCTATTCTGAGGTTCGCTAATCTTTGTATGTGCCACTGCTGTTATATGTTTTGTGTATCTCTGGCAATATGCTTAGTGTTATATTAACTCCCCGGGTTCTTTTCTCTCCCTGATATTTGTAGCTTCAATCCGTCCATGCTGTACTGGCTGGTTGGCTGGCTGGTAGACTGGCTGTCTGGCTGGCAGAGCGGCTGACTGGCTGGCTGACTGGCTGACTGACTGACTGACTGACTGACTGTCTGACTGACTGACTGACTGACTGACTGACTGACTGACTGACTGACTGACTGACTGACTGACTGACTGGCTGACTGGCTGGCTGACTGGCTGGCTGGCTGGCTGAAGCAGTATGCTGTGTGGAGGATCGATGCCCAGCGCCCATGGCAACCAACACAGCCACGACCTGCACTCTAGCCACCCCCTTGTTAAAATTGCCCTTACCCCTTTGTTTTACCACCCCTTACAATTTTGCTTAAACAGCCTTTACCCCTTTGTAGCTGCCCCTTTATTAAAGAGTCCTTACGCCTTTGTTTACAGTTAGGCTGGACAACCCTCCCACGTTACCTCAAGATTACCAACAGCTCCTTAAGTTTTGTTGACGTCTCAGCACTGGCTGTAACTATTGTTGAACCTTTGTTGACGTCTCAGCACTGGCTGTAACTATTGTTGAACCTTTGTTGACGTCTCAGCACTAGCTGTAACTATTGTCGAACCTTTTGTTCACGGTCTCCACACTGAATGTAACTATTGCTGAACCTTCGTTGACGTCTCCACATTGGCTGTAACTATTGTTAAACCTTTCCAACTGGGCTGATCCAGGTCATCTGACCCATAAAAACTCCTCCCCAGATGCAACTTTTGTTAAACCTTCATATTTTACAAGTCTTCCTACAACATATGGAGCTTTTGTTTGTGTGCTCCATGAAGCACAACTGTTGTCAGATGTCTGTAACTACGGGAGGAAACAGGTAGACCGATGTTTCAGTCCCATATTTCGGCCCTTCACGGCTGTGTTGAGGCGTTTTCTGACATATTTCAATATTTTATCTTCACAAACTGCTCTCGCTTGGTCTTTTGTTACACTTTTTTTAAACGGTCTTGCTAAGTAGATGAAGCTTTTGTTGGTGTTTCTCAACCACAGCTGTTGTTGGAGCTTGCTAAAATAGCTTCGGCAAGTCTTAGTTAAAGATAAGAATGCTGTTCTTTATTTCTCTTGGCCAGAGCACCAGTGTTTGATGTAGCTTTCTAAACAGCTGGTAATTCCTGCTAGAGCTTTCATCTAGGTCCTTGGGAATGTGTTCATCCCTCTAGTTATCCCTCCAGTCATTCGTCCTGTCATGTGTTGAGTTATTCGTGCAGTCATTTGGTTATTCCTCCAATCATTCGTCAGGTTGTTCGTCCAGTCATTTGTTCAGTTATTCCGGCCATTCGTGTAGTCTTTTGACCAGTCTTTCGCCAAGTCATTCTTCCAGTCAATCGAACAGTTATACCTGAAGTATACCTTAAGAATGCTTCTGGGAATCAGTCCCCTCTGAGGCCTGATCTCAGACCAAGCCTCCTGGTGGAGCAAAGCACACTATTACTGTTGGCCTCAGGCAATCCAACATGAACCACAGCCTGGCTAATCAGATATTGACATTTAGGAACATATCCAGTTCCCTCTTGAAGATAGCATGGCACTCTTGTTTTTCTTTGGAAGTATATTTTGCACTGTCTGCCGAACCTCTTGCTCTAATTGGGAGTTAATTATGTATGCAGATTTGGGACCAGTCCCTGTAGGATTTTACAAGTTTAAATTATGATGACCCTTTCTCGCCTTCTTTTCAAGGAGTACATGTGAAGGGACTTGAAGCATTCCCAGTAATTTAAGTACCTGACTGCTGCACACTAACAGCACCTTTCAAGGCAGTTGAAATTACTGACCTAGAAAATGTACAGAGAACTTTCACTGCGCGCATAACGGAGATAAAACACCTCAATTACTGGGAGCGCTTGAGGTTCCTGAACCTGTATTTCCTGGAACGCAGGCGGGAGAGATACATGATTATATACACCTGGAAAATCCTAGAGGGACTAGTACCGAACTTGCACACGAAAATCACTCACTACGAAAGCAAAAGACTTGGCAGACGATGCAACATCCCCCCAATGAAAAGCAGGGGTGTCACTAGCACGTTAAGAGACCATACAATAAGTGTCAGGGGCCCGAGACTGTTCAACTGCCTCCCAGCATACATAAGGGGGATTACCAATAGACCCCTGACAGTCTTCAAGCTGGCATTGGACAAGCACCTAAAATCGGTACCTGACCAGCCGGGCTGTGGCTCGTACGTTGGTTTGCGTGCAGCCAGCAGTAACAGCCTGGTTGATCAGGCTGTGATCCACCAGTAGGCCTGGTCACAGACCGGGCCGCGGGGGCGTTGACCCCCGGAACTCTCTCCAAGTAAACTCCAGGTAATACTGTACATCCTCTAGATCTGCAGTATCGTCCACCCTGAAAGGATGATATTGTGTTATGATTTTTCTGGGTGTCTGTGTCAGATGAGAGGTTGAGGAGAGGGTGACGAGTACTGTACCTTCTGAAGTAGCTTTTCGGATTATCAACCAGTAATATGGTTAACGTCTCGCTGAATACAAAGTCATATTGAAACTTGGTAAATGAGATACTTGTGCAACAATTGGGTATCTTTATTCCGGCAACGTTTCGCCGGAAGTGGCTTCTTCAGTCCAGTACAGAGATAGGTGAAAGATGAGGTGGAGTTTGAGGTAATCAGTCCCTCAGCCTGAAATCGATGTGTTCAGTCCATTAATTTTAACACAAGTGCAGCGTATTCGTGGAGACTGGGATTATATACTGATGACAGATGAAGTGGAACAGTGGTAGGTGGAGTTACCAAGGGACAAAACCATCCCATCTTGGGATCTTGATGCAGGAATGTCCTCAAAACTTGTCTAACCTACAGACAGGCATGACCTACTTCCACTAGGAGTTTTGTCCACTAGTGACTCCAATTACCACTGTTCCACCTCATCTGTCATCGGTATATAAGTCCCATCTACACGAATATGCTGGACTTGTGTCAAGATTAATGGAGTGAACACGGTGACTCCAGGCTAAGGGACTGATTACCTCAAACTCCTCATCTTTCACATTCCTCTGCACTGGACTGAAGAAAACACTGATTGGCCAAATGTTTCCAGAATAAAGATACCCAAATGTTGCATATTTATTCATATATTGAGCCTACAGCCTCTCACTCATATAGTTGTTATCACTGTTGGCCTCATCTTGATAAATTAGACACATGTGCAACACTTGCGTCTCTTTATTATGGAAACGTTTCGCCAAACAGTGACGCCATCAGTCCAATACAAAGAAAAACGGTGAAAATCAAGAGGAGTTTGAGGTAATCAGTCCCTGAACTGTCTGCAGTATATAAGCCACTTCTTCGCGCATATACTATATTCTTGTCAAGACTGAAGGTCTGATTACATCGACTCTAGGCTGAGGGGACTGATTACTTCAAACAGTTCTGATCTTCACAATTCTTCTTTGTAGTGGACTGATGAAGCCACTGTGTGGCGAAACATTTCCACAATAAAGATACCCAAGTGTTGCACATGTATTTAATTTATCAACTCGTGGATTCTCTGAACCATTTATCTACATTACAAGATCCATCTTATGTCAGCAAAGGCCCCATACTGGATGTGGTTTGTATTCCGACTTTTGCATACCAGAAGTATTTTGGATATGTTTCAATTACTTTAATAGCTTTTAACTCCGGACTTCGGATATTCCAGCATCACTGAGAAGTTCGGTGATGCTTCATCTTCGCCTGCACAAGAAGAGCCTCTCTTCAAGCTTATATTTCCTCTTCTTTTACTTTAATGTGACTCGACCATACTTCCAGTGTCACTGAATTATTCTTTCTAGACTTTGGTTCTGGTTCATGTTATTCAGGATGTCTTCCCAGCATGTTTCATTAAGTATTTGATTTACTTAATCCCAGTTAATGTGCATGTTGTTAAAGTTGAATCTGGTAAAGGCAAGCTGAAGACTGTGTGTCGTAGCTGAGCACCAGTCTGTGTTACTGGTGTGTCGTAGCTGAGCATCAGTCTGTTACTGGTGTGTCGTAGCTGAGCACCAGTCTGTTACTGGTGTGTCGTAGCTGAGCACCAGTCTGTTACTGGTGTGTCGTAGCTGAGCACCAGTCTGTTACTGGTGTGTCGTAGCTGAGTACCAGTCTGTGTTACTGGTGTGCCGTAGCTGAGCACCAGTCTGTGTTACTGGTGTGTCGTAGCTGAGCACCAGTCTGTTACTGGTGTGTCGTAGCTGAGCACCAGTCTGTTACTGGTGTGTCGTAGCTGAGTACCAGTCTGTGTTACTGGTGTGCCGTAGCTGAGCACCAGTCTGTGTTACTGGTGTGCCGTAGCTGAGCACCAGTCTGTGTTACTGGTGTGCTGTAGCTGAGCACCAGTCTGTGTTACTGGTGTGTCGTAGCTCAGTACCAGTCTGTGTTACTGGTGTGCCGTAGCTGAGCACCAGTCTGTTACTGGTGTGTCGTAGCTGAGCACCAGTCTGTGTTACTGGTGTGCCGTAGCTGAGCACCAGTCTGTGTTACTGGTGTGTCGTAGCTCAGTACCAGTCTGTGTTACTGGTGTGCCGTAGCTGAGCACCAGTCTGTTACTGGTGTGTCGTAGCTGAGCACCAGTCTGTGTTACTGGTGTGCCGTAGCTGAGCACCAGTCTGTGTTACTGGTGTGTCGTAGCTCAGTACCAGTCTGTGTTACTGGTGTGCTGTAGCTCAGTACCAGTCTGTGTTACTGGTGTGTCGTAGCTGAGCACCAGTCTGTGTTACTGGTGTGTCGTAGCTCAGTACCAGTCTGTGTTACTGGTGTGTCGTAGCTGAGCACCAGTCTGTGTTACTGGTGTGTCGTAGCTCAGTACCAGTCTGTGTTACTGGTGTGCCGTAGCTGAGCACCAGTCTGTTACTGGTGTGTCGTAGCTGAGCACCAGTCTGTGTTACTGGTGTGCCGTAGCTGAGCACCAGTCTGTGTTACTGGTGTGTCGTAGCTCAGTACCAGTCTGTGTTACTGGTGTGCTGTAGCTCAGTACCAGTCTGTGTTACTGGTGTGTCGTAGCTCAGTACCAGTCTGTGTTACTGGTGTGTCGTAGCTCAGTACCAGTCTGTGTTACTGGTGTGTCGTAGCTCAGTACCAGTCTGTGTTACTGGTGTGTCGTAGCTCAGTACCAGTCTGTGTTACTGGTGTGCTGTAGCTCAGTACCAGTCTGTGTTACTGGTGTGTCGTAGCTCAGTACCAGTCTGTGTTACTGGTGTGTCGTAGCTCAGTACCAGTCTGTGTTACTGGTGTGCTGTAGCTCAGTACCAGTCTGTGTTACTGGTGTGTCGTAGCTCAGTACCAGTCTGTGTTACTGGTGTGTCGTAGCTCAGTACCAGTCTATGTTACTGGTGTGTCGTAGCTCAGTACCAGTCTATGTTACTGGTGTGTCGTAGCTCAGTACCAGTCTGTGTTACTCTTGTGTCGTAGCTGAGCACGAGTCTGTGTTACTGGTGTGTCGTAGCTCAGTACCAGTCTGTGTTACTGGTGTGTCGTAGCTCAGTACCAGTCTGTGTTACTGGTGTGTCGTAGCTCAGTACCAGTCTGTGTTACTGGTGTGTCGTAGCTCAGTACCAGTCTGTGTTACTGGTGTGTCGTAGCTGAGCACCAGTCTGTGTTACTGGTGTGTCGTAGCTCAGTACCAGTCTGTGTTACTGGTGTGTCGTAGCTCAGTACCAGTCTGTGTTACTGGTGTGTCGTAGCTCAGTACCAGTCTGTGTTACTCTTGTGTCGTAGCTGAGCACGAGTCTGTGTTACTGGTGTGTCATAGCTCAGTACCAGTCTGTGTTACTGGTGTGTCGTAGCTGAGCACCAGTCTGTGTTACTGGTGTGTCGTAGCTCAGTACCAGTCTGTGTTACTGGTTTGTCGTAGCTCAGTACCAGTCTGTGGTACTGGTGTGTCGTAGCTGAGCACCAGTCTGTGTTACTGGTGTGTCGTAGCTGAGCACCAGTCTGTGTTACTGGTGTGTCGTAGCTGAGCACCAGTCTGTGTTACTGGTGTGCCGTAGCTGAGCACCAGTCTGTGTTACTGGTGTGTCGTAGCTCAGTACCAGTCTGTGTTACTGGTTTGTCGTAGCTCAGTACCAGTCTGTGTTACTGGTGTGCCGTAGCTGAGCACCAGTCTGTGTTACTGGTGTGTCGTAGCTCAGTACCAGTCTATGTTACTGGTGTGTCGTAGCTCAGTACCAGTCTGTGTTACTGGTGTGTCGTAGCTCAGTACCAGTCTGTGTTACTGGGGTGCCGTAGCTGAGCACCAGTCTGTGTTACTGGTGTGTCGTAGCTCAGTACCAGTCTATGTTACTGGTGTGTCGTAGCTCAGTACCAGTCTGTGTTACTGGTGTGTCGTAGCTGAGCACCAGTCTATGTTACTGGTGTGTCGTAGCTCAGTACCAGTCTATGTTACTGGTGTGTCGTAGCTGAGCACCAGTCTATGTTACTGGTGTGTCGTAGCTAAGTACCAGTCTATGTTACTGGTGTGTCGTAGCTGAGCACCAGTCTATGTTACTGGTGTGTCGTAGCTAAGTACCGGTGGCCTGGTGGCTAAAGCTCCCGCTTCACACACGGAGGGCCCGGGTTCGATTCCCGGCGGGTGGAAACATTTCGACACGTTTCCTTACACCTGTTGTCCTGTTCACCTAGCAGCAAATAGGTACCTGGTTGTTAGTCGACTGGTGTGGGTCGCATCCTGGGGGACAAGATTAAGGACCCCAATGGAAATAAGTTAGACAGTCCTCGATGACGCACTGACTTTCTTGGGTTATCCTGGGTGGCTAACCCTCCGGGGTTAAAAATCCGAACGAAATCTTATCTTATCTTACTGGTGTGTCGTAGCTGAGCACCAGTCTATGTTACTGGTGTGTCGTAGCTGAGCACCAGTCTATGTTACTGGTGTGTCGTAGCTCAGTACCTGTCTGTGTTACTGGTGTGTCGTAGCTCAGTACGAGTCTATGTTACTGGTGTGTCGTAGCTCAGTACCAGTCTGTGTTACTGGAGTGTCGTAGCTCAGTACCAGTCTGTGTTACTGGTGTGTCGTAGCTCAGTACCAGTCTGTGTTACTGGTGTGTCGTAGTTCAGTATCAGTCTGTGTTACTGGTGTGTCGTAGTTCAGTATCAGTCTGTGTTACTGGTGTGTCGTAGCTCAGTACCAGTCTGTGTTACTGGTGTGTCGTAGCTCAGTACCAGTCTGTGTTACTGGTGTGTCGTAGCTCAGTACCAGTCTGTGTTACTGGTGTGTCGTAGCTCAGTACCAGTCTGTGTTACTGGTGTGTCGTAGCTCAGTACGAGTCTGTGTTACTAGTGTGTCGTAGTTCAGTACCAGTCTGTGTTACTGGTGTGTCGTAGTTTAGTACCAGTCTGTGTTACTGGTGTGTCGTAGCTCAGTACCAGTCTGTGTAACTGGTGTGTCTCGTACCGTCTCATCGTTGTTAGTGATAGTAAGGTCAAGGTTGTCGTCGAGTCATGTTGGCTCCACTATTTGTTGGCTTAAGGCGAATTTATTATAGGCTTTCAATAGTTCATTTGTGTAAGAATGGTCATCTGTGCTGTATCCAGGGATTAACTCAGCTATTACATTATTTGCTACGTTCTTCCATATTAAATATCCTTATTTAAAATCACCAAGCAATAGTATATTCGGGGTTGGGGTTAAAAGGCTTTCTAAACAGTAATCAATGTTCAATAGCTGTTCCTTGAACTGTTCAAAGGTTGTATCCAGCGTCTGATATTCAACCACAATGGCTAGCTTTTGATTTTTAGTTTTTATTGACAAAACTGTCAAGTATATCATGTGTGATGTTTAGTAAGTGAACGACTCTGATGTACTGGCCACCCCCGTCCCCATGTTGCCTGTACTTTTGGTCGCCTCAGGTATTAATGTTTCAATGTCAAAGTGATCTTTTGTGTGAGTCTCTGTGAAAGCTGCAAACTCTGCATTTGACTCAGTGAGGAGTCTACTAATAAACAGTATTTGTTGTTGGTGGATGGTCTAAAGTCTTGTATATTTGCAAATCTAAATAATATTGTTTTCTTATTCGTTGGCGTTAATATCTGTGATTTTGGAGTGGATGTTACCTGGATGTTACCTGGATGTTACCTGGATGTTACCTGGATGTTACCTGGATGTTACCTGGATGTTACCTGGATGTCACCTGGATGTTACCTGGATGTCATCTGGATGTTACCTGGATGTTACCTGGATGTTACCTGGAGTCCCTTCCAGAGGTCGTCGCCCTCGCGGCCTCATAGAGACCAGACCTCCTGATTGCTGGCCTGATCGATCAGTCTGTTGGTGCCCTCCGCCCACAGTCCTACTTACGCACCACAACCCAGCTGATGAGAAACTGTTTTGAAGACTTTGTTGAGTTTCCTCTTGAAGTTTGTTGGTGACCTTCCTTATTCATGAAGGGAGAGCGTTGAAGAGTCGTGGTTTCCAGTCCAGACAGAGTCTCAGGTGGCCATTCCCTCAAGGGCATAGCTCCACTTCCCTGAAATAAGCCTGAATACCTCCCATTCCCTCATCCCCACAGGTGCTGTATAATCCCTACGGGTTTAGCGCTCCCCCATGATTATTATAATAATCAGGTGGCTATGTACAATAGGCGGTATAAGTATGCAAGCGCACATTCCATTGCTTTTTTTCCATTTAGTCCATATTTGCCAAATCCGTCAGTCGTACCTCCAGTACACTTGGTAGGTCTGATGGTCCTCTTTTATTTTGCCCGAGTTTGTGATAATTTTGTTTACAGTGACTGTTGCTAAATTTGTAATGGAGTCTGTAGTTGTGTGTGTAGTAGAATTATTACTGGGTATGGAGGTCATGGATGATGCTGTTCTGGTTACCTGTGTCTTCCAGTTTGTTTACACTCATATCTGAGTCATCTGCTGCAATATGAATACTTTTAATACTGATATTAAGTAGTTTTCTTCCAGTGTCTCGTTCTGAGAGAGTCGTTCCTTGAGTTTGTTGTCTCCCATTTTCTGTAACAACTTTTTCCTCCCATTCTTAATATATTCCAGGTAGACTGTCCAAGACAAGACCTGTCTCGATTCTGCTACTCTTTAGTACCATCCTCGGTACTTTCCTGAGTCTTACCCAAATCCACAGGCACTTCTCAGATCATTTTCATTTATGGAAACAGTGCTTACGCTCGTACAAGAGACAAGGTATTTAGATATACGTAAGTCACATGTAAGATTGGTTGTGAATTTTTAACCCAGAGTAGGGAGGGTTAGCCACCCAGGATAACCCAAGAAAGTCAGTGCGTCATCCAGGACTGTCTGTCTTATTTCCAGGATAATATTTTAATCTTGTCCGCCAGCGTGCCACCCACACTAGTAGGCTAACACCCAGGTACCTACTTACTGTTAGGTGAACAGGGACAACAGGTGTAAGGAAAATGCCAACGTTTCCACCCTTGCCGGGGACTGAACCACGGACAGTCAGTGTGTGAGGCGAGAGCGTTGTTAACCAAGCTACCGGACACCATCCCTGCTCATATTTTATGCTTTTGCAACATCCTGTCACATATTCCATAAGTTTTTCTATAAGGAATATTGTCATTATACTATAAACTATCCACAAAATCTAACTGTAAGTTCAGTAGTATAACTAACTCAGCCAGGCTGTGGCTCGTACGTTGGTTTGCGTGCAGCCAGCAGCAACAGCCTGGTTGATCAGGCGCTGATCCACCAGGAGGCCTGGTCACAGACCGGGCCGCGGGGGCGTTGACCCCCGAAACTCTCTCCAGGTAAACTGTAAGTTCAGTAGTATAACTAACTGTAAGTTCAGTAGTATAACTAACTGTAAGTTCAGTAGTATAACTAACTGTAAGTTCAGTAGTATAACTAACTGTAAGTTCAGTAGTATAACTAACTGTAAGTTCAGTAGTATAACTAACTGTAAGTTCAGTAGTATAACTAACTGTAAGTTCAGTAGTATAACTAACTGTAAGTTCAGTAGTATAACTAACTGTAAGTTCAGTAGTATAACTAACCGTAAGTTCAGTAGTATAACTAACTGTAAGTTCAATAGTATAACTAACTGTAAGTTCAGTAGTATAACTAACTGTAAGTAAGTAAGTAAGTTTATTCAGGTATACACAAATACAGTTACATAGAATTATCATACATAGCAGCATATGTGTAGAGAACCTGGGATAACCCAAAAAAGTCAGACAGAGTGACTTATTTCCATTGGGGTCCTTTTACCTTATTATTATAATATAAAGGTTATAATATTTTCTTATTATTCTACAATGAAGATAACATCTTATTATCATACTAAAAAGACTATCTGCTACACCAAGGTCATTAAGACTATCTACAATACGAGGATCATTACTAGGAATAAGGTAAAATTTACACGTATGTTAGCTAAAAAATAGAAAATCATTCCCCTCCCTTTCTGTAGCTACATTCATCAGACACCTTTTGGCACTCTTCTTGAACTGGTTCATGCTATGACTGGCTTTGACATGTGCGGGCAGTCTGTTCCATTTCTTTATTGCTGTACAATAAAAGGTGTTTGAAGCCTGGCCACTGACTGTGGGTACTACAAAGTTGTGCTCTCTCCCCCTAGTACTATGATTGCTTTGGTTCCCAACCTTGACAAAATTGACAGCAAGATATTCTGGACACTGTTTGTGAGCAATTTTATAAACATGATTTAGCTTCAGTTGTTTTACTCTGTCTTCAACATTCAGCATATCCAACTGCTGTAATTCATCCTGGCCTACATGTTCTCTTGGTCCCAGCCCCAGGATGAATCTTACGATTTTGTTCTGGGTGATTTGCAAGCGTAATCCATATGGCATTGTATAAGGGCTAGACATAGGGTCCTGCGAGCCTCAGTAGGTAGACTCGGTGCTTGTCTATACAGGAACTTCAGTCTGGCATTCGCTTTCTTTACTACACTGTTCCCTATCAATTCTGTAAGTTCAGTAGTATAACTAACTCTAAGTTCAGTAGTATAACTATCTGTAAGTTCAGTAGTATAACTAACTGTAAGTTCAGTAGTATAACTAACTGTAAGTTCAGTGGTATAACTAACTGTAAGTTCAGTAGTATAACTAACTGTAAGTTCAGTAGTATAACTAACTGTAAGTTCAGTAGTATAACTAACTGCAAGTTCAGTAGTATAACTAACTGTAAGTTCAGTAGTATAACTAACTGTAAGTTCAGTAGTATAACTAACTGTAAGTTCAGTGGTATAACTAACTGTAAGTTCAGTAGTATAACTAACTGTAAGTTCAGTAGTATAACTAACTGTAAGTTCAGTAGTATAACTAACTGCAAGTTCAGTAGTATAACTAACTGTAAGTTCAGTAGTATAACTAACTGCAAGTTCAGTAGTATAACTAACTGTAAGTTCAGTAGTATAACTAACTGTAAGTTCAGTAGTATAACTAACTGTAAGTTCAGTAGTATAACTAACTGTAAGTTCAGTAGTATAACTAACTGTAAGTTCAGTAGTATAACTAACTGTAAGTTCAGTAGTATAACTAACTGTAAGTTCAGTAGTATAACTAACTGTAAGTTCAGTAGTATAACTAACTGTAAGTTCAGTAGTATAACTAACTGTAAGTTCAGTGGTATAACTAACTGTAAGTTCAGCTGGCACTGGACAAGCACCTAAAGTCGGTTCCTGACCAGCCAGGCTGTGGCTCGTACGTTGGTTTGCGTGCAACCAGCAGCAACAGCCTGGTTAACCAGGCTCTGATCCACCAGGAGGCCTGGTCACAGACCGGGCCGTGGGGGCGTTGACCCCCGGAACTCTCTCCAGGTAAACTCCAGGTAATAACTAACTAAGATCAGTGGTATAACTCAACACGCCAGTAGCTTCGTTGTGTTAATAATTCTTCGTTAAGTAAAAGGGCACAAGTGCAACTAATGTGACATTTTATTGTGGCAACGTTTCGCTCTCCAGAAGCTTTGTTAAGCCATTATAAACAATACATGGATACAGAGGGTAAATATAGGCTTAAAGTGAGGTGTAATACTGGTGGTAGTAGTAGTAGTAGTAATACTAGTGGTAGTAGTAGTAGTAATGTTAGTGGTAGTAGTAGTAGTAATGTTAGTGGTAGTAGTAATAGTAATGTTAGTGGTGGTGGTAGTAGTAGTAATACTAGTGGTAGTAGTAGTAGTAATGTTAGCGGTAGTAGTAGTAGTAATGTTAGTGGTAGTAGTAATAGTAATGTTAGTGGTGGTGGTAGTAGTAGTAGTAATACTAGTGGTAGTTGTAATAGTAATGTTAGTGGTAGTAGTAGTAGTAATGTTAGTGGTAGTAGTAGTAGTAATGTTAGTGGTAGTAGTAGTAGTAGTAATGCTAGTGGTAGTAGTAATAGTAATGTTAGTGGTAGTAGTAGTAGTAGTAATGTTAGTGGTAGTAGTAATAGTAATGTTAGTGGTAGTAGTACTAGTAGTAGTAATAGTAATGTTAGTGGTAGTAGTAGTAGTAATGCTAGTGGTAGTAGTACTAGTAGTAGTAATAGTAATGTTAGTGGTAGTAGTAGTAGTAATGCTAGTGGTAGTAGTATTAGTAGTAGTAATAGTAATGTTAGTGGTAGTAGTAGTAGTAGTAATACTAGCGGTAGTAGTAGTAGTAATGTTAGTGGTAGTAGTAATAGTAGTAATGTTAGTGGTAGTAGTAGAAGTAGTAATACTAGTGGTAGTAGTAGTAGTAATGTTAGTGGTAGTAGTAGTAGTAGTAGTAGTAGTTATGCTAGTCGTAGTAGTAATAATAGTGGTAGTAGTAGTAATGTTAGTGATAGTAGTAGTAACGTTAGTGGTAGTAGTAGTAGTAGTAATGCTAGTGGTAATACATATTGCAGAAAAATCAACTTGTATTACTACTACTACCACCAGTATTATTACAACTACTACTACTACCACTAGTTGTAGTAGTACTATTACCACTAGTATTACTACTACTACTACCACTAATACTACCACTACTAGCACTACCACTAATATTACTTCTAATACTACTACCACTAGTATTAATACTACTACTACCACTAGCATTACTACTACTACTACTACTACCACTAACATTACTACTACTACCACTAGCATTACTACTACTACTACCACTAGCATTACTACTACTACTACTACCACTAACATTACTACTACTACTACCACTAACATTACTACTACTACTACTACCACTAGCATTACTACTACTACTACAACTAACATTACTATTACTACTACCACTAGCATTACTACTACTACTACCACTAACATTACTACTACTACTACCACTAACATTACTACTACTACTACCACTAACATTACTATTACTACTACCACTAACATTACTATTACTACCAATACTACTACTACCACTAGCATTACTACTACTACCACTAACATTACTATTACTACTACCACTAACATTGCTATTACTACAACTACTACTACTACCACTAGCATTACTACTACTACTACTACAACCACTAACATTACTATTACTACTACCACTAACATTGCCATTACTACTACTACTACTACCACTAACATTACTACTATTACTACTACCACTAACATTACTACTACTACTACTACCACTAACATTGCTACTACTACTACTACTACCACTAGCATTACTACTACTACTACCACAACATTACTACTACTACTACTACCACTTTTATTACTATTACAACTACCACTAGCATTACTATTACTACTACCACTAGCATTACTACTACTACTACCACTAACATTACTATTACTACTACTACCACTAACATTACTACTACTACTACCACAACATTACTACTACTACTACTACCACTTTTATAATACCATCTAACCACCAGCATTACTTCACTACCACTACCTACCACCACCAACATTCACTACCTCTACTACCACCGGCAGCACTGCCACTACCTACCTCCAACAATCAACATTCACCTATTTACTTGTACCTCCAATTAGCATTACTACCTCCACCTACCTACTAACATTACTCACTACCACCACCAGCATTCACCTACCTGCCTACCTACCCACCTAACATTACCACCTACCACCTACCACCTCCAACATTGCCTACCTATCCACCTACCAGTAACACTCATCCACCTCCACCACCACCACCAGCACTCACTCACCACTACCACAACCAACATTCACTCAATTACTATCCACCCCTCCAGCATCACCACTACCACTACCACCACCTCAACACTAATTACTACCTACCACCAGTTATCATCACCTGCCACCTCACCACCAACATCACTACTACTAATAAATTGACCTTAACCATTTAACTTCACTCACCACCTACCACCCTACTACCACTAACATTACTACTACTACTACCACTAACATTACTATTACTACTATAACTAACATCACTATTACTACTACCACTAACATTACTACAACTACTACCACTAACATTACTACAACTACTACCAATAACATTACTGCTACTATTACCACTAACATCACTATTACTACTACCACTAACATTACTACTACTACTACCACTAACATTACTACTACTACTACCACTAACATTACTATTACTACTACCACTAACATTACTACTACTAATACCACTAACATTACTATTACTACTACCACTAACATTACTACTACTACTACCACTAACATTACTACAACTACTACCACTAACATTACTACAACTACTACCACTAACATTACTACAACTACTACCACTAACATTACTGCTACTATTACCACTAACATTACTATTATTACTACAACTAACATCACTTTTACTACTACCACTAACATTACTACTACTACTACCACTAGCATTACTACTACTACTACAACTAACATTACTACTACTACTACCACTAACATTACTACTACTACTACTACCACTAACATTACTACTACTACTACCACTAACATTACTATTACTACTATCACTAACATTACTACTACTACCACCACTAACATTACTACTACTACTACCACTAACATTACTATTACTACTACCACTAACATTACTACTACTACTACCACTAACATTACTATTACTACTACCACTAACATTACTATTACTACTTCCACTAACATTACTACTACTACTACCACTAACATTACTATTACTACTACCACTAACATTACTACTACTACTACCACTAACATTACTACTACTACTACCACTAACATTACTATTACTACTACCACTAACATTACTACTACTACTACCACTAACATTACTATTACTACTACCACTAACATTGCTATTACTACTACCACTAACATTACTATTACTACTACTAGTACTAATACCACTAGCATTACTACTACTACTACCACTAACATTACTATTACTACTACCACTAACATTACTATTACTACTACTAGTACTACTACCACTAACATTACTATTACTACTACCACTAACATTACTATTACTACTACTAGTACTACTACCACTAACATTACTATTACTACTACTAGTACTACTACCACTAACATTACTACTACCACTACCACTAACATTACTGTTACTACTACCACTAGTATTACTACTACTACTACTACTACCTCTAACATTACTATTACTACTACTAGTACTACTACCACTAACATTACTACTAATACTACCACTAACATTACTATTACTACTACCACTAGTATTACTACTACTACTACTACCACTAACATTACTATTACTACTACCACTAGTATTACTACTACTACTACTACCACTAACATTACTATTGCTACTACCACTAACATTATTACTACTACTACCACTAACATTACTATTACTACTACCTCTAGTATTACTACTACTACCACTAACATTACTTTTACTACTACCACTAGTATTACTACTACTACTAGTACCACCACTAACATTACTATTACTACTACCGCTAACATTACTACTACTACTACCGCTAACATTACTATTAATACTACCACTAGTATTACTACTACTACCACCACCACTAACATTACTATTACTACTACCACTAACATTACTACTACTACTACCACTAACATTACTACTACTACTACCACTAGTATTATTACTACTACTACTACCACCAGTATTACACCTCACTTTAAGCCTATATTTACCCTCTGTATCCATGTATTGTTTATAATGGCTTAACAAAGCTTCTGGAGAGCGAAACGTTGCCACAATAAAATGTCACATTAGTTGCACTTGTGCCCTTTTACTCAAAATATTATCGGTAATTCTACCAACATTAATATAATTCTCCGTTGTTATAGATCACTAGTTGGGTTGGTAGCGCACTCACCTCACACACTGAGTGCCCATGGGTCGATCCCCTTTACGGGCAGAAACACTGCACGTGTTTCCTTAAGACATCTGATGTCCCTCTTCACCTAGCAGCAAGTAGGTACCTGGGTGTTATTCGACTGGTGTGGGTCGCATCCTGGGAACAAAGTTGCCCGAAATGCTCTACATAAACAGAGACTCTCTCAGTTTCCACACAGGAGGACACTAACAATATCCCAATAATTAATTTATTTACCGGGCCAAACGAAGATACGATATGTGATATCACAGTCACTAGTGATATGTAATATCACAGTCACTAGCGATATGTAATATCACAGTCACTAGTGATATGTAATATCACAGTCACTAGTGATATGTAATATCACAGTCACTAGTGATATGTAATATCACAGTCACTAGCGATATGTAATATCACAGTCACTAGTGATATGTAATATCACAGTCACTAGTGATATGTAATATCACAGTCACTAGTGATATGTGATATCACAGTCACTAGTGATATGTAATATCACAGTCACTAGTGATATGTAATATCACAGTCACTAGTGATATGTAATATCACAGTCACTAGCGATATGTAATATCACAGTCACTAGTGATATGTAATATCACAGTCACTAGCGATATGTAATATCACAGTCACTAGCGATATGTAATATCACAGTCACTAGTGATATGTAATATCACAGTCACTAGTGATATGTAATATCACAGTCACTTGCGATATGTAATATCACAGTCACTTGTGATATGTAATATCACAGTCACTAGTGATATGTAATATCACAGTCACTAGCGATATGTAATATCACAGTCACTTGTGATATGTAATATCACAGTCACTTGTGATATGTAATATCACAGTCACTAGTGATATGTAATATCACAGTCACTAGCGATATGTAATATCACAGTCACTAGTGATATGTAATATCACAGTCACTAGTGATATGTAATATCACAGTCACTAGCGATATGTAATATCACAGTCACTTGTGATATGTAATATCACAGTCACTAGTGATATGTAATATCACAGTCACTTGTGATATGTAATATCACAGTCACTAGCGATATGTAATATCACAGTCACTAGTGATATGTAATATCACAGTCACTAGCGATATGTAATATCACAGTCACTTGTGATATGTAATATCACAGTCACTAGCGATATGTAATATCACAGTCACTAGTGATATGTAATATCACAGTCACTAGTGGTATGTAATATCACAGTCACTAGAGATATGTAATATCACAGTCACTAGTGATATGTAATATCACAGTCACTAGTGGTATGTAATATCACAGTCACTAGTGATATGTAATATCACAGTCACTTGTGATATGTAATATCACAGTCACTAGCGATATGTAATATCACAGTCACTAGTGATATGTAATATCACAGTCACTAGTGATATGTAATATCACAGTCACTAGTGATATGTAATATCACAGTCACTAGTGATATGTAATATCACAGTCACTAGCGATATGTAATATCACAGTCACTAGTGATATGTAATATCACAGTCACTAGTGATATGTAATATCACAGTCACTAGTGGTATGTAATATCACAGTCACTAGTGGTATGTAATATCACAGTCACTAGTGATATGTAATATCACAGTCACTAGCGATATGTAATATCACAGTCACTAGTGATATGTGATATCACAGTCACTAGCGATATGTAATATCACAGTCACTAGTGATATGTAATATCACAGTCACTAGTGGTATGTAATATCACAGTCACTAGTGATATGTAATATCACAGTCACTAGTGGTATGTAATATCACAGTCACTAGTGGTATGTAATATCACAGTCACTAGTGATATGTAATATCACAGTCACTAGTGGTATGTAATATCACAGTCACTAGTGGTATGTAATATCACAGTCACTAGTGATATGTAATATCACAGTCACTAGTGGTATGTAATATCACAGTCACTAGTGATATGTAATATCACAGTCACTAGTGATATGTAATATCACAGTCACTAGTGGTATGTAATATCACAGTCACTAGAGATATGTAATATCACAGTCACTAGTGATATGTAATATCACAGTCACTAGTGGTATGTAATATCACAGTCACTAGTGATATGTAATATCACAGTCACTAGTGATATGTAATATCACAGTCACTAGTGATATGTAATATCACAGTCACTAGTGATATGTAATATCACAGTCACTAGTGATATGTAATATCACAGTCACTAGTGATATGTAATATCACAGTCACTAGTGGTATGTAATATCACAGTCACTAGAGATATGTAATATCACAGTCACTAGTGATATGTAATATCACAGTCACTAGTGGTATGTAATATCACAGTCACTAGTGATATGTAATATCACAGTCACTAGTGATATGTAATATCACAGTCACTAGTGATATGTAATATCACAGTCACTAGTGGTATGTAATATCACAGTCACTAGAGATATGTAATATCACAGTCACTAGTGATATGTAATATCACAGTCACTAGTGGTATGTAATATCACAGTCACTAGTGATATGTAATATCACAGTCACTAGTGGTATGTAATATCACAGTCACTAGTGATATGTAATATCACAGTCACTAGTGGTATGTAATATCACAGTCACTAGAGATATGTAATATCACAGTCACTAGTGATATGTAATATCACAGTCACTAGCGATATGTAATATCACAGTCACTAGCGATATGTAATATCACAGTCACTAGTGATATGTAATATCACAGTCACTAGTGGTATGTAATATCACAGTCACTAGCGATATGTAATATCACAGTCACTAGCGATATGTAATATCACAGTCACTAGTGATATGTAATATCACAGTCACTAGCGATATGTAATATCACAGTCACTAGAGATATGTAATATCACAGTCACTAGTGATATGTAATATCACAGTCACTAGCGATATGTAATATCACAGTCACTAGCGATATGTAATATCACAGTCACTAGTGATATGTAATATCACAGTCACTAGTGATATGTAATATCACAGTCACTAGTGGTATGTAATATCACAGTCACTAGTGGTATGTAATATCACAGTCACTAGTGATATGTAATATCACAGTCACTAGTGGTATGTAATATCACAGTCACTAGTGATATGTAATATCACAGTCACTAGCGACTGAAATAAAATAAATCCGCTGGCCATGATGAGCTTTTTCAATGGTTCTTAAGGAGAGTAAAATGGAACTTTGTGAACCATTGACAAATATTTTTAATATATCTCTTCAAACAGGTGTAGTGTCTGATATGTGGAAAATGGCTAATGTAATTCCTATTTTTAAAGCAGGGGACAAGTCGTTACCGTCAAATTACCTGCCAATGAGCCTGACCTTAATTATAGGCAAATTACTAGAGTCAATTATAGCTGATATTATAAGAAACCGTCTTGATAAGCACATTTGATTAATGATACTCAGCATGGATTCACGAGGGACCGTTCCTGCCTAACTAATTTACTTTCTTCAGTAAAGCTTTTGAGACTGTTGATCACGATAATGAATTCGATATTGTTTATTTGGACCTTAGCAAGGCTTTTGAAAGAGTACCGAACCTGTTAAAGATAGTGGCAGCTCATGGCATTGGCAATGGGGGGAAAGTGCTGTCATGGATCGAGTCATGGCTCACCAATAGAAAGCAGAGAGTGTGCATAAACAGGGATAAATCTGAGTAGGGATCTATAACAAGCGGCGCTCCACAGGGATCAGTTTTAGACCCATTGTTGTTTACACATTTAAATGACCTTGACGAGGGAATTACTAGTGATAGGAGCAAATTCGCTGATGACACGAAGATAAGTAGGATACTTGATTCAGACGTAGATGCCACGGAACTTTAGGAGCATTTAGACAGACTCAATTCGTGGTCAGAAAAGTGGCAGTTGCAGTTCAATGTAGATAAATGCAAAGTTCTGAAACTCGGGAATGTTCATAACCCTAGCACCTACCAGCTTAATAATGTAGAACTTAACCGTATAGAATGCTAAAAGGACTAGGGGGTTATTGTAAGCAGCAATCTTAAACCAAGACAGCAGTGCCTCAGCGTCAGTAACAAGGCAAACAGATTACTGGGATTCATATCAAGAAGTGTAAGCAACACAAGTCCAGCGGTTATATTACAGCTTTATACTTCATTAGTAAGGCTGCACCTACATTACACAGCTCAGTTCTGGTCTCCATATTATAGAATTGTTACAAATTCGTTAGAAAACGTTCAGCGACGAATGACAAAATTAATACATAGCATTAGAAATCTTCCGTCTGAAGAAAGATTGAAGACCCGTAAATTACGTGTGTAGATGAATACTTCAGAGAACCGACAAGTTGATAAATTAGACACATGTGCAACATTTGAGTATCTTTAATGAGGAAACGTTTCGCCACACAGTGGCTTCATCACTCCATACAAAGGAGAATGACGAAGAACAGGAGGAGTTTAAGGTAATCAGTCCCTCAGCCTTGAGTTAATGTGATAGTCCATCACTTACACCTCACTCTCCGCCTGTACACACTATCGTTATAACCTGTGTATGTCAGAAGTGATCAAAGTCCCAGGACAGAAATGTTTTCTAATGCATGTGTTCAAGCGTTTGCTAACATGTCTTTCTAAGCCAACATAACGGTATCTGTTACCAAGGTTCATATCGATGGTACCTGTACATGCTGGTCCCTCTATCATGGCAGAGTGTGTTACGCCACTCTTCCTTTCCTCCTGTTCTGCCGAAGTCAAAGACCCCAAGACAAAGTTTGCAACGTTGAACAATACTACTTTTGGGGGCACTACCAATACCACCAACACCAGAACTACCAATACCACCAACACCAGAACTACCAATACCACCAACACCAGAACTACCAATACCACCAACACCAGAACTACCAATACCACCAACACCAGAACTACCAATACCACCAACACCAGAACTACCAATACCACCAACACCAGAACTACCAATACCACCAACACCAGAACTACCAATACCACCAACACCAGAACTACCAATACCACCAACACCAGAACTACCAATACCACCAACACCAGAACTACCAATACCACCAACACCAGAACTACCAATACCAGTAACACCAGAACTACCAATACCAGTAACACCAGAACTACCAATACCACCAACACCAGAACTACCAATACCACCAACACCAGAACTACCAATACCACCAACACCAGAACTACCAATACCACCAACACCAGAACTACCAATACCACCAACACCAGAACTACCAATACCACCAACACCAGAACTACCAATACCACCAACACCAGAACTACCAATACCACCAACACCAGAACTACCAATACCACCAACACCAGAACTACCAATACCACCAACACCAGAACTACCAATACCACCAACACCAGAACTACCAATACCACCAACACCAGAACTACCAATACCACCAACACCAGAACTACCAATACCACCAACACCAGAACTACCAATACCACCGACACCAGAACTACCAATACCACCAACACCAGAACTACCAATACCACCAACACCAGAACTACCAATACCACCAACACCAGAACTACCAATACCACCAACACCAGAACTACCAATACCACCAACACCAGAACTACCAATACCACCAACACCAGAACTACCAATACCATCAACACCAGAACTACCAATACCACCAACACCAGAACTACCAATACCACCAACACCAGAACTACCAATACCACCAACAACAGAACTACCAATATCACCAACACCAGAACTACCAATACCACCAACACCAGAACTACCAATACCACCAACACCAGAACTACCAATACCACCAACACCAGAACTACCAATACCACCAACACCAGAACTACCAATACCACCAACACCAGAACTACCAATACCACCAACACCAGAACTACCAATACCACCAACACCAGAACTACCAATACCACCAACACCAGAACTACCAATACCACCAACACCAGAACTACCAATACCACCAACACCAGAACTACCAATACCACCAACACCAGAACTACCAATACCACCAACACCAGAACTACCAATACCACCAACACCAGAACTACCAATACCACCAACACCAGAACTACCAATACCACCAACACCAGAACTACCAATACCACCAACACCAGAACTACCAATACCACCAACACCAGAACTACCAATACCACCAACACCAGAACTACCAATACCACCAACACCAGAACTACCAATACCACCAACACCAGAACTACCAATACCACCAACACCAGAACTACCAATACCACCAACACCAGAACTACCAATACCACCAACACCAGAACTACCAATACCACCAACACCAGAACTACCAATACCACCAACACCAGAACTACCAATACCACCAACACCAGAACTACCAATACCACCAACACCAGAACTACCAATACCACCAACACCAGAACTACCAATACCACCAACACCAGAACTACCAATACCACCAACACCAGAACTACCAATACCACCAACACCAGAACTACCAATACCACCAACACCAGAACTACCAATACCACCAACACCAGAACTACCAATACCACCAACACCAGAACTACCAATACCACCAACACCAGAACTACCAATACCACCAACACCAGAACTACCAATACCACCAACACCAGAACTACCAATACCACCAACACCAGAACTACCAATACCACCAACACCAGAACTACCAATACCACCAACACCAGAACTACCAATACCACCAACACCAGAACTACCAATACCACCAACACCAGAACTACCAATACCACCAACACCAGAACTACCAATACCACCAACACCAGAACTACCAATACCACCAACACCAGAACTACCAATACCACCAACACCAGAACTACCAATACCACCAACACCAGAACTACCAATACCACCAACACCAGAACTACCAATACCACCAACACCAGAACTACCAATACCACCAACACCAGAACTACCAATACCACCAACACCAGAACTACCAATACCACCAACACCAGAACTACCAATACCACCAACACCAGAACTACCAATACCACCAACACCAGAACTACCAATACCACCAACACCAGAACTACCAATACCACCAACACCAGAACTACCAATACCACCAACACCAGAACTACCAATACCACCAACACCAGAACTACCAATACCACCAACACCAGAACTACCAATACCACCAACACCAGAACTACCAATACCACCAACACCAGAACTACCAATACCACCAACACCAGAACTACCAATACCACCAACACCAGAACTACCAATACCACCAACACCAGAACTACCAATACCAATACCACCAACACACCAGAACTACCAATACCACCAACAAGAACACCAGAACTACCAATACCACCAACACCAGAACTACCAATACCACCAACACCAGAACTACCAATACCACCAACACCAGAACTACCAATACCACCAACACCAGAACTACCAATACCACCAACACCAGAACTACCAATACCACCAACACCAGAACTACCAATACCACCAACACCAGAACTACCAATACCACCAACACCAGAACTACCAATACCACCAACACCAGAACTACCAATACCACCAACACCAGAACTACCAATACCACCAACACCAGAACTACCAATACCACCAACACCAGAACTACCAATACCACCAACACCAGAACTACCAATACCACCAACACCAGAACTACCAATACCAAAAACACCAGAACTACCAATACCACCAACACCAGAACTACCAATACCACCAACACCAGAACTACCAATACCACCAACACCAGAACTACCAATACCACCAACACCAGAACTACCAATACCACCAACACCAGAACTACCAATACCACCAACACCAGAACTACCAATACCACCAACACCAGAACTACCAATACCACCAACACCAGAACTACCAATACCACCAACACCAGAACTACCAATACCACCAACACCAGAACTACCAATACCACCAACACCAGAACTACCAATACCACCAACACCAGAACTACCAATACCACCAACACCAGAACTACCAATACCACCAACACCAGAACTACCAATACCACCAACACCAGAACTACCAATACCACCAACAACAGAACTACCAATACCAGTAACACCAACAAAAGTACCACCAACACCAGCACCACCAACACCAGCACCAACAACACCAGCACCAACAACACCAGCACCAACACCACCAGCACCAACACCACCAGCACCAACACCACCAGCACCAACACCACCAGCACCAACACCACCAGCACCAACACCACCAGCACCAACACCACCAGCACCAACAACAACAACAACACCAACAACAACAACAACAACAACAACACCAGCACCAACAACACCAGCACCAACAACACCAGCACCAACAACACCAGCACCAACAACACCAGCACCAACAACACCAGCACCAACAACACCAGCACCAACAACACCAGCACCAACAACACCAGCACCAACAACACCAGCACCAACAACACCAGCACCAACAACACCAGCACCAACAACACCAGCACCAACAACACCAGCACCAACAACACCAGCACCAACAACACCAGCACCAACAACACCAGCACCAACAACACCAGCACCAACAACACCAGCACCAACAACACCAGCACCAACAACACCAGCACCAACAACACCAGCACCAACAACACCAGCACCAACAACACCAGCATCAACAACAGCACCAGTAACACCAACAACACCAACAATAACAGCACCAACAACAACAGCACCAACAACAACCAGCACCAACAACCAGCACCAACAACAACCAGCACCAACAACAACCAGCACCAACAACCAGCACCAACAACAACCAGCACCAACAACAACCAGCACCAACAACAACACCAGCACCAACAACACCAGCACCAACAACAACACCAGCACCAACACCAGCACCAGCAGCACCAGCAACACCAGCACCAACAACACCAGCACCAACACACCAGCACCAACAACACCAGCACCAACAACACACCAGCACCAACAACACACCAGCACCAACAACACACCAGCACCAACAACACCAGCACCAACAACACCAACAACAACACCAGCACCAACAACAACACCAGGACAACAACACCAGCACCAACAACAACACCAGCACCATCAACAACACCAACAACAACACCATCACCAACAACACCAGCACCAACAACAACACCAGCACCAACAACAACACCAGCACCAACAACAACAACAACACCAGCACCAACAACAACACCAGCACCAACAACAACACCAGCACCAACAACAACACCAGCACCAACAACACCAGCACCAACAACAACACCAGCACCAACAACAACAGCACCATCAACACACAGCACCAACACACCAGCACACAGCACCAACAACACACCAGCACCAACAACCACCAGCACCAACAACAACCACCAGCACCAACAACAACCACCAGCACCAACAACAACCACCAGCACCAACAGCACAACAACAGCACCAACACCACAACAACACCAGCACCAACAACACCAGCACCAACAACACCAGCAACAACAACACCAGCACCAACAACAACAACAGCACCAACAACAACACAAGCACCAACAACAACACCAGCACCAACAACAACACCAGCACCAACAACAACAACAGCACCAACAACAACACCAGCACCAACAACAACACCAGCACCAACAACAACACCAACACCAACAACAACACCAACAACAACACTAACACCACCAACAACACCAGCACCAACAACAACACCAGCACCAATAACAACACCAGGAAAAGCACCAACAACAACACCAGCACCAACAACAACACCAACACCAACAACAACACAGCACCAACAACACACAGCACCAACAACACCAAAAACAACAACACCAACACCAACAACAAGCACCAACAACACCAGCACAACAACCACCACCAACAACAACACAGCACCAACAACAACCAGCACCAACAACGACAAACAACCAGCACCAACAACCACCAGCACCAACAACAACCACCAGCACCAACAACAACCACCAGCACCAACAACAACCACCAGCACCAACAACACACAGCACCAACAACAACAGCACCAACAACAACACCAGCACCAACAACACCACACAACAGCAACAACAACAACACCAACAACACAACAACAACACCAGCACCAACAACACCACCACCAACAACAACACCACCACCAACAACACCAGCACCAACAACACCAGCACCAACAACACCAGCACCAACAACAACACCAGCACCATCAACAACACCAACAACAACACCAACCACAACACCAGCACCAACAACAACAAACAACCAGCACCAACAACAACCACCAGCACCAACAACAACAACCAGCACCAACAACAACCAGCACCAACAACAACAACCAGCACCAACAACAACAACCAGCACCAACAACCAGCACCAACAACAACCAGCACCAACAACAACCAGCACCAACAACAACCAGCACCAACAACAACCAGCACCAATAACAACAAACAACCAGCACCAACAACAACCACCAGCACCAACAACAACCAGCACCAACAACAACCAGCACCAACAACACCAGCACCAACAACAACACAGCACCAACAACAACACCAGCACCAACAACCACACCAGCACCACAAACAACACCAGCACCAACAACAACACAGCACCAACAACAACACCAGCAACAACAACAACAACCACCAGCACCAACAACAACCACCAGCACCAACAACAACCACCAGCACCAACAACCACCAACAACAACAACAGCACCAACAACACCAGCACCAACAACAACCACCACCACCAACAACAACCAGCACCAACAACAACCAGCACCAACAACAACCAGCACCAACAGCAACACCAACAAACACCAACAACACACCAACAACAACACACAACAGCACAAACACCAACAACAACACACAACAGCACAAACACCAACAACAACACACAACAGCACAAACACCAACAACAACACACAACAGCACAAACACCAACAACACACAACAGCACAAACACCAACAACACACACACAACAGCACAAACACCAACAACAACCAGCACCAACAACAACCAGCACCAACAACAACCACCAGCACCAACAACAACCAGCACCAACAACAACCAGCACCAACAACAACAAACAACCAGCACCAACAACCACCACCACCACTAACAATAACAACCACCAACAACAACACCATAAACAACAACAACAGCACCAACAACATCACCAACAACAACACCAGCACCAACAACAACACCAGCACCAACAACAACAACACCAACAACAACACCATAAACAACAACAACACCATAAACAACAACAACAGCACCAACAACAACACCAACAACAACACCAGCACCAACAACAACACCAGCACCAACAACAACACCAACAACAACACCAGCACCAACAACAACAGCACCAACAACAACAACAGCACCAACAACAACACCAACAACAACACCAGCACCAACAACACCAACACCACCAACATCACCAGCACAACACCAACAACAACACCAACACAACAGCACCAACAACACCAGCACCAACAACAACAGCACCAACAACAACACCAGCACCAACAACAACAAAACCACCAACAACAACACCAGCACCAACAACAACACCAGCACCAACAACAACAACAGCACCAACAACAACACAAGCACCAACAACACCAGCACCAACAACAACACCAGCACCAACAACAACACCAGCACCAACAACAACACCAGCACCAACAACAACACCAGCACCAACAACAACAACAGCACCAACAACAACACCAGCACCAACAACAACACCAGCACCAACAACAACACCAGCACCAACAACAACACCAGCACCAACAACAACACCAGCACCAACAACAACACCAGCACCAACAACAACACCAGCACCAACAACAACACCAGCACCAACAACAACAACACCAGCACCAACAACAACACCAACAACAACACCAGCACCAACAACAACACCAGCACCAACAACAACACCAGCACCAACAACAACACCAGCACCAACAACAACACCAACAACAACACCAGCACCAACAACAACACCAGCACCAACAACAACACCAGCACCAACAACAACACCAGCACCAACAACAACACCAGCACCAACAACAACACCAGCACCAACAACAACACCAACAACAACACCAGCACCAACAACAACACCAGCACCAACAACAACACCAGCACCAACAACAACACCAACAACAACACCAGCACCAACAACAACACCAGCACCAACAACAACACCAGCACCAACAACAACACCAACAACAACAGCACCAACAACAACACCAGCACCAACAACAACACCAGCACCAACAACAACACCAACACCAACAACAACACCAGCACCAACAACAACACCAACACCAACAACAACACCAGCACCAACAACAACACTAACACCAACAACAACACCAGCACCAACAACAACACCAACAACAACACCAGCACCAACAACAACACCAGCACCAACAACAACAACAGCATCATCAACAACACCAACAACAACACCAGCACCAACAACAACAACAGCATCATCAACAACACCAGCACCAACAACAACACCAGCACCAACAACAACACCAGCACCAACAACAACAACACCAACAACAACACCATAAACAACAACAACACCATAAACAACAACAACAGCACCAACAACAACACCAACAACAACACCAGCACCACCAACAACAACACCAACAACAACACAATAAACAACAACAACACCATAAACAACAACAACAACAGCAACAACACCAACAACAACACCAGCACCAACAACACCAGCACCAACAACAACACCAGCACCAACAACAACAACAACACCAACAACAACAGCACCAACAACAACACAACACCAGCACCAACAACACCACCAACACCAACAACACCAGCACCAACAACAACCAGCACCAACAACACCAACAATAACAGCACCAACAACAACAGCACCAACAACAACAACAACAACAAGACCAGCAGCAACAACAACACCAACAACAGCACCAACAACACCAGCACCAACAACACCAACACCAACAACACCAGCACCAACAACACCAACACCAACAACACCAGCACCAACAACACCAGCACCAACAACACCAGCACCAACAACAACACAAGCACCAACAACAACACCAGCACCAACAACAACAACAGCACCAACAACAACACCAGCACCAACAACACCAGCACCAACAACAACACCAGCACCAACAACAACAGCACCAACAACACCAGCACCAACAACACCAGCACCAACAACACCAGCACCAACAACACCAGCACCAACAACACCAGCACCAACAACACCAGCACCAACAACACCAGCACCAACAACACCAGCACCAACAACACCAGCACCAACAACACACAGCACCAACAACACCACACACCAACAACAACACCACCACCAACAACAACACCAGCACCAACAACAACACAAGCACCAACAACAACAGCACCAACAACAACACAGCACCAACAACAACACAGCACCAACAACACACAGCACCAACAACACCAGCACCACCAACAACACCAGCACCAACAACACACAGCACCAACAACACACAGCACCAACAACACCAGCACCAACAACAACCAGCACCAACAACAACCAGCACCAACAACAACAAACAACCAGCACCAACAACACCACTACCAACACCACCACCAACACCACCACCAACACCACCACCAACACCAACACCAACACCAACAACACCAGCACCAACAACACCAGCACCAACAACACCAGCACCAACAACACCAACACCAACAACACCAGCACCAACAACACCAGCACCAACAACACCAGCACCAACAACACCAGCACCAACAACACCAGCACCAACAACACCAACACCAACAACACCAGCACCAACAACACCAGCACCAACAACACCAGCACCAACAACACCAACACCAACAACACCAACACCAACAACACCAGCACCAACAACACCAACACCAACAACACCAGCACCAACAACACCAGCACCAACAACACCAACACCAACAACACCAGCACCAACAACATCAACAACACCAGC
The DNA here is from genome assembly GCF_038502225.1 of Cherax quadricarinatus. Classification (NCBI taxonomy): domain Eukaryota; kingdom Metazoa; phylum Arthropoda; class Malacostraca; order Decapoda; family Parastacidae; genus Cherax; species Cherax quadricarinatus. The sequence goes on along the minus strand of NC_091293.1, from coordinate 37,607,888 downwards.
ACCAACAACACCAGCACCAACAACACCAGCACCAACAACACCAGCACCAACAACACCAGCACCAACAACACCAACATCAACAACACCAGCACCAACAACTCCAGCACCAACAACACCAGCACCAACAACACTAGCACCAACAACACCAGCACCAACAACACCAGCACCAACAACACCAGCACCAACAACACTAGCACCAACAACAACACAGCACCAACAACACCAGCACCAACAACACCAGCACCAACAACAACACCAGCACCAACAACACACCAGCACCAACAACACCAACACACAACAACACCAGCACCAACAACACCACCAACACAACAACACCACACAACAACACCAGCCAACAACACCAGCACCAACAACACCAGCACCAACAACACACAGCACCAACAACAACAGCACCAACAACAACAGCAGCACCAACAACAACAGCAGCACCAACAACACCAGCACCAACAACACCAGCACCAACAACAACCAGCACCAACAACAACCAGCACCAACAACAACCAGCACCAACAACAACCAGCACCAACAACAACCAGCACCAACAACAACAAACAACCAGCACCAACAACAACCACCAGCACCAACAACAACCAGCACCAACAACAACCAGCACCAACAACAACCAGCACCAACAACAACCAGCACCAACAACAACCAGCACCAACAACAACCAGCACCAACAACAACCAGCACCAACAACAACAAACAACCAGCACCAACAACAACCACCAGCGCCAACAACACCAACACCAACAACACCAACACCAACAACACCAGCACCAACAACACCAACAACAACAACACCAGCACCAACAACACCAGCACCAACAACAACACCAGGACAAGCACCAACAACAACACCAGCACCAACAACAACACCAACAACAACACCAGCACCAACAACAACACCAACAACAACACCAGCACCAACAACAACACCAACAACAACACCAGCACCAACAACAACACCAACAACAACACCAGCACCAACAACAACACCAGCACCAACAACAACACCAACACCAACAACAACACCAGCACCAACAACAACACCAGCACCAACAACAACACCAACAACCAGCAGTAACAACAACAACAACACCAGCACCAACAACAACACCACACAACAACAACACCATAACCAACAACAACACCAGCACCAACAACAACAGCACCAACAACAACACCAACAACAACACCAGCACCAACAACAACACCAGCACCAACAACAACAACACCAACAACAACACCATAAACAACAACAACACCATAAACAACAACAACAGCACCAACAACAACACCAACAACAACACCAGCACCACCAACAACAACACCACCGACAACAGCACCAACAACAACAACACCAACAACAGCACCACCAACAAGAACACCCCACCAACAACAACACAGCACCAACAACACCAGCACCAACAACACCACAACAACACCAACACCAACAACAACAACACCAACAACACCAGCACCAACAACACACAACAACAACAACACCAGCACCAACAACACCAGCACCAACAACACAACACCAACAACACCAGCACCAACAACAACACAGCACCAACAACACCAACACCACCACCAACACGAACAACAACACTAACACCATCACCACGAGCAACAACAACACCAACAACAACACCAGCACCACCAACAACAACACCAACAACAACACAATAAACAACAACAACACCATAAACAACAACAACAACAGCAACAACAACACCAACAACAACACCAGCACCAACAACAACACCAGCACCAACAACAACACCAACAACAACACCAGCACCAACAACAACACCAACAACAACACCAGCACCAACAACACCAGCACCAACAACAACACCATCACCAACAACAACACCAACAACAACACCAGCACCAACAACAACAGCACCAACAACAACACCAGCACCAACAACAACACCAACAACAACACCAGCACCAACAACAACACCAACAACAACACCAACACCACCAACAACACCAACACCAACAACAACACCAACAACAACACCAACACCAACAACACCAACACCAACAACAACACCAACAACAACACCAACACCAACAACAACAACACCAACAACACCAACACCAACAACAACACCAACACCAACAACACCAACACCAACAACAACACCAACACCAACAACACCAACAACACCAACACCAACAACACCAACACCAACAACACCAACACCAACAACACCAACACCAACAACACCAACAACACCAACACCAACACCAACAACACCAACACCAACAACACCAACACCAACAACACCAACACCAACAACACCAGCACCAACAACACCAGCACCAACAACACCAACACCAACAACACCAGGACCAACAACACCAGCACCAACAACACTAGCACCAACAACACCAGCACCAACAACACCAACACCAACAACACCAACACCAACAACACCAGCACCAACAACACACCACACCAACAACACCATCACCAACAACACCAACACCAACAACACCAACACCAACAACACCAGCACCAAACAACAACAACAACAACACCAACACCAACAACACCAACACAAACACCAACACCAGCAACACCAACACCAACACCAACAACAACAACACCAACAACACCAACACCAACACCAACACCAACAACACCAACACCAACAACAACACCAACACCAACAACACCAACACCAACAACAACACCAACACCAACAACACCAACACCAACAACACCAACACTATCAACACCAACAACACCAACACTATCAACAACAACAACACCAACACTATCAACAACAACAACAGCACCAACAACACCAACACCAACAACAACACCAGTACCAACACCAACAACACCAGCACCAACAACACCAGCACCAACAACACTAACACCAACACCAACACCAACAACACCAGCACCAACAACACCAACACCAACAACGCCAACACCAACAACACCAACACCAACAACACCAACACCAACAACACCAACACCAACAACACCAGCACCAAGAACACCAACACCAACAACACCAGCACCAACAACACCAGCACCAACAACACCAGCACCAACAACACCAACACCAACAACACCAACACCAACAACACCAACACCAACAACACCAGCACCAACAACACCAACACCAACAACACCAGCACCAACAACACCAACACCAACAACACCAGCACCAACAACACCAACACCAACAACACCAACACCAACAACACCAACACCAACAACACTAGCACCAACAACACCAGCACCAACAACACCAGCACCAACAACACCAACACCAACAACACCAGCACCAACAACACCAACACCAACACCAACAACACCAACACCAACAACACTAGCACCAACAACACCAGCATCAACAACAGCACCAGTAACACCAACAACACCAACAATAACAGCACCAACAACAACAGCACCAACAACAACAACAACAACAAGACCAGCAGCAACAACAACACCAACAACAGCACCAACAACACCAGCACCAACAACAACAACAACAACAACAACAACAACAGCACCAACAACAATAGCACCAACAACAACAACTGTCAAATTCCTGTCACACACAGTGTGTCTGTCAAGTACCTATCTCACACATAGGATGACTGTCAAATTTTTTTCACACACAGGGTGACTGTCAAGTAACTGTTTCACACATAGGGTGGCTGTCAAATATCTGTCATACACAGGGTGACTGTCAAGTACCTGTCACAAACTGGGTTACTATCAAATTCCTGTCACACACAGGCTAACTGACAAATTTCTGTCACACACAGGGTGACTGTCAAATACCTGTCATACACATTTTAACTGTCAGGTGCCTGTCACACACTGGCTGACTGTCAAGTACCTCTCACACACTGGGTGACTGTCAAGTATCTGTCACACGCAGGATGACTATCAAGTACCTGTCACACACAGATTGTCTGTCGAGCACCTGTTACACACTGGGTGACAGTCAAGTACCTGTCACTTACAGGGTGACTGTAAAGTAACTGTCACACACAGGTTGACTGTCGAGCACCTGTCACACACAAGGTTACTGTCAAGTACCTGTCAAACACAGGGTGACTCTCAAGTACCTGTCACACAGAGGGTGACTCTCAAGTACCTGTCATACAGAGGGTGACTCTCAAGTACCTGTCACACACACGGTGACTGTCAAGTACCTGTCACACACAGGTTGACTGTCAAATACCTGTCACACACAGGGTGACTGGCAAGTACCTGTCATACACAGAGTGACTGTCAAGTACCTGTCACACACAGGGTGACTGTCAAGTACCTGTCATACACAGAGTGACTGTCAAGTACCTGTCACACACAGGGTGACTGTCAAGTACCTGTCATACACAGAGTGACTGTCAAATACCTGTCACACACAGGGTGACCGTCAAGTACCTCTCACACACAGATGACTGTCACACACAGGGTGACTGTCATACACAGGGTGACTGTCACACATAGGTATCTGTCACGCACAGGGCGACTGCCACACACAGGGTGACTGTCACACACAGGGTGACTGTCACACACAGGGTGACTGTCACACACAGGGTGACTGTCACACACAGGGTGACTGTCACACACAGGGTGGCTGTCACACACAGGGTGACTGTCACACACAGGGTGACTGTCACACACAGGGTGACTGTCACACACAGGGTGACTGTCACACACAGGGTGGCTGTCACACACAGGGTGACTGTCACACACAGGGTGACTGTCACACACAGGGTGACTGTCACACACAGGGTGACTGTCACACACAGGGTGACTGTCACACACAGGGTGACTGTCACACACAGGGTGACTGTCACACACAGGGTGACTGTCACACACAGGGTGGCTGTCACACACAGGGTGACCGTCACACACAGGGTGGCTGTCACACACAGGGTGACTGTCACACACAGGGTGACTGTCACACACAGGGTGACTGTCACACACAGGGTGGCTGTCACACACAGGGTGACTGTCACACACAGGGTGACTGTCACACACAGGGTGACTGTCACACACAGGGTGGCTGTCACACACAGGGTGGCTGTCACACACAGGGTGACTGTCACACACAGGGTGACTGTCACACACAGGGTGACTGTCACACACAGGGTGACTGTCACACACAGGGTGGCTGTCACACACAGGGTGACTGTCACACACAGGGTGACTGTCACACACAGGGTGACTGTCACACACAGGGTGACTGTCACACACAGGGTGACTGTCACACACAGGGTGACTGTCACACACAGGGTGGCTGTCACACACAGGGTGACTGTCACACACAGGGTGGCTGTCACACACAGGGTGACTGTCACACACAGGGTGACTGTCACACACAGGGTGACTGTCACACACAGGGTGGCTGTCACACACAGGGTGACTGTCACACACAGGGTGACTGTCACACACAGGGTGACTGTCACACACAGGGTGACTGTCACACACAGGGTGACTGTCACACACAGGGTGACTGTCACACACAGGGTGACTGTCACACACAGGGTGACTGTCACACACAGGGTGACTGTCACACACAGGGTGACTGTCACACACAGGGTGACTGTCACACACAGGGTGACTGTCACACACAGGGTGACTGTCACACACAGGGTGACTGTCACACACAGGGTGACTGTCACACACAGGGTGACTGTCACACACAGGGTGGCTGTCCTAACTGATCATGCTGGCTACTAACTTCCACTAACTTCGTCACTTTAACTTCAGTGAATCACATTACGCTCGACTGTAATGACCAGGATTATGAAGCTAAGGGCTAGATCCTCCATCCTGCCCAGTGCTGACTCCTCCATCCTTCCCAGTGCTAGATCCTCCATCCTTCCCAGTGCTAGATCCTCCATCCTTCCCAGTGCTAGATCCTCCATCCTTCCCAGTGCTAGATCCTCCATCCTTCCCAGTGCTAGATCCTCCATCCTTCCCAGTGCTAGATCCTCCATCCTGCCCAGTGCTAGATCCTCCATCCTTCCCAGTGCTGGTTCCTCCATCCTTCCCAGTGCTAGATCCTCCATCCTTCCCAGTGCTAGATCCTCCATCCTTCCCAGTGCTAGATCCTCCATCCTTCCCAGTGCTAGATCCTCCATCCTTCCCAGTGCTAGATCCTCCATCCTTCCCAGTGCTAGATCCTCCATCCTTCCCAGTGCTAGATCCTCCATCCTTCCCAGTGCTAGATCCTCCATCCTTCCCAGTGCTAGATCCTCCATCCTTCCCAGTGCTAGATCCTCCATCCTTCCCAGTGCTAGATCCTCCATCCTTCCCAGTGCTAGATCCTCCATCCTTCCCAGTGCTAGATCCTCCATCCTGCCCAGTGCTAGATCCTCCATCCTTCCCAGTGCTGGTTCCTCCATCCTTCCCAGTGCTAGATCCTCCATCCTTCCCAGTGCTGGTTCCTCCATCCTTCCCAGTGCTAGATCCTCCATCCTGCCCAGTGCTGGCTCCTCCATCCTGCCCAGTGCTGGCTCCTCCATCCTGCCCAGTGCTGACTCCTCCATCCTGCCCAGTGCTAGATCCTCCATCCTTCCCAGTGCTAGATCCTCCATCCTGCCCAGTGCTGGCTCCTCCATCCTGCCCAGTGCTGACTCCTCCATCCTGCCCAGTGCTGGCTCCTCCATCCTGCCCAGTGCTGGTTCCTCCATCCTGCCCAGTGCTGACTCCTCCATCCTTCCCAGTGCTGACTCCTCCATCCTGCCCAGTGCTGACTCCTCCATCCTGCCCAGTGCTGGCTCCTCCATCCTTCCCAGTGCTAGATCCTCCATCCTTCCCAGTGCTGGCTCCTCCATCCTTCCCAGTGCTGGCTCCTCCATCCTTCCCAGTGCTGGCTCCTCCATCCTTCCCAGTGCTGGCTCCTCCATCCTTCCCAGTGCTGGCTCCTCCATCCTTCCCAGTGCTGGCTCCTCCATCCTTCCCAGTGCTGGCTCCTCCATCCTTCCCAGTGCTGGCTCCTCCATCCTTCCCAGTGCTGGCTCCTCCATCCTTCCCAGTGCTGGCTCCTCCATCCTTCCCAGTGCTGGCTCCTCCATCCTTCCCAGTGCTGGCTCCTCCATCCTTCCCAGTGCTAGATCCTCCATCCTGCCCAGTGCTGACTCCTCCATCCTGCCCAGTGCTGACTCCTCCATCCTGCCCAGTGCTGGCTCCTCCATCCTGCCCAGTGCTGGCTCCTCCATCCTGCCCAGTGCTGGCTCCTCCATCCTTCCCAGTGCTTGATCCTCCATCCTTCCCAGTGCTGGCTCCTCCATCCTTCCCAGTGCTGGCTCCTCCATCCTTCCCAGTGCTAGATCCTCCATCCTTCCCAGTGCTGGCTCCTCCATCCTTCCCAGTGCTGGCTCCTCCATCCTTCCCAGTGCTAGATCCTCCATCCTGCCCAGTGCTGGTTCCTCCATTCTGCCCAGTGCTGGCTACTTCATCCTGCCCAGTGCTGGCTCCTCCATCCTGCCCAGTGCTGGCTCCTCCATCCTTCCCAGTGCTGGTTCCTCCATCCTGCCCAGTGGTAGATCCTCCATCCTTCCCAGTGCTGGCTCCTCCATCCTTCCCAGTGCTGGCTCCTCCATCCTTCCCAGTGCTGGCTCCTCCATCCTTCCCAGTGCTGGTTCCTCCATCCTGCCCAGTGCTGGCTACTTCATCCTGCCCAGTGCTGGCTCCTCCATCCTTCCCAGTGCTGGTTCCTCCATCCTGCCCAGTGCTGGCTACTTCATCCTGCCCAGTGCTGGCTCCTCCATCCTTCCCAGTGCTGGCTCCTCCATCCTTCCCAGTGCTGGTTCCTCCATCCTGCCCAGTGCTGGCTACTTCATCCTGCCCAGTGCTGGCTCCTCCATCCTGCCCAGTGCTGGCTCCTCCATCCTGCCCAGTGCTGGCTCCTCCATCCTTCCCAGTGCTGGCTCCACCATCCTTCCCAGTGCTGGCTCCTCCATCCTTCCCAGTGCTGGCTCCTCCATCCTTCCCAGTGCTGGCTCCTCCATCCTTCCCAGTGCTGGTTCCTCCATCCTGCCCAGTGCTGGTTCCTCCATCCTGCCCAGTGCTGGTTCCTCCATCCTGCCCAGTGCTGGCTCCTCCATCCTGCCCAGTGCTGGTTCCTCCATCCTGCCCAGTGCTGGCTCCTCCATCCTTCCCAGTGCTGGCTCCTCCATCCTGCCCAGTGCTGGTTCCACCATCCTTCCCAGTGCTGGTTCCTCCATCCTGCCCAGTGCTGGCTCCTCCATCCTGCCCAGTGCTGGCTTTTCCATCCTGCCCAGTGCTGGTTCCTCCATCCTTCCCAGTGCTGGCTCCTCCATCCTTCCCAGTGCTGGCTCCTCCATCCTGCCCAGTGCTGGTTCCTCCATCCTGCCCAGTGCTGGCTCCTCCATCCTTCCCAGTGCTGGCTCCTCCATCCTTCCCAGTGCTGGCTCCTCCATCCTTCCCAGTGCTGGCTCCTCCATCCTGCCCAGTGCTGGCTCCTCCATCCTGCCCAGTGCTGGTTCCTCCATCCTTCCCAGTGCTGGCTCCTCCATCCTTCCCAGTGCTGGCTCCTCCATCCTGCCCAGTGCTGGTTCCTCCATCCTGCCCAGTGCTGGTTCCTCCATCCTTCCCAGTGCTGGCTCCTCCATCCTTCCCAGTGCTGGCTCCTCCATCCTTCCCAGTGCTGGTTCCTCCATCCTGCCCAGTGCTGGTTCCTCCATCCTGCCCAGTGCTGGCTCCTCCATCCTTCCCAGTGCTGGTTCCTCCATCCTGCCCAGTGCTGGTTCCTCCATCCTTCCCAGTGCTGGTTCCTCCATCCTTCCCAGTGCTGGTTCCTCCATCCTGCCCAGTGCTGGTTCCTCCATCCTTCCCAGTGCTGGTTCCTCCATCCTTCCCAGTGCTGGTTCCTCCATCCTGCCCAGTGCTGGTTCCTCCATCCTTCCCAGTGCTGGTTCCTCCATCCTGCCCAGTGCTGGTTCCTCCATCCTTCCCAGTGCTGGTTCCTCCATCCTTCCCAGTGCTGGTTCCTCCATCCTGCCCAGTGCTGGTTCCTCCATCCTTCCCAGTGCTGGTTCCTCCATCCTGCCCAGTGCTGGTTCCTCCATCCTTCCCAGTGCTGGTTCCTCCATCCTGCCCAGTGCTGGTTCCTCCATCCTGCCCAGTGCTGGCTCCTCCATCCTTCCCAGTGCTGGTTCCTCCATCCTGCCCAGTGCTGGTTCCTCCATCCTGCCCAGTGCTGGCTCCTCCATCCTTCCCAGTGCTGGTTCCTCCATCCTGCCCAGTGCTGGCTCCTCCATCCTGCCCAGTGCTGGCTCCTCCATCCTTCCCAGTGCTGGTTCCTCCATCCTGCCCAGTGCTGGTTCCTCCATCCTGCCCAGTGCTGGCTCCTCCATCCTTCCCAGTGCTGGTTCCTCCATCCTGCCCAGTGCTGGCTCCTCCATCCTTCCCAGTGCTGGCTCCTCCATCCTTCCCAGTGCTGGTTCCTCCATCCTGCCCAGTGCTGGCTCCTCCATCCTGCCCAGTGCTGGCTCCTCCATCCTTCCCAGTGCTGGCTCCTCCATCCTTCCCAGTGCTGGTTCCTCCATCCTGCCCAGTGCTGGCTCCTCCATCCTTCCCAGTGCTGGTTCCTCCATCCTGCCCAGTGCTGGCTCCTTCATCCTGCCCAGTGCTAGATCCTCCATCCTGCCCAGTGCTAGATCCTCCATCCTTCCCAGTGCTGGTTCCTCCATCCTGCCCAGTGCTGGCTCCTTCATCCTGCCCAGTGCTAGATCCTCCATCCTGCCCAGTGCTGGCTCCTTCATCCTGCCCAGTGCTGGTTCCTCCATCCTGCCCAGTGCTGGCTCCTTCATCCTGCCCAGTGCTAGATCCTCCATCCTGCCCAGTGCTGGCTCCTTCATCCTGCCCAGTGCTAGATCCTCCATCCTGCCCAGTGCTGGCTCCTTCATCCTGCCCAGTGCTAGATCCTCCATCCTTCCCAGTGCTGGCTCCTCCATCCTTCCCAGTGCTGGCTCCTCCATCCTGCCCAGTGCTGGCTCCTCCATCCTTCCCAGTGCTGGCTCCTCCATCCTTCCCAGTGCTGGCTTCTCCATCCTTCCCAGTGCTGGCTCCTCCATCCTGCCCAGTGCTGGCTTCTCCAACCTTCCCAGTGCTGGCTTCTCCATCCTTCCCAGTGCTGGCTCCTCCATCCTGCCCAGTGCTGGCTTCTCCAACCTTCCCAGTGCTGGTTCCTCCATCCTTCCCAGTGCTGGCTCCTCCATCCTTCCCAGTGCTGGCTTCTCCAACCTTCCCAGTGCTGGTTCCTCCATCCTGCCCAGTGCTGGCTCCTCCATCCTGCCCAGTGCTGGCTCCTCCATCCTGCCCAGTGCTGGTTCCTCCATCCTTCCCAGTGCTGGCTTCTCCAACCTTCCCAGTGCTGGCTCCTCCATCCTGCCCAGTGCTGGTTCCTCCATCCTGCCCAGTGCTGGCTCCTCCATCCTGCCCAGTGCTGGCTCCTCCATCCTGCCCAGTGCTGGCTCCTCCATCCTTCCCAGTGCTGGCTCCTCCATCCTGCCCAGTGCTGGTTCCTCCATCCTGCCCAGTGCTGGCTCCTCCATCCTGCCCAGTGCTGGCTCCTCCATCCTGCCCAGTGCTGGCTTCTCCAACCTTCCCAGTGCTGGCTCCTCCATCCTGCCCAGTGCTGGTTCCTCCATCCTGCCCAGTGCTGGCTCCTCCATCCTGCCCAGTGCTGGCTCCTCCATCCTGCCCAGTGCTGGTTCCTCCATCCTTCCCAGTGCTGGCTCCTCCATCCTGCCCAGTGCTGGTTCCTCCATCCTTCCCAGTGCTGGCTCCTCCATCCTGCCCAGTGCTGGTTCCTCCATCCTTCCCAGTGCTGGCTCCTCCATCCTGCCCAGTGCTGGTTCCTCCATCCTTCCCAGTGCTGGCTCCTCCATCCTTCCCAGTGCTGGCTTCTCCAACCTTCCCAGTGCTGGCTCCTCCATCCTTCCCAGTGCTGGCTCCTCCATCCTTCCCAGTGCTGGCTCCTCCATCCTGCCCAGTGCTGGCTTCTCCAACCTTCCCAGTGCTGGTTCCTCCATCCTGCCCAGTGCTGGCTCCTCCATCCTTCCCAGTGCTGGCTCCTCCATCCTTCCCAGTGCTGGCTCCTCCATCCTTCCCAGTGCTGGCTCCTCCATCCTTCCCAGTGCTGGCTCCTCCATCCTTCCCAGTGCTGGCTCCTCCATCCTGCCCAGTGCTGGCTCCTCCATCCTTCCCAGTGCTGGCTCCTCCATCCTGCCCAGTGCTGGTTCCTCCATCCTTCCCAGTGCTGGCTCCTCCATCCTGCCCAGTGCTGGTTCCTCCATCCTGCCCAGTGCTGGCTCCTCCATCCTGCCCAGTGCTGGCTTCTCCAACCTTCCCAGTGCTGGCTCCTCCATCCTTCCCAGTGCTGGTTCCTCCATCCTTCCCAGTGCTGGCTCCTCCATCCTGCCCAGTGCTGGCTTCTCCAACCTTCCCAGTGCTGGCTCCTCCATCCTGCCCAGTGCTGGTTCCTCCATCCTTCCCAGTGCTGGCTCCTCCATCCTGCCCAGTGCTGGTTCCTCCATCCTTCCCAGTGCTGGCTCCTCCATCCTGCCCAGTGCTGGTTCCTCCATCCTTCCCAGTGCTGGCTCCTCCATCCTTCCCAGTGCTGGTTCCTCCATCCTTCCCAGTGCTGGCTTCTCCAACCTTCCCAGTGCTGGCTTCTCCAACCTTCCCAGTGCTGGCTCCTCCATCCTGCCCAGTGCTGGTTCCTCCATCCTTCCCAGTGCTGGCTCCTCCATCCTGCCCAGTGCTGGTTCCTCCATCCTTCCCAGTGCTGGCTCCTCCATCCTGCCCAGTGCTGGCTCCTCCATCCTGCCCAGTGCTGGCTTCTCCAACCTTCCCAGTGCTGGCTCCTCCATCCTTCCCAGTGCTGGTTCCTCCATCCTTCCCAGTGCTGGCTCCTCCATCCTGCCCAGTGCTGGCTTCTCCAACCTTCCCAGTGCTGGCTCCTCCATCCTGCCCAGTGCTGGTTCCTCCATCCTTCCCAGTGCTGGCTCCTCCATCCTGCCCAGTGCTGGTTCCTCCATCCTTCCCAGTGCTGGCTCCTCCATCCTGCCCAGTGCTGGTTCCTCCATCCTTCCCAGTGCTGGCTCCTCCATCCTGCCCAGTGCTGGTTCCTCCATCCTTCCCAGTGCTGGCTTCTCCAACCTTCCCAGTGCTGGCTCCTCCATCCTTCCCAGTGCTGGCTCCTCCATCCTTCCCAGTGCTGGCTCCTCCATCCTGCCCAGTGCTGGCTCCTCCATCCTTCCCAGTGCTGGCTCCTCCATCCTTCCCAGTGCTGGCTCCTCCATCCTTCCCAGTGCTGGTTCCTCCATCCTGCCCAGTGCTGGCTTCTCCAACCTTCCCAGTGCTGGTTCCTCCATCCTGCCCAGTGCTGGCTCCTCCAACCTTCCCAGTGCTGGCTCCTCCATCCTTCCCAGTGCTGGTTCCTCCATCCTGCCCAGTGCTGGCTTCTCCAACCTTCCCAGTGCTGGCTCCTCCATCCTGCCCAGTGCTGGTTCCTCCATCCTTCCCAGTGCTGGCTCCTCCATCCTGCCCAGTGCTGGTTCCTCCATCCTTCCCAGTGCTGGCTCCTCCATCCTGCCCAGTGCTGGTTCCTCCATCCTTCCCAGTGCTGGCTCCTCCATCCTTCCCAGTGCTGGCTCCTCCATCCTGCCCAGTGCTGGCTTCTCCAACCTTCCCAGTGCTGGTTCCTCCATCCTTCCCAGTGCTGGCTCCTCCATCCTTCCCAGTGCTGGCTCCTCCATCCTGCCCAGTGCTGGCTTCTCCAACCTTCCCAGTGCTGGCTCCTCCATCCTTCCCAGTGCTGGCTCCTCCATCCTTCCCAGTGCTGGCTCCTCCAACCTTCCCAGTGCTGGCTCCTCCATCCTTCCCAGTGCTGGCTCCTCCATCCTTCCCAGTGCTGGCTCCTCCATCCTGCCCAGTGCTGGCTCCTCCATCCTTCCCAGTGCTGGCTCCTCCATCCTTCCCAGTGCTGGCTCCTCCATCCTGCCCAGTGCTGGCTCCTCCATCCTTCCCAGTGCTGGCTCCTCCATCCTTCCCAGTGCTGGTTCCTCCATCCTGCCCAGTGCTGGCTTCTCCAACCTTCCCAGTGCTGGTTCCTCCATCCTGCCCAGTGCTGGCTCCTCCAACCTTCCCAGTGCTGGCTCCTCCATCCTTCCCAGTGCTGGTTCCTCCATCCTGCCCAGTGCTGGCTCCTCCATCCTGCCCAGTGCTGGCTTCTCCAACCTTCCCAGTGCTGGCTCCTCCATCCTTCCCAGTGCTGGCTCCTCCATCCTTCCCAGTGCTGGCTCCTCCAACCTTCCCAGTGCTGGCTCCTCCATCCTTCCCAGTGCTGGCTCCTCCATCCTTCCCAGTGCTGGCTCCTCCATCCTTCCCAGTGCTGGCTCCTCCATCCTTCCCAGTGCTGGCTCCTCCAACCTTCCCAGTGCTGGCTCCTCCATCCTTCCCAGTGCTGGCTCCTCCATCCTTCCCAGTGCTGGCTCCTCCATCCTGCCCAGTGCTGGCTCCTCCATCCTTCCCAGTGCTGGCTCCTCCATCCTTCCCAGTGCTGGCTCCTCCAACCTTCCCAGTGCTGGCTCCTCCATCCTTCCCAGTGCTGGCTCCTCCATCCTTCCCAGTGCTGGCTCCTCCAACCTTCCCAGTGCTGGCTCCTCCAACCTTCCCAGTGCTGGCTCCTCCATCCTTCCCAGTGCTGGCTTCTCCAACCTTCCCAGTGCTGGCTCCTCCATCCTTCCCAGTGCTGGCTCCTCCATCCTTCCCAGTGCTGGCTCCTCCAACCTTCCCAGTGCTGGCTCCTCCATCCTTCCCAGTGCTGGCTCCTCCATCCTGCCCAGTGCTGGTTCCTCCATCCTGCCCAGTGCTGGCTCCTCCATCCTTCCCAGTGCTGGCTCCTCCATCCTTCCCAGTGCTGGCTCCTCCATCCTTCCCAGTGCTGGCTCCTCCATCCTGCCCAGTGCTGGCTCCTCCATCCTTCCCAGTGCTGGCTCCTCCATCCTTCCCAGTGCTGGCTCCTCCAACCTTCCCAGTGCTGGCTCCTCCATCCTTCCCAGTGCTGGCTCCTCCATCCTTCCCAGTGCTGGCTCCTCCATCCTGCCCAGTGCTGGCTCCTCCATCCTTCCCAGTGCTGGCTCCTCCATCCTTCCCAGTGCTGGCTCCTCCATCCTTCCCAGTGCTGGCTCCTCCAACCTTCCCAGTGCTGGCTCCTCCATCCTTCCCAGTGCTGGTTCCTCCATCCTGCCCAGTGCTGGCTCCTCCATCCTTCCCAGTGCTGGCTCCTCCATCCTTCCCAGTGCTGGCTCCTCCATCCTTCCCAGTGCTGGCTCCTCCATCCTTCCCAGTGCTGGCTCCTCCAACCTTCCCAGTGCTGGCTCCTCCATCCTTCCCAGTGCTGGTTCCTCCATCCTGCCCAGTGCTGGCTCCTCCATCCTGCCCAGTGCTGGCTCCTCCATCCTGCCGAGTGCTGGCTTCTCCATCCTGCGCAATGGTGGCTCCTCCATCCTGCCCAGTGCTAGATCCCCCATCCTGCCCAGTGTTGGCTCCTCCATCCTGCCCAGTGCTGGATCCTTCATCCTGCTTAGTGCTGGCTCCTTCGTCCTGCCCAGTGCTAGATCCTCTATCCTGCCAGTGCTGGCTCCTCCATCCTTCCCAGTGATGGCTCCTCCCTCCGGCGCAGTGCTGAATCCTTCATCCTGCCCAGTGCTGGCTCCTTCATCCTGCCCTGTGCTAGATCCTCCATCCTGCCCAGTGCTGGTTTCTTCATCCTGCCCAGTGCTGGCTCCTTCATCCTGCCCAATGCTCGCTCCACCATCCTGCCCAGTGCTGACTCCACCATGCTGCCCAGTGCTGGCTCCTTCATCCTGCCCAGTGCTGGCTCCACCATCCTGCCCAGTGCCTTCACTCTGAAAGATGCGTGGGTTGTTACAGTCCTGGAGGTGGGAAGTACAGTGCCGGCACTCTGAAGGATGGGTTGAGGTGTTACAATCCTGGAGGTGGGAAGTACAGTGCCTGCACTCTGAAGGATGGGTGGAGGTGTAACAATCCTAGAAGTGGGAAGTACAGTGCCTGCACTCTGAAGGATGGGTGGGGTTGTTACAGTCCTCGAGGTGGGAAGTACAGTGCCTGTATTCTGAAGAAGGGGTGGGTATGTTACAATCCTGAAGGTGGGAAGTACAGTGCCTACAATCTGAAGGATGGCTGGGGATGTTACAATCCTGGAGGTGGGAAGTACAGTGCCGGCACTCTGAAGGATGGGTGGAAATGTTACAGTCCTAGAGGTGGGAAGTACAGTGCCAGCACTCTGATGGATGGGTGGGGTTGCTACAGTCCTGGAGGTGGGAAGTACAGTGCCAGCACTCTGAAGGATTGATGGGATGTTACAGTCCTGGAGGTAGGCAATTCAGTGCTTGCACTCTAAAGGAAGAGTGGGGATGTTACAGTCTTGGAGGTGAGAATTACAGTGCCTGCACTCTGAAGGATGAGTGGGTGTGTCAGACTCCTGGAGGTGGGAAGTACAGTGCCTGCACTCTGAAGGATGGGTGGGTATGTTACAGTCCTGGAGGTGAGAATTACAGTGCCTGCACTCTGAAGGATGAGTGGGTGTGTCAGACTCCTGGAGGTGGGAAGTGCAGTGCCTGCACTCTGAAGGATGGGTGGGTATGTTACAGTCCTGGAGGTGGGAAGTACAGTGCCTGCACTCTGAAAGATGGGTGGGGTTGCTACAGTCCTGGAGGTGGGAAGAACAGTGCCTTCACTCTGAAGGATGAGTGGGGATGTTACAGTCCTGGAGGTGGGAAGTACAGTGCCTGCACTCTGAAGGATGGGTGGGGATTTTTCAGTTCTGGAGGTGGGAAGTACAGTGCCTGCACTCTGAAGGATGGGTGGGGGTGTTACAGTTCTGGATGTGGGAAGTACAGTGCCTGCACTCTGAAGGGTGGGTGGGGATGTTACAGTTCTGGAGGTGGGAAGTACAGTGCCTGCACTCTGAAGGATGGGTGGGGATTTTTCAGTTCTGGAGGTGGGAAGTACAGTGCCTGCACTCTGAAGGATGGGTGGGGGTGTTACAGTCCTAGAATTGGGAAGTAGAGTGCGTGCACTCTGAAGGATGGGTGGGGATGTTACATTCCTAGAGGTGAGAAGTACAGTGCCTGCACTCTGAAGGATGGGTGGGGATGTTACATTCCTAGAGGTGAGAAGTACAGTGCCTGCACTCTGAAGGATGTGTGGGGATGTTACAGTCCTGGCAGTGAGAAGTACAGTGCCTCTACTCTGAAGGATGGGCGGGGATGTTACAGTCCTGGAGGTGAGAAGTATAGTGCCTGCACTCTGAAGGATAGGTTATGGGTGTTACAATCCTGGAGGTGGGAAATACAGTGCCTGCACTCTGATGGATGGGTGGGTATGTTACAGTCCTGGAGGTATGAAATGCAGTGCCTGCACTCTGAAGGATGGCTGGGGAAGTTACAATCCTGGTGGTGGGAAGTACAGTGCCTTCACTCTGAAGGATGCATGGGTTGTTACAGTCCTGGAGGTGGGAAGTACAGTGCCTGCACTCTGAAGGATAGGTGGGATGCTAAAGGCCTGGAGGTGGGAAGTACAGTGCCTGCACTCTGGAGCATAGGTGGGATGTTAAAGGCCTGGAGGTGGGAAGTACAGTGCCTGCACTCTGGAGGATAGGTGGGATGCTAAAGGCCTGGAGGTGGGAAGTACAGTGCCTGCACTCTGGAGCATAGGTGGGATGTTACAGTCCTGTAGGTGGGATGTACAGTGCTTGCACTCTGAAGGTTGGGTTGGTGTGTTACAATCCTGGAGGTGGGAAGTACAATGCCTGCACTCTGAAGGATAAGTGACGATGTTACAGTCTTGGAAGTGAGAAGTACAGTGCCTGCACTCTGAAGGATGGGTGGGGTTGTTACAGTCCTGGAGGTGGGAAGTACAGTGCCTGCACTCTGAAGGATGGGTGGGGATGTTACAGTTCTGGAGGTGAGAAGTACAGTGCCTGCACTGTGAAGGATGGGTGGGGAAGTTACAATCCTGGAGGTGGGAAGTGCAGTGCCTGCACTCTGAAGGATCGGTTGAGGTGTTACAATCCTGGAGGTGGGAAGTACAGTGCCTGCACTCTGAAGGATGGATGGGGAAGTTACAATCCTGGAGGTGAGAAGTACAGTGCCTGCACTGTGAAGGATGGGTGGAGGTGTAACAATCCTAGAAGTGGGAAGTACAGTGCCTGCACTCTGAAGGATGGGTGGAGTTGTTACAGCCCTGGAGGTGGGAAGTACAGAGCCTGCATTCTGAAGGATGGGTGGGAATGTTACAGTCCTGGTGGTGGGAAGTGCAGTGCCAGCACTCTGAAGGATGGGTGGGAATGTTATAGTCCTGGTGGTGGGAAGTACAGTGCCAGCACTCTGAAGGATGGGTGGAGGTGTTACAATCCGGGGGTAGGAAGTACAGTACCTGCACTCTGAAGGATGCGTGGAGATGTTACAATCCTGGAGGTGGGAAGTACAGTGCCTACATTCTGACGGATGGATGGGATGTTACAGTCCTGGAGGTGAGAAGTACAGTGCTTACACTCTAAAGGAAGAGTGGGATGTTACAGTCCTGGAAATGGGAAGTACAGTGCCTGTACTCTGAAAGATGGGTGGAGATGTTACATTCCTGGAGGTGGGAAGTACAGTGCCTACATTCTGACGGATGGATAGGATGTTACGGTCCTGGAGTTGGGAAGTACAGTGCCTGTACTCTGAAGGATGGGTGGGATGTTACAGTCCTGGAAATGGGAAGTACAGTGCCTGTACTCTGAAAGATGGGCGGAGATGTTACATTCCGGGAGGTGGGAAGTACAGTGCCTGCACTCTGAAGGATGAGTGGGTATGTTAGAGTCCTGGAGGTGGGAAGTACAGTGCCTGCACTCTGAAGGATGAGTGGGTATGTCAGAGTCCTGGAGGTGGGAAGTACAGTACCTGCACTCTGAAGGATGGGTGGGGATGCTACAGTTCTGGAGGTGGGAAGTACAGTGCCTGCACTCTGATGGATGGGTGGGGATGTTACAGTCCTGGAGGTGGGAAGTACAGTACCTGCACTCTGAAGGATGGGTGGGGATGCTACAGTCCTGGAGGTGGGAAGTACAGTGCCTGCACTCTGAAGGATGGGTGGGGATGTTACAGTCCTGGAGGATGGGTGGAATGTTGTGGTTTGAAGCGTTAACTCGACTGTAATGTCAGCGTCTTTCTGGCAAGACAGTGATTGATTGGATGATGGTGAAAGTGTTTTAATCTTCGTCGGGTCACCTTGCCTGTGTGAGAGACGGCCACAATGTTAAAAAATTAATTTAACTAAACAGATCTGCTCTGCGGGCGAAACGTTTCAGAAATAATGATACCAAATGTTGCACACGTGTCTTAGTGAACATATTTTAACATTCTGAGCATGGGTGACGAATTTCCAGGGCGCATCATTGTTTTTATAATTACCGAGGTGCCTGCAGGGACCTCGAGGCCGATGGTTTATGAGACAGAACTATGAAATGATGATCAACCTCTCTGCAAACACATCTTTATGAATACAGAGACACATACACAACCACACATGTGCAGTAATGGGTCACAAGGCGAGATCTCTAGTGACAACGCTAGCAGTAATCAGCGGTAGGGACAACGTCAGTGAACAATCCTACGAGTGATAACCAGAGTTATTAGTTAAAAAAAGTCGAGAGGAAGCCTGAAATCTTTAATATTTCAAAGTGTCAAACCGTTAGTGGATAGTAGGCTTCTGTTGCTACACAGATTCAAATATACAAAGATTCAAGTGAGTGTGGAAGCGGGTGTTCAAGAATTTCGAGAGATTGGATAACAAGTGAAATGTGGGGCACCATACAGTGAGAGTGAAATAATTAATAAGCAAAAGCAGAAAGGAAAAATATAATATATAACAAGGGAAAGTGGCATTAGGCCTGCTGAATCAGTGACGTCACAACAGTTGTGTGACATTACATATAAAGTGTAACACCGAATGTGAAGTGTATTCCAATATAAGTGAAGTGTACTCTATCATAAGTG